>NW_023144627.1:7437550-7476544 GCF_012932325.1 Thrips palmi
CTTACACTCCCAAAGGTGGGTGTTTGACCCCTGGTTTTGGGGGAAATTGGGGGGGGTCCGTGGGGTTTACCCTCGCTGGGCCCTCAAACGGCGGGGCGACCGCCTAAAGGGGGCCGGCCCGGCGACCGCCAGGCGCCGAAACAGAGGCCGCGGGAAACAAAAGGGCCGCGCCTCAAGCGCGGCGGCGACCGACCAGGCAGACAGACGACGGAACAGACCCAGACAGACAGGGCAAAAAGAGGGACAGACGGACAGAGGGACAAAAGGCCCAAAGCAACGGGGGGGGGTTCCGGATTTAAGGGCCGCGTGTTTCGTTGACCGTTACACGAAGCGCCATGCATGTCGGCAAAACTTGACTCTCTTTCCCTCGTTTTCTAAAACTAATTGCAATAAATCAGGTTGGGCTGCCATCAAAAAAATTAATTATTTTGACGATAAATTTACAGGGTCCTTTTTGTAGAGTAGTGGTCATCGACAAGGAAGTCCAAGAAAACGTTTTGCCAGTGTGGGTTGCCTCCGGGGGGAAAGCTGATGCGGGGCCAAAAAAAGGCTGTCTCCACGTTTTGGGAAACCCCCCCCTTTCCCTTTTTTAGGGTGACTGTCGCTGGGACGCGGGAGGCCGGTCAGGCCCGCTCAAAAACCCCAGGGTTCGCCAAGGCCTCAGGCCGCCTGTTTCCAGCGTTAGCAGCGAAAGGCGCCGGGGAGGCCGGGCGTGCTGGCTCTACCACCCTCGGAAAAAAAAGTCCTTACAAAATTAATTTTACGCACTCTCAGACTCGCTTGGTATTAACATTTTGTCAGTAGCACCTCAAGAAATTTTTGTGCAACAATAATGCGTAATTTTCGCTTTGGTTATTATTATTTCCATATTTGGAGTCTTAGCTTATTGAAAAAAAATTTTTCTTCAATATTTATGCAGAAAATTGTACGTGCCCAAGAATAAATTACTACATTTTACTGTTGTAGGCAATAGTCCTGGTTACTGACGACAAAGTCAGTAAAAGGCGGGAGAGTGCGTGTACTGCAGCGGCCCACTTAAAGTGATGAGAAAAAAACCCGAAGCAACTAGGACCAGCGAGCTTTGTAAAACATGTTACCGAAGTCCCTCGTGTTTTGGCAGAAGCGCCCTTTCCCCCTACCGGGTGGGGCGGGGGGTTCCCCCTTTCCTCCCCCCCCCTTTTTTTTTCCCCCCCCCCCGATCATGGGGGCGCCCCCTTTTGGGGGCGAGAGAGACAGCCGGGGCCAGCCAGCCCCGGGCCCCTGACCCTGCTGGACTCTTATTACCATTGGCCATGGAAATACACACACAACTTGACGCTGCCCTTGGGGTCGTCTCTCTCGCACTCGCGGGCGGAGCGACGAGGCGGCGGCGGGCGCCTTCGGGGCGGACCTCATCACCCTGGCCGGCTCGGTCCCGAGCTCGGTCCGCACGTCTAGCTTCCCCTCCCAGTGGCGCAGCGTACCCCCCAAAGGGAGCACTCCGCACCGCCACGCCGATGCGTCATCTGAGTGGCGACCTGTAGGACAAGCAGTCCCCCCTTAGCCGCGTGCTGCGCCGTGCGGGGCGCCGCTGGGAGGGCGGACATGTATTGCCCAGACTGATTCCGAGTGGCCCCCCCCCCTCCTCTCTCTCTCTCTCTCTCTCTCTCTCTCTCCCCTCTCTCTCTCTCCTCTGGGAGGTCAACGCTTCCTCCGGGGGCTGCGGCTGCACTGCCATAACCGAGCGTCGTGCATGTTGCAAAGGGTGTGTGTTTTCTGTCTCTCTTTAACCAACATGTCACACAGCCCTTCCTCTCCTTTCTCACCCAACACACCCCCCACACACAAAACACACCACCCACACACACAAACAACACCCCCACAACACCAACCCCAAAACAACAGGAGGCCAAGTGAAAATGTCCTTGTCCAGCTAGACCCCTTTTTTCCCCTGCGCAAAATGTGAACGGGACGAGGGCGCCGGGAATATTGAGATGGAAGGAAGACTTTCCCTTTTTCTTCACCCCCCCCCCCCCCTTTCCCCCCCCCCCACCCCCAGAAACGTCGTCCGTGCAAGTAGCTGGTCGAGCTGGTGCAAGACGATGGCTTCGTGACTCCCGTTTCTTTTTTTTTCCCTTCTTCTTCTTCTTTCTTTCTTCTTCTTCTTCCCTTCTTCGAGTCAAATTCTGTCGCTTGCATTTCCCACCGCGCGGCGGTTCGAAGAGGCGAAAAACGAAAGAAGGGGGTGGGGAATAAAGGGAGAGACAGGAAAGAGTAAGCGCGAAAATTGCACGACCGCAGCGCTTTAGCTCCGGGCGGGAGTTGAACCCGCGACCCGGGCGGCGGACGACTTACAGTGTGGTGAGGCGTCGCAGCGGCTTGAGCAGGGCGTCCGGCAGTTCGCGGAGGCCGCAGCTCTGGAGCGACCTGCAGGCAAGGAAGCGACGGACGTTAAGGCACTGGGGAAAAAATCCAGAAAAACCCGGAAAACTTGCTAAAAAAAGGAAAAGAAAATTGCCAGCAATTTTTGAAAAAGTCCTAAAAACTCTCTCCGCTTGTCTCCGCCAGTTTCCGGTGGGTATTTAATTGAGAAACGAAGGCCTCCAGAAATTCCCGACGGAGATTAAAAAGTAACTTTCCAGGATTTTCTTAATTATTTTTAACAGGTTGAAAGAAAAACACACAAAAAAACGTAGAAACAGACAAGATGTGCCGCGCTTACACAAGCCAGGCGGCCATCGGTGGAAATTCGCCCGGCCGTGGCCTGCTCCCGCGGGGCGCCGAAAAAACAACAACAAAAAAAGAATCTAATGGGCTCGGCGGCAACTACTTCCGCCTTAATTTATAACGCCACAATTACGGTGGGCCGTCTCTTTCGCACTCGAGGCGCGCCCCGTAGAGGTGCGAGAGAGACAGAGCGACGGCCGGCGGTCTTTCAAGGACGGTGGTAAAACTGTGGGGGCGTGATCCAAAGAATTCACAGTTGGCCTTTTTTTTTGCGAGCAAGAAGCAAAATGTGACAAAAATTGAAAACGACTTGTGGTTCAAATTCAGCATCATCTATACGTATTTTTTAAAAAATTTCAAATTCAAAGTTAAAATTCTCCCGGAATCCTTGCTAGAAACACCGCCGTCGCTTTCGCGGCGGCTGCCCCCTCTCTGGAGTTGGTGGCGTTTAAGCCACTGGCAAAAATTAAGAAGAGAGAGGAGGAAAGAGAACCGCTTTAAAGAAGCGCTCCGCGGCACGCTAAGTGGATAGACACGGCCCTGCTGCGGACTGAGCCGTCGCTCTGTCTCTCTCGCACCTACACGGCACGCCCCATGAGTGCGAGAGAGACAGAGCGACGACTCTCGGCATCAGTCTGCTGTGAGGGACGTGGTGACGGAAAAGATTAAGTTTCACGATTCCCTCCCCCTTTCTTTTCTTGCTGCTTGGCAGTCGGGGCACTGCCCCCCCCCCTCCTCGGCCCCCGTGTGGGAATACTTACAACTTCTTGAGATGGGGGGTTCGCTGGAACGCCTGGGAGTGGATCCTCAGTTGGTGGTTGTCTCCGAGAAGCCTGCAACAGAGCATACATACAATTCAGCCGGCGTCTTGCAGTCACTCGCCGGGGGGCAAAAGTTAGCATTTCCGGCGCTGCAGCGGAGCTAAGCTGCAAGTTGCCGCGCGGCGCCGTTGCCAGCAGCTGCCTGCCCAGACTAAACGCAGGGCCGGATTTCAAGCAGTCTACACGCCCAGGAGGTTCAAGAAACCGCACCCCCAAAAAGTGACTTCTTGGATCAAGAAAGAATTAACTTTTCTCGTTATTTTTTTTTTTCAAGATAATTTTTCTTTATTTAAACTTTGTCTCTTGTATGCAGAAAAATTTTCTTCTCTCAAGACTCTTTTTCTATAAAAAAAACCAAGAAAATTAAAAATTAAGGAACCATTATTCTGGGTGAGCAACCGCACATTACAGATTTCCGATTATAGCGTTAATTTATTTTGCCGAATGAGGTGCACTAGCTGTGATCACACATGTCCTCGTTCACTATAAACGCACTCTTTGATTATTGTCAAATCGTTTTTTTTTAAATTTTTTATCATGTTATTATTTTTTGGAACTGTCGCGTACCAGATTCAACGTTAACAAGAAACGGGTGCGGACCTGTCACCGGCGCGGCCGTTCCCTGAAGTCCGTCGCGTGGGAATGTCGTTGAAATTTCCGAGGTGTTTTACGACGCGAAGTCGGAATGGCCGCGGCCTTCCCGGAACACGGCGGGTATGACTGAGGCCCCCCCCCCCCCCCACAGTGGGCCAGAAGACCGGTGGCGGCGGACAAACTCTAGACGCGTTTTGAGCTCCACAGTCGCTAAACAGGCCTCGAACCGAACGTGTGACCCCACCAATGGATTGCTCTCCGAACGAGGAATCCATTGGTGGGGTCACACGTTCGGTTCGAGCCCCATTTAGCGACTCTGGAGCTCAAAACGCGTCTAGGGTTTTGTCCGCCGCCACCGGTCTTCTGGCCCACTGCGCCTTCCCGCCCCCTCCTCCTCCGGGGCCGCTTGATGGATCTGAGGACCCCTTTAATGCGTGATGGAGGACGTTGTTAGCGTCAGGAAAAACTGGAATGGGGATGTCTACCAGGAACGTGCCGCCGTAGAGCTCTGCTGAGCTGAGAATCGTCGCCGGTTTGTACTCACAGCTCTTCCAGCGCGGGCAGGCCGTCCAGAGCGGTGTCACTCAGCTCAGTGATGTTGTTGCTGCTCAGGTCCCTGCAACACACGGGGAGGATTTCAACGTTAGTGCTGGAACTTTTGTTGTGTTTTTTTTTCTTGCAGGGTGTTCTAACTTTGCGTTTCGTGAGGCAGGATCTTTGGCTGTACAGTGCACAGTGCATTCTGGTCGTCGCGCGGGGAACCTTTGTTTGTGCACCCTCGCTCCTTTGGCGCCCCTCGGAATCGGTCGGGGCTTAGCAAATTCGATCAGCGAATCGGCGACTGCCCCCGAATTCTTGATACGCTTCTCAGCTTTCTCCTTATTTCTGGGCGTCGGGCGTCGCCCTGCCTCGGCCACTCTCATCATAGTGTAGTGACGTCACGGTCCCCCCCCTTCCCCCTTACAGTGTAATGCCGTTTGTTTTCGTCTCCGCTTTCTCCGGCGAGGAGGCCGGGCCGCCCGAAATAAGGGGGTTCCTTCGAGAACAAAGTTGACGCGACACCCGAACTCATCCGCCAGTAATCTTGTATGGCGTTTTATGGACTTCACTCGCTTTTTTATTTTGCGATCCCCCTCAGCCTCTCTCTCCCTCTCACTCGGTCTCTCTCTCTCTCTCTCCCTTTTCTCTCTCTCTCTCTCTCTCTCTCTCTCTCCGCATCAGATCCACATCAGCAAACTCGAAAACACCCACCGACCGACACGGCCGAACTTATCGGCAGTTCCACGTTACTGTTATTGTTGCGGACTAACGTGTGGGGATCGTGGAGGGTGACGTCATCATTGCCACTATTGCGCGCCTTCCAGAGCGCCCTCCAGCCAGTCGGCAAAGTCGCGTTAAATTCCAGAAAACCCGACTCGGCCGGCATCAGCATGACCCGAGCCGAGGCCACACCCCGAGGTGAACGGCATGTGGACAGAGCGTCATGATGGAACATCGCAGGAAAAAAGAACAACTATATTCTTTCCTTGTTCTTTCAACGAAAAGAATATTAATCCAATTGAATTTTACTTATAAATAAGGCTACTTCGTGCCTAAAAATTGAGTAATTTTTTTTTGCGCTGGAACGATGCTGGAGGGCACTCTACAAACTGAAGTGTGTACTCAGTATGCATCTACAGATGCATACTTGCAAGTACACAGCTACAGATGCATACTTAGCTGAGTACACATCTACAGATGCATACTCAGCTGAGTACACATCTACAGATGCATACTTGGCTGAGTACACACCTACAGATGCATACCTAACCTCTCCAAGTATGCATCTACAGATGTGTACTCAGCTGAGTATGCATCTGTAGATGTGTACTCAGCTAAGTATGCATCTGTAGGTGTGTACTTGCAAGTATGCATCTGTAGATGCATACTGAGTACACACTTCAGTTTGTAGAGCAGTGGGTCACGTGACTGCTGTGCCTGGCCGCTCCGCTGGAGCTACACTGGAGCTACACTGGAGCCACGCTGGAGCTACACTGGATGGATGAACGTGAAGTGTGGGCGGAATAAAGTTTGCGGGGGGCGCGGCTGGGCGTTGCCGGCCCCGTGCCCCGGGGCAAGCCGGGGCGAGCCAGCCAGCCCAGATGAACGCGGGGCAAACAGACGCACAGGCCAAGAAGGCCGGCAGAAATAAGCGGCAGGAAAAATATTCCTCGGGGAAATGAAGATTAGTGGCGCTGCCGAGGGCCGAAGGCGCTAATGGCACCACACTGGAAGTGACTGGAGGGGCAAGAGGGCGGACTTTCGTTTTCAGTTGGTTTGTGTACCTAGATCGCCGCCTCGCCGCCACACAGTGGGCCAGAAGACCGGTGGAGGCGGCCAAAACTCTAGACGCGTTTTCAGCTCCAGAGTCGCTAGGCAGGACAGGAACTGAGCGTGTGACCCCACCAATGGATTGCTCTCCGAACGAGGAATCCATTGGTGGGGTCACACGTTCGTTTCGAGTCCCATTTAGCGACTCTGGAGCTCAAAACGCGTCTAGAGTTTTGGCCGCCTCCACCGGTCTTCTGGCCCGCTGTGCGCCCGCGGGCGCCACCGTCACCGGACTTGATTCTCGCCAAGTGGTTCCGCCGCTTCCGTGGTTCAGCGCTTCCGCCTCGCCCAGATTTACTGGCCCTAATTTTTGATGAACGCTCAGCTCAGCCGGGAAGAAATCTCATTCCTCATCCGCCGCGACCACCGCGGGTGGCGTTTAAAAAAATAAACAACAACAACAACATAAATAACAATAAAACGTTGTATCAAAGACGCGGGGAAAGGTTCAAATAGTTCTTCTTCTTCCTCTTCTTCTTCTTCTCTTTGCGGACAGTCTCCGCGAAGCACGGGGCGAAGAGGGCGACGAATAAAGATTCTGACAGGAAAAGGCGGGAAGAAAGATTCGCGCCAGAAATTCGGAGCGAAGAGAGCGAGCGGGTGGGGGAGCCAACAATGCCCCGGCCCGTCCAGGAGGACCCCGCCTCGGCGCTCGCGCGCTGTTGTGTGTTCCAAAACATTTCCATAACCCATTACGCCAGTAGGGCACACCGGGGAGCACACACGTGGATCAAAACTCACCCACACCAGAGAAATGCCAGCAATTTCATCTTCATCGGGTCACCGCGGGTGCCCGCTGGTCCCCCGTTGGCACTCGTCTTCGAGGAGGAGGTCCCGGCGGGGCGCGCGGTGCTGCAGAGCGCCCGGCAAGCAGGCCATCCTTCGGGCCGCGCGCAGCGGAGCCCGCCGGGCTGCCTATCCCGCCAATGGCAGGCGCTAAGGCCGCGGACCGGCAGTCGCTCTGTCTCTCTCACACCCCTTCGGGGCGCACCGTGAGAGTGAGAGACACAGAGCCACCACAGGGCACAGTGGGCCAGAAGACCGGCGCCGGCGGCCGAAACTCTAGCCGCGTTTTGAGCTCAAGAGTCGCTAAACAGGACTCGAACCGAACGTGTGATCCCACCAATGGATTCCTCGTTCGGAGAGCAATCCATTGGTGGGGTCACTCGTTCTGTTCGAGTCCCATTTAGCTACTCTGGAGCCCAAAACGCATCCAGGGACCGCCCCCAACTGCCCTCTGGCCCACTGTGCAGGGGCAGGTCGAGGGCAGTTTGGCGGGTGCATGGCCCCTGCAGCGCAGTGCAGCGCAGGCCCCATCGCTCTGCAGGCGGGGTGGGGCTGAGCGCCGCTCCGCTCTGAGTCTCAGCCGACCTATTTAATATCATCACCCCGCCTGGGGCCGCGACCCTCCGTGCCCCACATTTAACACACCGCATCATGCCGGGCTGCAGCTCTGTCTCTCTCGCACCGACGGAGCGTCCCGCGGGCCCGCAGGCGTGTCAGACACACAGAGAGAGAGAGAGGGAGAGAGAGAGAGAGAGAGAGAGAGAGAGAGAGAGAGAGAGAGAGAGAAGAGAGAGAGCGCACGGTTTATGAACGGCCAGAACCAATGTGCTGCACTGCACGGATTACGGCGCGGTCCGCGGCCCGTATCTCCCAGGGAGTGCACGCTCCTTGCAAATTGCACCGCCAAGGGGCGCCTTGGCGGGGCTCGGCGGGGCCCTCCGCGCTTGACCCAAAATTTGGCCGCGCATCTCGGGACGAAATATGTTCCCCTGACGGGCACGCCCCGCCCCGCCTTCACAGATTGCTCATAACGCGAGTAGGTCGCCGAAATGAGCGCGGACAGTGGGGCAGAAGACCGGTGGAGGCGGACAAAACTCTAGACGCGTTTTGAGCTCCAGAGTCGCTAAATGGGACTCGAACCGAACGTGTGACCCCACCAATGGATTGCTCTCCGAACTAGGAATCCATTGGTGGGGTCACTCGTTCGTTTCGAGTCCAGTTTAGCGACTGTGGAGCTCAAAACGCGTCTAGAGTTTTGTCCGCCTCCACCGGTCTTCTGGCCCACTGCGGCGCGCTAACCCTGGGCCGTGCTGCCCCGCGGGCTGATTCTCAACAGCGCTGCCGCCGCTCCGTCTCCGTCGCACCCGCGGGCCGGTCCGTACGGGTGCGAGAGAGACAGAGCATCGCGCCATATCGGCGTGCCGCGTTCATCGAGCCTCAACGACACCACCCCGCTTTTCATCAAAGCCATTCAATAGCTTGATGGCGACGATGGAGACGTTCCCGGAGTCCCGGAGGAGCGCCGACCCCGCAGGGCCCCGCCAACCACTTCTAGTGGGCCAGGCGGCCCGGCAGGCCCGAGAATTCGAACTGTTCACCCAGAATTCCGTGAGGTCGGCGGGGCTGGGGAGAGAGAGAGAGAGAGAGAGAGAGAGAGAGAGAGAGAGAGAGAGAGAGAGAGAGAGAGAGAGAGAGAGAGAGAGAGAGAGAGAGAGAGAGAGAGAGAGAGACCCGGAAGCGTCAAACGACGCGAGGCCGGCCCACTGGGAGTCCGACCACTCCAGCACTCTGCTAGAGGCACCACCTTTTCAGATAAGTCCTGCGGCGCCGCGTTGCCGCGTTTCTCCGGGAAAGAACAAGCACTAGAAGTAGTACAGTTACTTGGCCGAATCACAGCGGGCCAAAAGTCCGGTGGAGGCGGCCAAAACTCTAGACACGTTTTGAGCTCCAGAGTCGCTAAACGGGACTCGAACCGAACGTGAGACCCCACCAATGGATTCCTCGTTCGGAGAGCAATACATTGGTGGGGTCACACGTTCGGTTCGAGTCCCGTTTAGCGACTCCGGAGCTGAAAACGCGTCTAGAGTTTTGGCCACCCCCTCCGGTCTTCTGGCCCACCGTGCGAATCTCCCTCCGCGTCTTCATCCAGAGCACACGCTTTTCCGGGGCGGGCGCCCTGGCTTCCCCTTTTCGCCGCCTTCCTGGCAGTTCCTGGCAGTGCCGCCGAAGCGCGTCATCGCTTGGGCGAGGTGCGCCCCGTCCCGGCAGTCCGCACGCCTGATCGCGCTGGAGGCGATGACGACCCCATGAGGGGCCCCAGCGAGGAGATCATGGGGATCACGCGGGGCTCCGGTGGGGCGCAAACTGGGGGATCCGGGCTGCCATTAGCCACACGGCACGCTCAAACGACACGCTCCACAGTGGGCCGGAAGACCGGTGGAGGCGGCCAAAACTCTACACGCGTTTTGAGCTCCACATTTGCTGATCAGGGCTCGAACTGATGGTTTGACCCCACCAATGGAATCCTCGTTCGGAGACCCATCCATTGGTGGGGTTCACACGTTCGGTTCGAGTCCCATTCAGCGACTCTGGAGCTCAGAACGCGTCCGGGGTTTCAACCGCCTCCACCGGTCTTCTGGCCCACTGCGCACACACGCTCACGCTAGGGCCGATTTAGAGCCACGCCTACGACATACCCAACATTAATTTGGGGGAGCGAAAAGTGGGGGAGTGGGGCCCGGCCGCCGGAGAGAGCCTTTTAGGCCCGCCGCGTTGCACAAGAGCGTCACGCACGTCAACAAGTACTCTGTTTGACTTGTTGGCGCTTAGTTGCTAGAACGCATGTTTTAAACAAATTTTTTACATTGGTGGTTTTGAAACTTCCCGTAGATCGGTAACATTTTGTTTGACAAGTTCTGCAGGAATGACTGAAGATTTTTAGCAGTGCCTGTCTTCTCGAAAAAACCCTCAAGACAGCTTTTAGAGCAGCGGCCGATCCCTACTAGCACACTGCTGGTACACTGCTAGTCTGGTACACTGTGGGTGCACGGATCACCGCCTGGCCGGGGATGAAAAGCGATGTGGTGCGGCGCCAATGTTATTCCAAGGCCGCGTGTGTAAAAATGCCTACCGGAAGACATGCACGGTCCCGCGGACACGCCTCTGCTGCTACACCATCCATCAGGCCGTGACAGCCTGTCACCCCCCCCCCCCCCCCCCCCCCCCCGCCCGGCGGCGCACCGCCACCACGGCCCGTCCGCAGAGGTTAAAGCCTCCTTATCAAACGCCGCGCGGCAGGCGGCGGTGGCGGCCGCACAGTGGGCCAGAAGACCGGTGGAGGCGGCCAAAACTCCCGACGCGTTTTGAGCTCCAGAGTCGCAAAACGGGACTCGAACCGAACGTGTGACCCCACCAATGGATTCCTCGTTCGGAGAGTGATCCATTAGTGTCATGTTCAGTTCGAGTGCCATTAAGCGACTCTGGAGCTCAAAACGCGTCGGGAGTTTTGGCCGTCTCCACCGGTCTTCTGGCCCACTAAGCAGCGGTATTTGCCTGGAAGAATACAGAGGGAGAGACAGACGATACGGGGTCGAGGTAAATAAGGGGCGGTGCCGTTTCCAAACACACCCTAGGCCGGCCTTTGTGATGCCGCCATCCGAGAGGGGACCCGAAGGAACCCCGAAGGAGCCCCGAAGGAGCCCCGAAAGGGCTCAGGGGCCCACCCCATCAAGATCTCGGCCGAGGCCAGGCCGAGCCGAGCCGCCTGTTGAACTGAGCAAAGAGGGCAAGAATAATTTTCTGGAGATACCAGCAATTTCCTGGCGGGCCCGGCCTCGGCCCTCCGCGCCACCTCGGCGAAACAACGCGGAGATTGTCCAGGAAAACGTGCCGAAAATGAAACGAAACGGCATTTGGGAATCTGGCGAGGCTTCCAGACGAAATCGAGTCATGGATAACTTGGCTCGTGTTGGGAGTCGTTTTTAGCAAGTGGACCTTGGTGTCAACTGTGGAAATTCCACGGGTAGAGAGGCGTAGATTTTTGGTTTGCCAGTTCTGTCGCGTTACTTCACTCTTAAGCAATGGCTTCATAACTACAAAGAAAATAAAGTCATTTTAGAATTGCTTCGTTTTGTGTAGAAATGCTTCGTATTGTGAAGGATTTTGCATCATATAATACGAACCAATTGTAGATTTTACAATGTCTTGATTTCCTACGAAGCGGTTAACCGTAGAGTTTCTACTGTGTTCCCCGCTTTGCTGCAGTCCCAAGGTACTTGTTTTTGCCAGAGTGCTGCGACAGTGCGGCCGACCTGACCATAAATCTGTGCAGGTGAAGAAAGGTGAAACACCCGAGGAGGTACTCGAGCAGCGCCCGGGGCCGCAAAAAGAGGTCACGAATTATACTTGTGGGGAAACGGACAAAAACGGGGCGGAATATAAATCAGAGCCGTTAGAAATGGCGATGAAATTGCATGTTGAAGCAGACGTGCATAGTGGCAGCCCGACCGGCGCACAGTGGGCCAGAAGACCAGTGGAGGCGGACAAAACTCTCGACGCGTTTTGAGCTCCAGAGTCGCTAAATGGGGCTCGAACCGAACGTGTGACCCCACCATAGGATTGCTCTCCGAATGAGGAATCCATTGGTGGGGTCACACGTTCGGTTCGAGCCCCATTTAGCGACTCTGGAGCTCAAAACGCGTCTAGGGTTTTGTCCGCCTCCACCGGTCTTCTGGCCCACTGTGCGGTGGTGGCGAGGGGTGGCTGAGCCGCGAAAGGTTTGGCCTATCACGCACCCCCCACTCCCGCAAGACCCCCTGCGTGCGCTCTGCCCTGCCCGGCGCTGCCACCCCCACCCCTTTCCGGCCTACCACGGCCCAACGATGCACACTTTCTGGCGGGCCTGAAGAAGTTCCACATTCAGGTCCTGCAAGAAGAGGCCTAGTTCCGACAACAAATCTAATTTCAGCCCGCTCGCTTCACTTGGAACGTCCCAGTGCCATTCCGGAAGAAAAAAATGACCAGAAATTGCGGCGCGACATTGGTAGTTCGAGGTTTTGAGCGACTTTGAGTCCGTGTAAAGAATACGTTTCGAGATAACTTCATCAGTGAAGGTAAGTCGGGGTGGAGGGTATGCAAGAACTGGGTTATAAGAATGAACGTACTTGTGACGCCGATATCTTGACTGTTAGCAATATCTTGCCCAGTTATGGCCACTGAAATTTAAAAACCTGGGCGAGAAATGCCTGTTAAATGTCAGGAAGACCGCAGTGGGACACGTGAGGGGGTGTACTTATCCTGTACTTTTCTTGCCCAACTCATGTTGAAACAACGCTGCAGTAAAAGCAGTGGCCACTTGCACGGCTCTCCACATGTTTTACAAGTCGCCTAACGTCTTCATAACGGCGCACTCACTGACGGCGGACACTGGACAGGGTACTCGGTGAGGTGCTTGGCGGGGTGCTCGGTGGTGCCCGGCCCCCCAAACGGCGCCAAGTCCCGCGCCGCCAGCAGACTGATTCCGAGTCGCTTTCGTCGCCCTGTCTCTCACGCACTCATGGGGTGTAGGTGCGGGAGAGACAGAGCGACGAGAACGACTCTCCGTCTGGTGCGTCGCAAGCGTCGCGTGACCAGGCCAGTTCATGTAAATTGATAAGGCGCTGGTGGCTTTTGCGTCTATAACGTCTGCGACACGCGAACCAAGGGGAGGGGAGGGGGCAGTCGGGAGGGAGAAAGATCCAACCAGACAGTATCGCACCAACCCCTCAGCGAAGGAAATTCCAATGAGCTACTAGAGAAGGAAATCAGTGACCACAACCTGCATAGAATGAATGTAATATTTTCTTGGACAATAGCAATTAAAGCACAAAGAACAAGTTCCACCGTGCCCGTCCCCTAGGGGATTCCCGCGAGCGAAGTGATAAACTAACCTGACCTGCCCCCTTCTGGTGGCTCAGCACTTGTCCTTTTTCTCCGCGTAGCGCCGACCGCGGTCGTCTCCGACGGGGGAATTCGCTTGTTTTTGGCTGAGCCAGGCGGTCCTGTTTTTACACGCCGTTGCCACCCCTTCCATGCCCGCCAGCACCGCGGGGCGTCGGACTCACGGGGCGCCCCGTGGTGTGAAAAATTTCGCAGCCGGCGTCGCCGCCGTGTTCACTTGGCAGCGCTGCGTGGAGCACGTAAGGAGCAGCTTTGTCAAGGCCATGACTGCTGTGGAGTTAGACGTCGGGGGGTCGTTCTCGGCGTCGTCGCCTGTCGAAGCGATCTACATCAATTACAGGGACCACTTTCCACGACTACAGTGTTGCCACGAAGCCGAAGTTGCCCACGACGCACCACTGTTCAAAGACGGGTTGCCTGTTGCTTTCCTAAGCCTGCGCACTATAGGCAATACCTGGGGTAAGCTCTCGAAAGTCCGGCTCGTGACCTTTTGGACACTGGTGCACGCTTAAAACCGTACAAAGTATTTTCAGCATGTTTGCTTTGCCATAAGAAGAGATAGTTTCGCCTCCTGCTGCGGGCGGAGGAAAGCGTTTCACTACAAACCGTCGTGTGTCGGCGGCACCGCCACAGCACCGCCACCGCGCCGGAACAAACTGAGCCGTAATTCTTGGCAAACTGCAGCGCGACCTGCAACCACGTCGGCGTCACCGCATCGAAGGCGGCGCACAGTGGGCCAGAACACCGGTGGAGGCGGCCAAAGCTCTCGACGCGTTTCGAGCTCCAGAGTCGCTAACCAGTACACGAACCGAACGTGTGACCACACCAATGGATTCCTCGATCGGAGAGCGATCCAATGGTGGGGTCAAAGTTCCATTCGAGCCTCATTCAGCGACTCAGGAGCTCAAAACGCGTTGGGGATTTCGTCCGCCTCCACCGGTCTTCTGGCCCACTGTGCGATGGTCCTACACCCGCAGCGCCGGGTTTAGCGACGACCCCGGCGTAATTTCGCGGCGGAAGCAGACGACAAAAAATAAGCTCCACCGAAAAGGCAGGGGCGGACGCCTCGCGGCGGCCATCCGTCTGAGACAACCCTGACTCGGGGCGGGGCTGGGACAAAAGCAAGGCATTCGTCTACTTGATCGGAAAACACTGCGAGTCCTGTCCGCTCCGCTTCACCCCGCTTCGACCGGCTCCACCCCGCTTGGTGCAGCTTTACGCCCTGAGCTGGACCGTTAAGGAAGCCAGCCAATCCATCGATGCCCCTTCCCATGAACACATAGTCACCATCGGCAATCCCTATTGTTCCTCCGTCCCTCCGCACTGGGCAAAAATGCTTCCTGCTTTTGTCCCAGTAACTCCCGGGAAATCACTTCTCATTACTCCAGGCTACCTAGGCAAACTCTCTGAATCCGAAGTCAGACCTGTGTGCTCCTTTTCAGATCTCTTCGGTTCGGTTCTTCCTTCACCCACCCCTTTCTCCCCCGACCGACCGACAGTCACCTTCCGCCGTTATAGACGGGTAGGGCTTTCATTACCCGCCACACTGTAAATCAATGTCGGGGTCACTGATCGCGAGCCGCCGAGCCACGCCCGGCGAGCCAAGGCGTTGCTCCACGCGACGCGGCAGCGCGGCTCGTCGTCATCCCCCGTCCGAAACAGATGGGTGGGGCGCACAGTGGGCCAGAAGACCGGTGGCGGCGGCCAGAACTCTAGACGCGTTTTGAGTTCCTAAGTCGCTGAACAGGACTCGAACCGAACGTGTGACCCCACCAATGGATTCCTCGTTCGGAGAGCAATCCATTGGTGGGGTCACACGTTCGGTTCGAGTCTCATTTAGTGACTCTGGAGCTCAAAACGCGTCTAGAGTTTTGGCCACCTGCACCGGTCTTCTGGCCCACCGTGGGACGGAGAAGGAGCATCCCTGGCGTGGCAAGGCGGGGCGGAGCCAGGCAAGGGTGTAGGCCTCGGCAGGATCAAAGCCTGATTGAGCGCCGTCGAAGGGACCGTCGCTGTGTGTTGGCTGTACCCTCATTTATTGCCGAGAGAGAAAGAGAGGGGAGGGGAGGAAATCCAGCAGGGGAGGGGCGGGCAGATTTAGGCAAGGCGTTAAAAGGGCGCCACGGGTACGGGTAGAGCCGAGGGGGTGGGGGTGCCGGCTGGGACACTAAAACAGCCAGGAGAAAGCGTAGCCGGAGAGAGTGGCGGGCGGGGCCTGGCGGTGAAATCATCAACTTTATTACGTAGTCACTTTCTGATGTTATTTTGTCCGAGGCCGGCGGGAGACTTAAATTAAGCGCTTGGCCGGCTCGTTCCGCCAGGCGAAATGCAACTTTTAGCAGCCTTCTTTCTCCTCCACTGCATCATCTTGCTTGGGCCGCGGCAGCAGAAACAAACATAACGGGGCGGGCCAACTTTCGTATCGGCCAAACGGCCTAAACTACTCGGCCGGCCGATCGAGGGCTGTGGGACC
This sequence comes from Thrips palmi, assembly GCF_012932325.1. Taxonomy (NCBI): domain Eukaryota; kingdom Metazoa; phylum Arthropoda; class Insecta; order Thysanoptera; family Thripidae; genus Thrips; species Thrips palmi. Next base: position 7,453,238 of record NW_023144627.1, read on the forward strand.
GCACCGCTAATGGCCATCCAGAAACTACGTAACGCAGACAGTGCGCCCTGCAGGGTCGACGCACTGGACCACCCCCGAAAAATTGTTCTTGAAATGAGAAGTTCTTACCGCCAGCAAGAACATTGCTTTAAAACAATGCCTTGTCTCAGCTGACAGTGGCGAGGGGGCAACCACTCTAGAAATCTGGTGTCCCCTTGAGCACTAGAAATCTCTGGAAATCTGAAATCTTTGCCCCGAAAAAGGTCAAAAAACGAGTTAATTGCCATCGACGAAAATCTTGAGAGATCCGAAAAAATCTTTAGCCTTAAGAAATCTTGTGTCCCTAAACATCCAATGTGCTTGCCCCCTCGGACAGTGGTGAGTGGCGGAAAGAATGTTTTTTATTTCAAGAACCCTTTTTTTCGGGTGCCGTGCCTCGCGGCACCCGGTTTCATTTCGGCTGCCGCCTTTTTTCGACCGCCATTCCCTGCGGGAGTATTAGTGAGCGTCAGGCGGGTGTCGGGCTGATTAAACACGCCACGTCGCGGAGAGCGGGAAACTCATTTCCCTCGAACCATTAGGCCAGATTAGCTAAACGCGTTCGTGCATTTCCAAAGGCGGCCTTGATTTTCGGGGCCGCTGCACAGACGGCCGCCGAAAAGCTGCCTTCCAGCGCGTGTAAAAAAGACTCAATCAAAAAACTACTCACGATATCCCCGTGACCCAGCTGGCAGCTTGGAGAGCAGGGACCGACAGCGCAGTGAGCTTTAGGCTGAGCAATCATAATGTGATGCAGGACGTAAAAATATATCCGAATTTAAAAGTTAAATGTTCGTGTGGACTATGAACACACCCCTTCTAAGCAAAATCGTTGGTGACTAGAAGCGCCACTTGAGGACACTGTTTTTGAAGCTAAACTAACTGTGCAGGTGTGAAAGCCAGGTCATTGATTTAATTTTAAACAACTTTGCACATAAAAAGGGCTTTAAAATTGCCATAAAGAGTCATCTCATTGTCAGAATGTGGTTCACATAATTGTATGAATCCTGAAACAGTTCCCACGTGGAGTCACGACACCCGACCGGTGGGAGCGGGAGGAGGCAAAACACCCTGGAGTGGAGCTGGATCACTTGGCGTCTTCGAGGTGATGCTCCCCGGCGAACCTGCAGGTTTGCTTGCCCCGGGACTTGTGGAACGGCAACAGAGAGGCGCGCCACGCCAGCCGGTCTGGCCCGAGGGGTGGGGGCGGGAGGGAGAGGGCGGATGTAGTAGAAAGCCGCCGGGCTCGCGAGCAGGCACGGACCGTGGCGTGAACTGGGCCAACAACGGCGGGAGTAAATATATGAGGAATGTTCACGCGGTGCCATAAAAAAATGCAAATAAAAATGATTAAAAAAACTCGTCATTATTATTTTTTTACAACACCCTGACAGCTTAGCCACAGCAGGCGCGGTCGTATCACGTTTGCTTGAGCGATACCAAACAGTGACGAAAATGGGGGGGGGCTGCTTTTGGGAGCGGGGAGCGACACTGCGAGAAAAGATCACGGTAAATCCTGTACTGATTACTCCAGACTTCACCGTACTTTTTTTAACAGGCAAAACCGTCGTTTTTTTACAGGCAATACCGTACTTTTTTTACAGGCAACACCGTACTTGTTTCACAAGGAATCCCGTACTTTTTTACCCGGCAATCCCGTACTTTTAATATGTATCAAAAACTGCTATAATTTATTTCAGTCGGTTGACCCTCGTTTTTCAAGATTCTGATGTACATAACTGCTGAAGTCGGACTCCTGGACCCCCCTTCCGACCACTCGTTGGAAAGGTCTTGACGAGACCTATCGAAAGGTGCAATAAAATTTTTCAGTCGGTCGACCCCCTTTTTTCAAGATCCTGATGTAGACAATTCTTGGGAGCGGCCTTTGTTGGGACCAGATCTGGTCCTTCCTACGGCATGCACTGTACGAAAGAACGGTAACTACTGTTAAAAAACTACGGAATATTTTGTAAAACAAGTACGGAAAATACTGCAGACTGTACGGTGGATACTGGTTTTTGAAGTACGGTAAAGTTTGGCAAAAAAATTATCCAGGATTTACCGTCATTTTTTCTCAGAGTGGAGGCGGTGGCGCCACACTCGCAAACTTTTTGTTGTCCACACACACACACGGTCGCAACTTCAGCGGCAAACTCCGCGCTGCTTGATTGCTGGGTACCGACGAGGGCCTCCCAAAGCGGTCATCCTGAGTAATGCGTGCCCGCGCCACCATAAAGTAATTTATGTTCTAAATAATTCATTTCAATTATTGTTCTTTGCCTTCTCGAGTTGATTTTTTCGTTTGTTACTTTTGCATTTAGTGTGCCGTGTGCGGCGTTTCATGTGTGCCCCGCTCGATGCGAAAATGTGGAGTCACTGGGTCGGCGAAGGCGAAAGCGAGGAAACGCAGTTGTTTTGTGTTGGTGTGTGTTTGTGTTGGTGTGTGTTTGTGATAGTGCATGTATGTGTGGGTGGCGAGGGCTGGCGGCAGGGCCTGCAGTGCGCTTCATAAGCTCATAAGTCGACGGCAGCTTCAAATGGGGCGGGCTGGGCTATTTGGCATGCGTTGCTCTCCTGGCTGCCTACCGCACAGGGCCACAGGGTGAGTCTGGTGTACGGAAAGGGGGGGGGAGAGAGAAGCCGTGGGGGGCCAGTGTTCGGAGGGTTCCAGCACCAAGGAAGCCGAGCCCACGAAAGAAAAAAGTCGAAGTAAACAGCCCGGCTGGAAGGGGTAGCACATCCGGTGCGCCAGACAGCACCGACGCGGCAAGGACTGTGACATAAAGATTCCAGGGCCATCCGACAAAACAGCAGCACTCAAATATTTGAAATGCGCTTTTGGGCCGGGAGAGCATGAGCCTTCCTTCACCAGACGGAAGGAAGACCCTCGAAACCCAGAAATTTCGTTACGGCACGAACCGCTGTTGCCAAGGAAGACGCCAAGAGGGATAAGACCACGGATGAGTCACAAAAAAATAAAATCAGAAAGGCTGAAGGCTCCAAGGCGCGATAAAGGATTCGCATAAAATTTAGTCCGAAGCAATGAGAGGGGCTAGATAGGCAAGCAAGTTATAAGTCCATGAATTGCACACCCTGCTCGTAAAGAACAAACCGCGCCGTGCCTTTATGCCCCTGAATATCGGGCAAGGATTTTGTATTCCAACAAAGGGAGGACGAGAGCGAGCCAAGCAGACAGACCGGAAGTCGCCCGGAAGTGCAGGACAAAAGGGCGGACGCGGAGAACGAACAGCGGAAGTTGAATCGATAATTCACTCGTGAATTGTGTCGAGAAGCATGTGTGATCTCGAGAGGGAGGCATTACAATGGGAGGCTGCAAGGCAAGACCCTCTCTTGTCATTTTTTGGCACAACAGAGTATGCAATATCATGCACCAAGACTTATCGCTCGGCCGACCCCGTTCCACGGTCGGTGGCGTTTCATCTGGATTCAACAGGGGCGTGCGAGGACCAGCCCCAGGTGATGCAAGTGACAGGTGGTGTATATGGCGGGGGGCTCCGGCCAAGGGCTGGTCAGTAAATCTGCGAACCAGGACGCACACAGCACAGCGGTGCGGAGGCACCCCGTTCGGAGGGCGGCATTGTCTGCATTGGTCGGTATCGGTGCCATGGCCAGCACACCGTTGGAAAATGCGAATTCGACTTTTGAAAATTGTTCAGCAAGTACCCTAGGTGATCCACTGAAGGCGGGTGACCTGAGATATTTCACAACTGATAATTATAGCAACAAATATATACTTTTTACTCATTTTTTTTTAAATAGCTTCCTAAGATAAATATATTCACGGCAGGTCGTCGCCCTTTCAGAACCCGGCAGCCAAAGCCCCGACAAGCCATCTTGCATTATTTAAAACAAAAAGCAAAAATCGGTATGACGGAAATACTTTGTTGCGTGAAACGGGGCAAAACGTGACACTCCATCTGTCTCCAGCAGCGAGGGGCGTTTCCGTGCTGATTTAATGCAACGGCGAGGGACGGCCGAGACGGCAAACAGAAATAAACTGTTGAGTCAGAGGGGGAGGGGCGAACACTTCTTGATCCGGGATTAATCTGTTTTTCTCTTCACGAGCCACTGTCCGACAAAGATGGATTCATTCGGGAAGAGGTCTGCGTGCAGCCGTGCGGGTCGGGGGAGAGAGGATGATTCCAAAACACAGGGTGCTGAAAAGTCATCAGCAGAAGATTATCAAGGCCTCATCCCGAACAGTCTCCGGCGCGTTTCTCGCTTTCATCTCTTCTTAAATACTATTTCTCCGGACATAAAAATTGTCTTGACTAACAGTTACACAAACACCATGGGGTGGCGGAACACGCAAAATTAGAATGTAACAAGATAAGCGATGCTGAGGGGAGAAAAAAGGGAATTGGAGGCGGAACACGGAACATGTCTCGTTTCGGGCCGACGCGCCCGCACCCGTCTGGGCCTTCATTTCTCTCCATTAAACGGCTGAGGAACGGGGGGAGGCTAAACCACCGCCAGAGAGTGAGAGTGAGTACGCAAAGAAGCGAGAAATGGGGGAAATATAAACGCCTGTTCGTGGCGAAGGTCATTTGCGGAGTTCATAACACGACGAAACAACGTGGAGGGGGACGGAAATGAGGAAACCAGTGGCACAGATATTACGGGTGGGATTTCACGGCGTCGTTCCGGTGTGTCGACAGATGGAAGTAATTAAAATCCATTCCATTCCGTGAATAACAATCAACAATGCGTGTCTGTGTGCGTGCAGGTGGGTCTGTGTGCGTGAGGACTGCAGCCGAAAACTATTTCCCGTGGCGCGGAATTCCACTCGGTTTGCTTTGTTTTGTATTAACCGCAACACGCAGGTCGTTGTAGCGCGACGAGGCGACACTTGCGCGGAAGGGGGAGAGTCATGCAAAGTTGCCGAGGCCAGATTCCTTCACGGCAGGGTGGAGAGGAGCGCCCCGGCGTCTGTGTTCCTCCAACTTCGTTACCACACCGTTCACGCGGCACTCGCGGGCAAAAAGGGACGAACCATGTCTGGTCCATAGTTCACCTGGATCGTCGATACACCGTAAGAACGGTCCCTGGTTGTACCAGGAACTTCCTGTGAATCGCCTCCGTCTCTACTATAGGCTTCCTGGTAAAACCAGGAACCGTTTTTAGCGTTTGCCTTCTCCACTAAGAGAGTTCCGTGCAAGGTTTTGTGCCAATAAGAATAAGATCCGACTACGGAGAACAAGTGTAGGAGGTCTGTACTTCTCCGGCACCACATTTTCTGTACATTTAACGTGCAAACCAACAAAGGTTTCCTCCTGCAGCAAGCGTGTGCTAAAAATTAGTGCCACTAGGATGGCCGTTAATCCAGAGAGCGCTTTAAAATTGGCTCCATGCGGACCAGGAAACGTCCGAAGCGATAAATAATTGGTAGGCAGGGATGCCAAGGAGTGGCCTTGTAACTCGGCACCACCCGCCGCGAACGAGCCTCCAGGATCCCGTAGCGGGAGCCGTGGCCTTGTCCAACAACCACGTAATCGCCGTGGCGGCTCTGTGCTCGCTACGCTAGCGTGGCTGTCCGACAAGTGTATAGCGGTGACACTGTGAAGGCAAACACGCCGTGAGTCAACATCACACTCGCTGCTATTGTCCTGCGAGTCACGGCGTTAGCACGGCGTTAATTACACTCGGCGTGGCAGCAGTCTCTCTCACTCTCGTGGGGCGTCCCGAAGGGGTGCGAGAGGGACAGAGCCCTGTGTGGAATCAGCCAGCAGTGCGCGTGAGCACGGCGTCCGAAACCAAGTTAGCAAAGGGCCGCCCACCTGCAGGGCACTGCAGGGTGCGCCAGAGTTCCACGCAACTTTCCCGCCCTTTTTACAACGCCCTGCAGCCTGAGTCCCGAATCCGTGCCACGGCGCAAACTGACAACAACACTTTTTATCTCTCTCTTTTTTTTCAACGACGCCCTTTCAATAACAGCGCGCCCCGTTGCACCTATCTCGCTCACCTCCGGAGCGAAATCGCGATAAAGAGGAGGAAAGGAAATAGGAGGGCAGAAATAGAAAAGGAGGCGCCTTCTGGCACCGTGCCGCCGCCGGGTATCTACGGCCGGACTCGGCCGGCGTTTTATGGAGGGCGGTGAGTGCACTGGTGGGGCGGACCCAAGACTTTTAAGGGAGGCAGTGAGTGCAGTGGCGGAGAACACCGCATCGGGCAAACTGTGCGCTTTTATCAGGACTTGATTGGGCTCCGGCAATAATATCCGAAGTGAAAGTTGTGGAGAAGGGGCTCGGAACGAGGAACTGGAGTGTCTGAGGGACAAGAAGAGAGTGGGTGAGACTGCGAATGGAGGTGGGGCAAAACTAGGGGTGAGAAGGTGGTGGGGGGTGAAGAACAGGGGTAGAAAGAGACGAAGCGAGGTAAATGGAGGGAGAGGGACAGTCGGTTTATCCCTTCGGTTTATTTCATTAATCCTAAATCACGGGCAACTTTGAGAGGTGCAGCCGGCTGTCGTCAAACACCTCTCCCCGCGTTCGGCCGCTCCCCCACCCCGTTCCCTCCGAGGGGTCGGCCGCTGGACTGCACGGGACGAAAGGACGCAATAAAAAAGGGCCCTCTCGTAAAGGGGTAGTCGACCAGAAATTATGTAGTGAACATCGCCCCTCATTTCTTGACGCCTTCTATCTCGCTCTTCTTTTTCTTCTTTTCCTTTTTTCGTCGCGTCTTTACGGCGTTTTGGGGTGCTGCATGTATTTTCAGTGCCGGATGGGCCGAGACCGCCACGCCACTGGAATAACACTTTCCCCCGCGGCGCGGTCACAAACTTGGTACCCCAGAGGCAATCGCTGACGCAAGAGACTTTTCCACGGATTCATAAATTCTCTCTCTTCAAAATACACCGAGTACTTTTCTTTACAAAAGGGTTTTCTTCGTTTAATTTGTTGAGTCTCAGCGAGGAAGTGCACTGACGAGGTTTTTTCACTCCCGCAAAGTGTGTGGCACAAGACGTGAAACCTTATTGAAAAAAAAAGGAAAAAAAATGGTTTGCCGGAGGCAGAGCAGCAGACGACACTGAATGGCGGTGGGAGGATTCCTTTTGGTCCGTCCTGCCCCGGCAGTGTGCCGGGCGGTGCCGGGTCCGCCGGTCCCGCCGTGTCGTTCCAGGTAAAGGCGCCGCCGAGGCAATGCCCGCCCGGCCAGACTGACTCATTTTCACTTTCATTCCGGGCTTCCCTTTCGCAGGGTCAGCGACCCTCGCGGGAAAAGGGGGCGAGATAAACAATAACAAACGGAAGCACACGGGAGGAGAGCGGGTGGCGACTATCGCCAGGCTGGGGCGGGTGGCAGGCAAGGCGAGGGGAGGCTCACTGCGCGCACTGTTGCCACACCACCATGCACCAGTGGCGATGGGGTTCGGGTTGCATAGTGCGCAGCCTGGGGTTGGCAACCCTTTCCACACAGCACGCACCTTACAAAGTATTTTGAGCTTACAGAATACAAACTAATTTACTCGGTTAAATAAAGAGTTAGAAAATGACGAAGTATTCTCGTTGTAAGCTTAAGTATGCTCAAAATACTTTGTTATAGCAAACTGGTTTCCGTTGTAATACCTAAAATAGTTTGCAAGGTTATCTCAGTGTATCCGTGACAACACTGACGAGACTAAACCATCGAAGTGGATACGCGGCTGCGAGAGGACTGAGATTTTGGGGGGTTACAGGCTCGGCATTTGCGCGGCCGGCAGGCAGTCCGTCTTGGTCCGCTGCACTACGCCTCCAAGCCGGCCACACCCCTCGACCGCCAGCGGGCCACAGTCGCAAGCAGTCCGGACAGTCTCGGCGATGTGGCTGGCTCTGCTGCTGATTTGCATAGACGGGGCAGAAAGAGAGAGAAGGCCGGATAGAAAGTGACGGGGAGGGCAGCAGAGCCACTCTGGTGGATGAGTGGCGCGCCAAGGAGGCGCTGGGTGGAAGGTACCCAACACACACACACACACACACTTACACACACGAGGCATCGACTCTGGCACTCCTAAATCACCCGCGGCCCATAACTTACACCCCGCTATTTTACACGTTGTCATAGGCGGGGTAAACAGGGGGTCCTCCCCAGCTACCCGCTGCTACCCGTTCTCGCCGGCAGCATCTTCGGGGCGCCCAAGCCAGCCAATCCGTATCACAATAAGACCGCGTCGCAACTTTTTTTCTCCCTTTCTCTCCTCTCCCGTCCACATGACTGCAGTCGTATTTCACAGCGGCGGGTATCTTTCGGCCGAAGCCGGTCCGCAGAAAATAAGCCCAGCGTCCGATCCGATCGCCGGCCCGTTTTTCGCAGTCCAGCCTCATTTATCTGAATTACCCGGCCGTGCCTAGTCATAGGCGAGCGTCCGTGCCATGACTGCCATGGGCTGCTTCGGCCACGCTGGGGTGGGCCAGCCTGGGCCAGCCAGCCCCTCCCTAACGGCCCATGGCCCATGCCTCGGCCATGCCTTGGCCATGCCTTGGCCGCCCAACCCGAATCCTGAAGAATGGGACTGCCCTCATGGCCAACCGCCGCGCGGCAGCGACCTCGAAATTTCTCATAACCACGCCTACGGCACTTCCGCAAAGGGCGCGGGTGGGGCGCTGTGTAACTCGGGGGCCGTGAAACTCCGTGTCGTCGTGAACTCGCCGCGATGCACCATTATTTCCCCGAGCGGCGGCACATGTTGTGGTGGGGCCGCGGTCGTTAGGCGAGATCGCGGGGGCAACACAGTGGGCCCAAGACCGGCGCAGGCGGCCGAATTTCTACACGCGTTTTGAACACCAGGGTCACGAAACAGGACTGGAGCGGAACGTGTGACCCCACCAATGGATTGCTCTCCGAACGAGGAATCCATTGGTGGGGTCACACGTTCGGTTCGAGTCCTGTTTAGTGACTCTGGAGCTCAAAACGCGTTTCGAATTTCAACCACCTCTACCGGTCTTCTGGCCCACTGTGCGCTGTGACACTCTGCACCCCGAGGTATGGAGCGCAAGAACGGGAAAACCCGCAGGCGGATTCCAAAGGTTCGTTGCTGTCTCTGTCGCTCCCATAGAGCGTCTCGCTGCAGTGCGAGCGAGACAGAGCGCGGCGAAACAAGCCGTCGCAATCGCTCGGCAGGCCGGACAAAGGATGGGGTGGAGCGCCATGATTAATACACCGCCTTGCGTGAAAAAAGCGAAAACGCGTGTGCGGTGCGCAGTGCGTGTCTCCTGAACACACAATGCATGGGCGGAGCCGCAGAGCTCGAGTACTGACTGCTGGAGCATTAAGTGGAACACGCTGTCCCACACTGTGAAGTCTATGCAGTTCCACAAGCGTTTTATTAGCTGCTAACTGGGTCGGCGTCTCAAGTAGGCCTTAAGCCACCAATGCCGTGATAAACGGCCCTCTTCAAAATTTGATATCCAAACGAACCAGCAGACAGGAGGGGACCTCATTTTGGCAAGGCTGACACACTCCACGCAATTAATAATTCCAAACTTTGTTTAAGGACACCCCCTCCCCCCTCCCCACCGCAGGGGGCTCAACTTTCCTCCGGGATATCACGCCTCCAGGATCGGAGACACAAAGCGTTTAAACCGGATTTGCAGGCTTTTCCGGATGGGGAAAGTTTTCGCACGGCCCACGTCCCGGGGGGCCTGCTCAACAAGCTTGGCCTTGCCGTTTTAATAATAAAAATTATTTAATTTCCGCTTCGTTTCCGCGACCCGTCTGATCCTAATCATGTTGGTGCGCGTGGCGCCACCGAATTGCTGGGTAATTGATAAGACGGCAACGCGCCGCGACGCGAGCGTCTTGACAAATGGAATCGCGGCGAGGGAGGGACCGGCCGCCGGGGGACGCCCCGTTGGGGCCCCAGAGCTCCTCCGGGTTCTGGGGCACCCCGCTGGGACCCCGACGGGACCTCAGAGTTCCTCAGGGTTCTAGGGCACCCCGTTGGGATCCCGACAGGGCTTCAGAGTTCTTGGAGGCCCTGTTCAAGTCCCGAGAGTTCTTGGAAAGGGGTAACTGACTCAAAATAATCAGTATACGCGGTATACGCCTAGTGGGTAATCAGTGAAATAATCAACATCATCCGCGACACAACTGTTAGAGATTCAATAACTTTTTGAGCAACGTTTTGAGGTCACTGATCTCAAAATCGTTGCAATTTTAGGCGTGGCATGAAAGAGTAGGTCCTTACGAATACTAGGGCGTTGAGGGAGGCCTCTGACGGCAGGTAGATGAGACACAGTGACCGCTTAACGTCAGCAAAAACGGCTACTTTCTGAGATTCAATCACTTTTTGACCAACCTTGTGAGGTTCGGGTACCGACATCGCTCCCGCTGGAGTCTCGAGGGATGTTGTCGGGGTCCCTAGAGGTCCAGGGCGGGGTCGGCCGGACGGCAGCACCCTGCGGAGGCGGCCCTGAAGAGCCCTGAGGGGCGCGACGGAGGGCCACGCAGTCCTTATCTGGCCCACATCTAAAGTGAGGCTGGCCCCTGCGGGGGCGGCCAAGGGGCGGCCGCCCGACCGGTTTCAATCGACGTCATCAACCGGCCAATCGCGGCAATGCTTCTCTTCCGCATTGCGCAGACCCAGCCAAGGTCAACAACAAAAACAACAACAACATTTCGGATCAGGCAATCCGCCTCTGTCGCTATGAATCACAAAACCAAAGAGAATCAAACGCCGGGCGATTGGACGAGGACCACAAACACGCATATTTGTTTCCCCGTCCGTCTCTCTGTGTCTGTCTGTGTCTGTGTTTGGCATATGAGTCGACTCGGCCGCCACATGTGCGCAAAGATAGAGACGGAGCGATAGGGCCGCGTCGTGAGTTGTGTGCAAATTTGTCCCCTTGTTTCCCGGCCTGGCGTCTCACTCGCACTCGTTGGGCATTCCGATCGGGTGCAACAGGGACGACGGGGCCTCAACCCTTCACCCAATTTGCCCTGCTCAATGTTTGTTTGATGCGGTCGCCCAGGGTCGGGGGTGGGGTGGGGTCGACGCACAGTGGGCCAGAAGACTGGTGGAGGCGGACGAAACTCTAGACGCGTTTTGAGCTCCGTCGCTAAATGGGACTCGAACCGAACGTGTGACCCCACCAATGGATTCCTCGTTCGAAGAGCAATCCATTGGTGGGGTCACACATCCGGCTCGAGTCCTGTTTAGCGACTCTAGAGCTCAAAACGCGTCGGGAGTTTTGTCCGCCTCCACCGGTCTTCTGGCCCACTGTGGGACGTGAGAGGGGTAGGAATGGCCCCCTTCGCCATGCTTCGCCACTGCAAGAGTCAGCTGCCTTGATTGATGTGCGAGTGCGGCTGAATCTCTCATCAATTGTGTCCATCCCCCCCCCCTTTTTCCCAGTGGTGCGCCACTCCCGGGGGGCCTCGCACCGCGATCTCTCACAACCACTTGTTCTGCTGAAAACGATGAATCATTCACACGAATCATATGATGTGTGCGGATCGAGGTCCCGTTGAATTTAAGTGTCAGGGTGTGCCTGTGTGTGTGGCACAGCCTGTCGCAGTAAAATATTTCATTATTGTTAGATTGGTTTCTGGACTCTTGAGTGAAAGCTAGCTACACCTTTAAGTGTCTTGCATTGTTCTAGACATGTTTTGAAGTACGCAGAGGTATCGTCTGCTAAAAAGAGCAGCAACTTTTCGGCGCGCAGTTCGTGCACGACGTTTACTTCTTGCGTCCCCAGCTGCATCCTAATACCACCCTTTACTTTCGCCTTCCCTCTCACTGCCTTGCTGCCCGGCCTGGAACGGGGTCGGTGCGCGCCAGGCCGGGCTATCACACGCACGCAGTGCACGCAGTCAGCGAGGGCGAGCCAGCGCGGCCAGCGCCCAGCGTGGTAGGCCGACCGCCCGGCGCGAGCGAGCAGCGGTTGGCCTACCCGCCGCTTGGCAGGCGCTCCCAGCGCCGCGCCCCGCTGGGCACCGCTGGGCAGAAGGCCCTCTGTCCGACTGTCTCACCCTCTCACCGGCCGCCCCGCCCACCGCTGGCCCACTGTGGAGGGCGCACTTACGTAGGGGCCTATTCGGAAAAGAACTTACGGCGAGTCCCCCAAGCATATCTTATCAAGGCAAGGAATTACACATAGTTTGACATTGATCAGCACAATCGTATCAAGAATCAAGTGCCTTAGAGGAGCAAAAACCTGCAGGCCCCCTCGTACTTATTCTCATGTCATGGTGAAATTTGCAGGCGTTTGTAGATGTGTCTTGGCGGAACGCCCAGATAAGATCTTTTGAATAGGACCCCTCGACTTTACGTCGCAGGAAGGCGCGCCAAAATGGAAAGAGAATTGCCGGCGACCCGATTTGATGCATTTCCTGACCTCCACGCTCGCCATGGCAGAGACGGACAGCCGCTGTAGCGCGACGCGTATCAAAAACCGTGCTTCACGTTCACCCCTCCGACAGTGTGCCTCTGTGTGTGTGTGCGTGTGTGTGTGTGTTGACCTCGATCGGAGATCTTGTTTTTTATGTGGCGCGATCGACGGCGGCGGTGCCGCGCGGTGCCGCGCTACGCCCGCCCCGCTCGGTGGCGGGATCGCGCCGCTCCACTGTGCTGCGCTGTGCTCCGCCGTGCTCGGCTGCTCTTGTTTATGGTGGCGATGGCTGTCGTTAAGGAGGCGGGGGAGCAGGGGGCTGGCTGCTGGCCGAGGCAGCGCGCCGGAACAAAACTGCGTTTTGCGGCGTGCCTGCCGGGGCCTGCCGGGCCTTTGCTAGGGCCCCGCCGCCTTGCCCTTGTGACCCACAGTCCGATACCCATTTTCTCCCGATTTGTCGCGACAAAGCACCGTGGCGACCCGACAGAGATGGGGAGAGCTTTCTCGCCGTCCCTGTCCTTTTGCACCCAGTGTTGCCACTTTTTCGCGGAAATTCCCCCGATGCACCAGTGTCGAAACGTTTGCAAACCTCAGCCTTCCCACCGGGCCATTGCAAAGCTCCCCCTGCCTCTCGGGAAGCAGCCCAGGAGGCTGGCGGGGAGGTTGGCAACCCTTTCGACACGGGTGCATCGTGGGAAGTTTCGCCTTGCGGCGACACTGGCCGTTTTATTTCTATCGAATAAATGTCGGGGCCCCCACAGGGGGCAGCAGAATGTGGCGCGCGAAAGCCAGTCACCGAGCCGCTCGGCAAGCCGCTCACGTCGCGCCCGCCCCGCCGCCCGGGGCAACAAAACAGATGCAGGGGAGATGACACCAGCGTCCCCCGCCACGGCCCGCCACGGCCCGCCACGGCGCGCCATGTGGTATCACATGCTGTGACGTATACAAGCAGAAACAAGGCAGATAAAATCAGCACCCCCACCACGGTGAATCTCAGCTCGGCCGCTGCAGCGTGCTCATCCTCTGGGACATCCCCAAGCGACACGGAGGTGTCGTCGCTTCGTCTCTCTCGCACCCGCCTCCACCGGCCTGCTGGCCCACTGTGCTTTGGTCTGAAGCGAGAAAGCGGCACTGGAACTCCGCGCCTCGCCTCAGCGTCCCTGCAAAGCCCCGTATGCCGGACGACAACGCTGTGCTCCCCGTCACTTCCACTAAGCCGGCACCACGCCCCCCCCCCTCCGGCCTTCTCGCCTAACCGCCACCGCCCAATATGAGCTTACTGCCTGTCGGCTTTGGGCCCACACACATTTCAGGTTTTAGCCTATGCAAAAGGGTGAAATACAAATACACAAAACCAAAAATCGAACAAATTTATCCACGACGGTCAACTCCGTACGGACATCGACGGTTGGCTTGGTGGTCCGGTCCAGACCCGCACTGCCCCCACCCCCTTCCCCCGCCGCGGTTTGTTCCCCTGAACGACTGGGGCGATCCTTCCGCACACTTCCAAGCAATTTGAGCCGAGCTAGTGATTTCTCTGTTCTGTTGATGCCGGTTTCCGGTGGCGGCCCGCGGAAACCTCCCCGAACCCCGAACCGCACCAGCCATGAGCCGGCCATGGGGGGTGGAGGGAAGGAGAGGAGGGGAGGAGGGGGATGCTTGCGTGTGGCGGCGCGTGGGCTTGGGCCGTGGGCCGTAGACCTCGGAGAAGAGGGTGAATGAGGCGTCGAGGGGCAGCGAGAGAGAGAACGAGAGAGATAGGGGCGGAGCAGAGGAAGAGCATAGGGCACAGGTTACAAGGCAAGGAAGCCAGGAGGAGCCAAGTGGCCGAGCAAGGCGGCTGGGCCCACAGTGGAGGTGCAAGATGAGCCAGAGTGGAGTGCCCAGTCGGAGGGGACACGAACACACACACACACACACACACACACACAGAGTGTAATCACGGCAGCAGGCAGGTAACACACGTCGTCCGCTCAAATTAATCTCACGCACAAAACGCACGCGGACCAATTACGAAGCCGGGGACGTATAATTAGACAGGCCGTGAAAAATGGCCGCGTCAACCCGGATCGGAAGGCGGCAGAGAGACGAGGGGGGCCGAGAGAGAGAGAGAGAGAGAGAGAGAGGAGGAGAGAGAGAGAGAGAGAGAGAGAGAGAGAGGAAAAAGTAAAGGCAACGAAAGTGAATCGACGCCAGGGAAAGCCGAGGAAAAACAGGGCGGGAGAGGCGCTGCCGAGCCAAGGGCTGGTGGGGGTTGGTGGAGGGGGAAAGGGGGGGGACGTCTCCGCTAATGCAGATGGACTCCTAACATGCTTCTTCTTCGCAGGCAGCGGGACGCGCGAGAAATGGGTCGAGTCAGGGAAAGCAAGGTCGTAGAGCAGCATCGGGATCGGGATAGCGCGGTGGTGGTGGCTGTGGCGTTTGGTATACAAGAACAACCCCCGCTTCCCTGCTCCACCCTCTGAAAATAACGGGGGGCCACCCCCTGTGCCCATGTCCTATTGCACTAAACTAGATGGACGGCCCATGGCACCGACACACACACACACACGGTTAAATTATTTGGACGGACGCAAAGTGAAATAGTGCGACAGATAGTGTGCGCAAAGCGCGTGGAATGTCCACAGTTGTCTCTGTCGACGCCTGGCCCGGCCTGCCCTTTCTCTTTCTTTCCTCCGCGGCCACGCTGCTTTTTTCCTCCACCCACTGCCTTCGTCAACCGCGAAGAGGCGGAGGGTTCGTGTTTCGGTCGTTCGACGCCGATGTTAACCGTGTGATAGAAACCCTGATGCGCGGCCTGCCTCACAGTCTAGTGACAGTTACCAGGCGTCAACGCGACGTTGACTGAGGCCGCCCTGACAGGACTGCCCCACATTAATCCGTCGCTGAAATGCGACCCTGCGGCGCGTCCTCATCAAATTTTGCTTCTTTTTTTTCGCAGTCCTTGTGGCTGATTCCCGGCGGCGGACACCCGAAACCACGAGGGCCCACGGCCTTTTATTCATGACCCAAATTTGGTCCATCCAACTTTTGCGTGTTGCCACACTCATCCCCAGTGCGGGGGCGGCGGTCGCGAGTCGGCACGCCTCCCCGGAAACTCCGCGCGTCGCGTCGCCCTTTGTGGTGTGTAACGCGGACCTCCTTTGGCGGCGAGGGCAATTTTGGTCTTCTTAATTGAACTAGAAAAACATTTCCCGCAAATGCAAAAATCGGAGCCGATTTGAATATGAAAGGCCCTGCGGACGCGGAACGCGAACAAATCTTGCAAAGCTCTTAAATCCCACGCTTTCGGTAAGTTGTTACGAGGAGCCCTGCGTTGGCCCTGCGTCCCTTGCGCGCTGCGACCGGCCTGGGACCGGCCTGGGACTGGCCCCTCATGGCCGTTCCGGCGCGTATATCGCCCGAGCCCTTATTTGCATGCCATTGTGAGTCTTCCGCCCGCAAACTTTCCGCACAACGCGATTTTTCATCCCGAACGGCGCCCAAAATTATCGTTGGAAACAAATTGAGCTGATTCCCCGTTTGCTTCCGTGTTGTTTATGCCCGCAGTTCGCGGAACTTTCGCAGCTCATTTGGGTGCCGAGACGTTTCCGGGCCGAGTAGGGCTATCCGGCCGGGCCGCGTCTTTTTGAGAAGCTCAACGGGTTCGGCACCACGGCCGTGCCTTGGCCCCCCAGGGTTGATGGTGCCGACCCCGTTAAGCTTTTCGAAATTTCGTGGCCGGGTCAGGGTTTCGCAGCGACAAAATGCGAGTTGCCTTGGTGGCTTTTCCTCCTGCAACTTCAAGACAGCCGCACTCCACGCTGCAACCTGGCTACGAGAGCACACTCAAGGTACAACTCGCCGTCCTCCAACAGAAACGAACTCTGCAGAACTCCAAACGGATCGGATGCAAGTTCCCTCCGGTCCCCTCCGGTTCCCTCGGCTGCAGTCCAACTTGGTCGGCATTTTTGCCACGGCGATGTGCATGGCCAGGACGCTCGGCGCGCTCTGCCCGCTCCGCCTCGCTCCCCAGCCACCGAGGGAGCGCTGGTACTGCAGCCAGACTGGCGTGGACTAGCGGCGCTAGCGGGGCCCTGTGCCACTTCCGCTGTGAATGGTGGCGTTGACCCGCCCCATCCCCTTTTTCCCTCCGTGCGATCCGCCCCGATCCTGTCAGTGCCCCACCCCCCTTTTCCAGCAGCGCCGTGCCCCGCACCGCCATCGACAGCAGATACACTGTTAATTAAACTCCCACCTTTGAGTTCCACATTTAATACTGGGCTGAAAAGTTTTTTTTTATTTTCTGCGCTTCGTGCAGTGGTCCTTAGACACCATGTTTACACATACATAGTTGCTCATTTCTTGTGCCCCTTAATTTCGGTTAAAATCAGTGTCATCGCCGAATGAGGTATCAATAAGAGCAGGGACGGACTGGGGTGTAAAGATTAAGGTGGGAAACGCACCCAAGGGGCCCGGATTTGCCTACCATCCAGGGGCAGCGGCGGGTTGAAAATGTAGGTACTGTGCAGGCTTAACTTTAAAAGGCGTGGATGAAATATGAAAACGCGTTGTCCTGGCGAGCGAAGCGAGCCTCAACCTCTCGATTTCGTGAAAATATTGTCAGATTTTTAATTGGTTTTGAAGGTTTAAACTTAAATCGGCGTTTAACTACGAACGTGGCGGGCCGCAAGACATTGATCCCTCTTGATATAGTCTGGCGTTGATTTGCTTGTGGTTTGTGACATGAATAGCGACTGGTGTGGTGTAGCTTTCGGCGAGCGTAGCGAGCCGAAAAATTTCCGACTGTTTAAGAACGCGGGCAAAATTTTCGGTATCACAGGAGGCACGTGGGCCCGTGAAGAGACGTATGAATGCGGGCCCCCTCGCTCGGCAGCCAGGATGCCCTGTGCTGGTGGCCCCCTCAACTGCCTGGGCCGGACCCTGGGCCCACTGAGTGCACTGTGCTGTGCCCTGTGGGAGCCCTTGGCGGCCGGGCTCGGACCCAAATATAAGGTGCTGGTTGAGCGTAGGGGCCTTCCAGCGTCACCACGGCCTGCGAACCCGAGAGTTCCGGGCCTCCTGACGGACCTACGACGGGCCCTGCGGGCCCGGATCCCATACCCGGGCGGGGGGCCCGGGTGGGATTCCAACAAATCCCACCCGGGCCAGTCCGTCCCTGAATAAGAGCCCTCACTGAAACAAAAAGTTTTTCAGTGAGTGTGACACGATTCAGGCGGGTCATTCGCAGATCAGTGAGAGCATTCTTTGGTGCCTTTGGCGTCTTTGGCATATTGCGAATTCCGCGAGACACCGTCACAGTGTTCCTTCCGCCCGCTCCAAATTCATCTCTCGCTTTCCTTATCACTGTCGGACGCGAATTGATGGCCGCATCATCAATAACTGAGCGCCTAATTCCTTTTGCAGAGCCACGTCAAACACGCCTCAGTTTTTCAGTGCCGAGGACGAAGGACGTGTCGATGGTCTTAACATCAATCTTGGCGGCCCGGCTGGGCCCGGCCTAGCGCACTTGAGAGCAGTGCCAACATCGTCGAATCCAATAACCTGCGAGCAGTTCGTGAGGGAATCGTGGGGGCGGTGCCCGGGCGCGGCAGAGCCGGTCCGGAACGGGCCGCCAAAGTAGGTAATTCACTTTTTTATAGTTTCCGCCTTCATGTTGTGGGAGCCTCTGTGTCCTCCAAGTTAGCTCAACTGAAATGTTAGTTGATTGCGGCAGAAGCAAACTGTGGCTGATGTTTTTCTGTTGCTTGCTCCAGTTGTTTTATCAACTTGCTTTTGTAAAATGTGTGGTCGTCAGTGATGTGACTAAGTAAACTCATGCCTTGATATACTGTTAAAAAAATCAGTAGTTTGGTACGGTAAATAGGCCTTACTGGTTCTCGATGGTACCAAGGACCTTGTGTAAAGTTGTACGGAAAACGTCGTTGGCAAGGTACGGACGGTCAGGGTAAAACATTGACAAGGCCCACAGTTTTTCTGAACTATTTTCCACTAGAGCCACGTGTACAAATGCTTTTTTCTTGCTTTTCCGCCTGCTAAGATGGACGAGAGTCACGCGCAGCGCCCCCTGTTGTTGCAAATAATTGACATTCCCTCCTTCCCCCAGACTGCGCCACTTAGCAACGCAAACAAAATGCTCGCCACTTGCTGGAATTGGTGCCCCGAGCCGTGCCGCCAAGCCGTGCCGCCAAGCCGTGCCGCCAAGCCGTGCCGCCAAGCCGTGCCATTGGCGGGACTTTGTTGCAGTGCAGGGGATGCAGGGGCTGTGCCGACCCGAGGACAAAGCGCCAGCCGTGGGCGAACCGTGGGCCTTACAGCCCCAAGCCCCTCTGCGACGTTTGCGGAAGGTATCGAAAATGTATTCAAATGCGAGAGGAGGCTGCCGAAGAGGAGCAGGATCTTCCCGCAATGCCACCGGAAGACAAACGAAATACATTCAGGCGTTGCGTTCCAAACGGAGGAATCATGACCACGGCCAAAGCCAAGAGGGGCGTGGGCAGTGCCCACGGCAGTGCCGGCCAAAGCCGAACATCCGGAACAGGGAGATAAGTCGCAGGCCCGGTGCGGCCGCGGGCGACCTTGGAACCTTGAATACGGGACAGCTGAGCTGTTACCGCCTGGCGGACCGGGCGGCAAGGCAGAGCGCGTAAGCCTGGATTACTTTCCCACTTTCACATGCATGTGCACACACACCTACACACACACCGCGGCCATTTCCATACAGGCTACATGTATTCATTTGCGTTCACCGTGATTGCAATCGAGTAAAAAACAGCAAAAAGACACACGCACCAAAAAAAAAAAGGAGAAGAAAGAAACGAGGCACTTTGATTATTGTGTGCATTTGGTCCGCTAATTGAAGGCCCCCCACTCGTAAATCAACGTCCGTTCGCTAGACCGCGACAACGAGGCGCGTTACGTACAGGTGATTGCCCAGCGTGATTGCTCGCAGTTTAGCGTCCAAATGCAAAGTAAATCATGCGGCAAGGGATCGGGAAACTTTGAGCTGCCTTCGGACAAGAAGCCCTGGCCACATTGGGCTACCCATTCAGGAGCGTGCAAAAACTTACACAGGAAAAAGTAAGTTTTTGTTTGTTTGAGTAACAACAGTCTGTTTGAAAAAATGTCATTAAAAAAGCATCGAAAATAAAGATAGAAAAATGAACACAGTTGTGCGAGTGTCATGTGAACGAGATGAACTTGTTCCTTCCTGTTGCAAATTAGCTAAAAATTCACAACCGTTCGTACGCAATTCATTTACTTACTTTCCCTTCGCATGCGCTGCAACCAAACGACTCCCGTCCAGGCAGTTCCAGTGTACTCGACGTCTCCATCCACCACCCAATCCACGGCGTAGTTAGTTCGCTCGATCAGCCAAATCGACGAATAATCGACCGATTCGAGTGATGGTGATCGACGCCTGTTACAGTCGAACCTGCCACGCTGCGTTATGAACCGATCGAGTGCACGGGTTGAAAAAATAAATAAATGCACGAGATAAAGTGAAAAGACCGTCGAAACGAGACGCAAACTTTTTCGACAGAGAGGCAGCGCAAGTTGGGCGTACTTTGGTTATAAAGACAAAGACCGACGTTCTGGACATTCCACAACAGGGCCGCACAGTGGGCCAGAAGACCGGTGGAGGCGGCCAAAACTCTAGACGCGTTTTAAGCTCCAGAGTCGCTAAATGGGGCTCGGACCGAACGTGTGACCCCACCAATGGATTGCTCTCCGAACGAGAAGTCCATTGGTGGGGTCACACGTTCGGATCCGAAGCCCATTTAGCGACTCTGGAGCTCAAAACGCGTTTAGAGTTTTGGCCGACCCCACCGGTCTTCTGGCCCACTGTGGGCCGGGTACCAACCTATCAAGGTGGGGGCACAACTCGCGCAAACTTTCGGCGCTCCTCTTTTTTTTTTACCCCCTGAACCCAATCCGGCCCTTCTTCTGACTGACCTTCGCCCGTCCGCGGCCAGGCCATTGCCGCTGTCTCTCTCGCACTCGCGGGGGGCACCGCACGGGTGCGAGAGAGACAGGCAACTCGGCGGCTGGGCCGGCTCGCCACGGCGCGGCAGTTTCTTCGCGGCAGATTTTATCCCTCAACTTGGGAAGCAGCCATCGAATCGGCTCCTCTTCCCTAGCAAAGTCAGGGCGTCGCGGTAAGAGGCAATTTCAGATGGAATTCCCAAAGTTCTTATTGCAGCGCGGCGCGGCAGTGCAGGTGGCTGCTGAGGTTGGAGCGTGAGTGAGTTCCCCAGACCAGAGAGTTCTCTTCTGGACAAGTCCCTTGCTGCGAGTGTCGGCTGGGCTCTTCGTGGGTGAGTTCCAACCAGTGCATGTGCCCTCTCAGGCCAGTTCCTTCGAGAGGGTCCGCGAGTTTATTAATGTGACTGCCCCACAGTGGGCCCAAGACCGGCGCAGGCGGCCGAAACTCTACACGTGTTTTGAGCTCCAGGGTCACGAAACAGGACTCGAGCAGAACGTGTGACCCCACCAATGGATTCCTCGTTCGGAGAGCAATCCATTGGTGGGGTCACAGGTTCGGTTCGAGTCCCATTCAGCGACTCTGGAGCTCAAAACGCGTCTAGAGTTTTGGCCGCCGGCGCCGGTGTTCTGGCCCACTGTGTGCCCGGGCCAGCCACTTAGTCCAGAGGCCCGCAACCGCCGCGCGTGCCCTGGTGCGTGCGAGTGCGTACCGCTGCGCTTACGAAACAGGCCTGACATTTGCAAGCACCTTGTGCCGTGCACCGGAGTGACTCCGGCCCCGCCGAGCTGTCTGATCCCGCAGCTTTCGTCGCCTCCCCCCCCCCTCTCTCTCTCTCTCTCTCTCTCTCTCTCTCCCTCTCGCCCACGAGGTGCCACGCGAGTGCGAGAGAGACAGCGAGAGGCACTTAGGCGTGAGTCATATCGAGGCATACCCGGCGTGGCAGGCAATCAACAACGCGGCGATTCATCATTACTTTCTTTCTACGCGCAACTTAGTTTCGACCGGGACAAAAAATAAAGCACAAAGCGAGATAGAGATAGAGATAGAGAGAGAGAGAGAGAGAGAGAGAGAGAGAGAGAGAGAGAGAGAGAGAGAGAGATGAGAGGAGACGCGGCCGCGGCGAGCGCGATGGGTGGCCTACCCGGCCGGCGTTCGAGCCACCGCACTGTCAGCCTGTCAGCACGCCGTCAGCACACTGTCAGCGGCTCGCAGTCGGCACGGCCCAGAGCCACGCCTAGCCCAGTTATGAGACAGTGGCGGCATTTACACGACACACAATATTTCCAAAAACAATATGCTGTCTTCCATTTTTTTTAAAAAAAAAAATAAGATTTCTAATTCAATTTAACACAAAAGTTCAATTACACCAAGATTCTAATTAATTTCAAAGTGCCTTCCACTATTCGCAAAAAAAATATTAATACAAGGCGCTACTGCATAAATTTTGATTAAACATTGGTGCAATGAGGTATTATTTTTTTCACCGAGAAGTGGTAGACAGACAACAGGCTTTGAGGGCGGTCTTGGCCGTCTTGGCCAGGAAGGGCAGGCAAGGCACTTTCGCTGACTGCCTCTCGACCTTGAACTGCCAGTAAGCGAGAGTGGCGGAACATGACGGCATCACACGCCCGCCCCGCCCCGGCCATCCTCCAGTGGCAGAGCTGCCGCACAGTGGGCCAGAAGACCGGCGCCGGCGGCCAAAACTCCAGACGTGTTTTGAGCTCCAGAGTCGCTAAGCAGAACTCGAACCGAACGTGTGATCCCACCGATGGATTCCTCGTTCGAAGAGCAATCCATTGGTGCACTGTTAAAAATTGTTGTTTTAAAACAACAACACAATTACCAACCTCGACAACGCTGTTGTTTGTGAACAAGTTTGCTTGTTTTAAAACGACCAATTCGTGGCTAATTATTTTTATGACTTATGCTGTTTCAAAACAATATTTTGCTGCGTACAAACAACCCGGACAATCTAAGAAGTGGTTACTGCGGGGTAACCGGGACTCTACTAGGTCTGTGACCTAATCGGCAATAAAAATTGATGCAAATAAGGCTGTCTACCGGTTTACAAACATCTTGTGGACGAACGACGCAACTCGTTAGTAAACAACGAAAGTCATTTGAAAACAACTTTGATCGCTAAGAAAATTAGCAACATATTTACTGCTAAATTACAACATAATTTTTTACAGTGTGGGGTCACACGTTCGGTTCGAGTCCCATTTAGCGACTCTGGAGCTCGAAACGCGTCCGGGATTTTGGCCGCCTCCACCGGTCTTCTGGCCCACTGTGTGGCAGCCAGCCTCCAGCGACGCGTCGGGTTTGTCGTCAGAAACATAACACCCCCGCAAGGCGGCGCGGCGGTCGTGGGACGGCCGGTCCGCAGCCTGTCGACTTAATGGCAACCTGGCGTGCCTCAGCTGGCGCTTCCGGACTGGGGGAGGGGGGGGGGGAGGGGAGGGGGGGGCGGGGGGGGGGGAGGGGAGGGGGAGGCGCTGTCTCTCACTCGGTGGCTCGTCCCGGCCCCGCGGGTTCAAAACCCCGTCACTCTCGTTTTCGCGCGCCGCTCGCAAAACGGCCCGGGGAAACATTTCCGGGCGAGCACTGCGCCACTCCGACAAACAAACAGCTCACTTGGAATAATTCGACAGCACTTTCCATTTGGCTTTCGGTGTCTGCGCCTCTGCTGCGTGGTCGGGCCGAAAAAAAAGGGGGAGGGGGAGGGGGCGACAGCCGCCTTCAGCCCTGACTACTACCCAGAACCCTGACAGAAGTTTGGCAAGAGCAGCAAAGGCGGTGCACTGTATAACCAAAGGCCAGTCGATGGCGGAGATAAAAGTACAAACGAGACTCGCAAAAATGAAAACTCTTTCCAACGATGGGACTCGAACCGAACGCGTGACCCCACCAATGGATTGCTCGTTCGGAGAGCAATCCATTGGTGGGGTCACACGTTCGGTTCGAGTCCTGCATAGC
>NW_023144627.1:7477044-7735938 GCF_012932325.1 Thrips palmi
GAACCCCCCAACCGCTTGACCCATAATCTTTTTTCCCACACACGTCCCGCCTCCGTGACAATGTTGGAAACCTGCGGCGCGCCATCCCTACCAACCACGCCAGCCAGGGCCGGGCCACCAAATTACACTTCTTTTTTGACGGTGCCAAAAAGGCGTTTTAATTGCCCTTTTCCCCCCCCCCCTCCTCCCCTTTCCCTTGCCCATCCCCGCGGAATGGTCCAGTACGAACGGAGGCCGCTTGCAGCAAGCAAAGGGTGAGGCCAGGTTATTCACACACAAAGGGCCAGAAGACAAGTGGAGGCGGCCAAAACTCCAGACGCGTTTTGAGCTCCAGAGTCGCTAAATGGGACTCGAACCGAACGTGTGACCCCACCAATGGATTGCTCTCCGAACGAGGAATCCAGTTGTGGGGTCACACCATTCTCCACTACATCATCATTTATTCATTTTTAAAATTGTAATTTTTGCGGCGCTGAACGGTGGATGTAAACACGACGTGAAAGAGCGAGAGACGGGTCCAACCAGAATGGCGGAGTTTCCCGCCAAAATCCACGCCACCGTAACACGGGCCCTCATCTGGTTGTCAAATGAGCGACGCGTCGACGCTCTGTCTCTCTCGCACTCGCGGGGCGCGCCGAAGGGGAGCGAGAGAGACAGACGATCCTTCGGGGATCGCGCGGCCGCTCGCGGCTGATACTCGATTAAGTTACATCGCTCGGAAGAGACTTTTTATTTCGTGACACCCCCGTCCCGTCTCGTCGGCCCGGTCCGTCCCGGCGCCCCGGGGGGCTGAGCTCGCGTGCAACGCCCTGGGAACGCACCCACAGTGGGCCTGAAGACCGATGGAGGCGGACAAAACTCCAAACGCGTTTTGAGCTCCAGAGTCGCTAAACATGCCTCGAGCCGCACGTGTGACCCCAATCCATTGGTGGGGTCACACGCTTGTTTCGAGTCCCGTTTAGCGACTCTGGAGCTCAAAACGCGTCTGGAGTTTTGTCCGCCTCCGCCGGTCTTCTGGCCCACTGTGTCCCCGCCCCGCCCCGCCACGATCCACACACTCACTTTGCCGAGGGGCTTTGGTCGCGAAAATGGCTGGATTTGGCGGCAACCGTCGCGGCTCTGGTAGTGTTCCCCCCCCCCCCTCCCCCCCTAATTGTAGCCGATAAGGACACGGCGCCATCGGAACGATAAGGAAAAACAGCCCGACCGCCGCCACGCCACTGCTGGAAATTCCGCATCTTTTACTGGCCGAAGTTGGCGCGTCCGCAAATGACGTAACAACCCAAGGCCGACTGGATTGCCCGCGACTTTCGGTCCACGTTTGGGGCGTGGGGGCGTGTTAGGGTCCCTCGATGGCTTCCTGCGACAGGGAAGCCGCCAAAGCACTGTGGATTTGCCGGAGCCGGAAGACCGGTGGAACGCATTACGAGCGGCGGGTAGGCAGCGCCGCAACACAGCTCTGTTCGACGGGACTGTCTACCTCGCAGGGGCTCTCCCCGCGGCGGGTCGAAATCCCGGACGCGTTTTGAGCTCCAAAGTCTCTTTGTGGGACTCGAAGCGAACGTGTGACCCCACCAATGGATTGCTCTCCGAATGACGAATCCATTGGTGGGGTCACGCGTTCGGTTCGAGTCCTGTTAGCGACTCTGGAGCTCAAAACGCGTCTAGAGCTTTGACCGCCTCCACCGAAGACCCACTGCGCGGCAGCGGAAAAGTAAGAGGGTGCCATTCTTGCGCAAATAACAGTCGCGAAACATTTTAAGTAAAATTCTTTACTCGTGTTATCTGGGGAACACGATTCCGATTGATATTTGAGCTTGGGGTTTCGAACTCCTTCATCTTTGGAACGTCGAGCCGCCCCAGAACTCTTTTTCTAGCCTGTTTCAAACACGCCAGGGGCTTCGCCGCGCTTCGCCGGGCTTTGCTAGATTCGGACGCCCCACGTGTGTTTGCGGCGGTGCACTCAGAACGGGCAGAAGGAAAACAAGTCGTATTTCTGGTGCAGATGATGAATCCGTTGGGGAGCGTGTTCGGCCCCGGGCTGCTGCAGGACTGCAGGCGCGTTTATCGCTGCCCATGCAGAGCCACAGTGGGCCAGACGACCGGTGGAGGCGGCCGAAACTCCAGACGCGTTTTGAGCTCCAGAGTCGCTAAACGGGACTCGAACCGAACGTGTGACCCCACCAACGGATTCCTCGTTCGGAGAGCAATCCATTGGTGGGGTCACACGCTCGGTTCGAGTCCCATTTAGCGACTCTGGAGCTCAAAACGCGTCTAGAGTTTTGTCCGCCTCCGCCGGTCTTCTGGCCCACTGTGCGAGTCTCAGAAAAACCGCGAAAGAAAAACAAACGAAAGAAAGCGGGAAGCACTTGGATGGCCATTCGGAAACAGTTGCGTTCGTCGGACCAAAATTTGGGGAAGGCCGAAGAGAATCTGTTGGGAATGGCTGCTTTTTGGTCGTTTCCTCCCGGAAGGCCTTAATGTCTCTATCGCACTGTGATTCGGCGGCCCCGTTTCTCCACTACACTGCCACGCAGGCTACGCAGGCGACGCACTATCCCGATGCTTTATCGTCGAGACGAATGAGTTTATGCAAATGGCGCCCCGCCCCGCCCCGCCCTGGACCGGCGCGGCGACGGCTGTGGCTTCGGAGGCGGCCCGCCCCGCCCCGCCCCGCCTCGCCCCGCCCCGCCCCGCCCCGCCAAATGAATTAATAATGGTATCAGAAACCCGTCGACAGGCGATCGCCACCGGGCATGCACGACCACACCTCCTAATGGTTTTCTGGTGCAGTGGCGCAAGGGCGGCCCGTTTCGGCATTTTTCAAGATCGCCGCGCCGCGCCGCTGGAAAAAGAAGTGTTTTATAGTGAGTCGCCTCGCCGCGTTGTCGTGACCCGATTTCCGGGGTCACGCGCTTAGGCTGGCCCTGGCCTGCTGGACATGCGTCCGCAGCTCGTAGGCCTACCTTGCTGTACTAGTTTTTAGCGTGTCCTTTGCAGCGGAGTTCGCCCCATCCACTGGCGAGGCTTTGGGCCTTAGGTTGGCCTAGCGCAGGATCGCCAATACGCACTCGGACCGAGGGTCCGTGGCACTATGGCTTTACCCTATCGCGCAGGCTGGCCTTGGCCGGCAAGCCCCACCGTGGCTTCTAGGCTGGCTCCGGAGCTCGGGTCGGGTCTGAGCGTTTGGAGAGAGAACACACCTTCAGAGTCCTGGCTTTATTCCTGCCTGGGTTCGGGTGGTCAGCCCTGGAGACTCGTGAGTCCCCGAAATGATCCTGGAGCAGAGATGCGGTTTAATTTATACCTTTGCGACGCACCCCTCCGGCCTCGGCGGCTCGCCGGTCTCGGCGGCTCGCCGGGCTCGCCGGGCCCTTGACCGTTCGGCCAGGCCCTTCGGGTGACTTCGGCTGACCCGAATCGAGATCGGCCGAAATCATGTGTGATTCCCCTTGGCGTGGGTGTCGTCTGCATCGGCTCGCCGCGCTGCACTCACAATGGCAGCCGCGGCCTCCTACCTGGCAGCGCTACAATGCTGCCAACGCGCCCTCTTCGTTGGCCACCCTGCGGCGTGGCCGGCGCGGCAAACTTGAATCGTCTACGCATCTCGCTAACTAACTATATGTAGACCAGCGCTGAAAGCGTGGCTCTACATCACTATCACCTTATTTAAAAAAATTATGAAAAAAAAGATTTGACGTGAGGAACATGAAACAAAATAGCATGAGAATGAACCAAACAATGTGTGGGAATAAGCCGTCTCAAGACGCCTTATTTCAATTGAGCTGTGAGAAATTATTAATCTGCGTTAACAAGAAAATGGGTGATAGTGCACCTATCTTAACCTGACCAGGGCAGACCACGCCAAAATTACAATATTCATGGAAATTATTACAAATTAATCAGTATGTCAGGATACTTAATGTGAATGTGATTAGCTTAGGACACATGACGTGAATGTCGACTGTCACCTTACGAGGATCACAATTATCTCCTCGTAATTTGTTCGAAAGGAAACAATTTTTGAATATCCCTGACATGCAAACTTAGAGAAAGAAAACGTAAGGTAAACTGAAACTGAAATTATATTAGAATGAATGATTACACACATGAGTCGTAGCCCTAACAATCGTTGTAATTAGGCTACAATTAAATCTTAAATCTTAGAACTATTTTAAGATGTAGTTCGCGTGACAAAAATATTGCGTACCAACTTACGCCGGAACTAATTAGGAATTGTTTTCCAGCAACGCATATCTCTTCGGTTTGGAATAAAATTTCATTCCAAATTCTCCGGTACAATACACTCCAAAATTTCAACGATGTAGTTCTTACATGCGACAAATTTAACAAGCAAAACCATCCTTTAGAAAATAGATAGCTTATTTGCACAGAACAGTAGAACTCCGATGTGCTCAAATGCGTCTTTTTTTTTTTTGAGACTTTAATCTATTATCTAAGCACCATATAACAGTGGTTTGTGCTTTTGATGGCAATGACATGTAATTTGCGCGCACCAGCACACTCAGCTGCTGGCTGGAATAGTTCTAAAAGATTGTATAAAGTTTGATACAATTTTCTCCCTTTTTTTTTTTTTTTTTAAAGACATACTTCATGCTCCAAACGGTACATGAACGGGTCCTTGAAACTGTGAGCTTTCGTTCGACAGTCTCCAAGAAACACCCCACCATACGACAATTCCCTTCCGTACATGGAACAGGGATCGTCCACAGCACAGACTCGGGCACACTGCCCTCCGCGCCTGTACTCTACACACTCTCACACTGACACACACACAATCCACAAATCCACACACTCGCAAATCCACACTCTCGTCATCCGTCCGTTGGGCCCGCGGCACGGCATGACTGCCCAATCCGTTCCGGGCTATTGTAGCCCTCGCCTCGCCCCGCGTGGGGCTCGGTCACTCGACGGCTCCCCTGCCCGTGGTCGTGGTACAGGGTGAGTCGTTGGCCGATTGGTCGGTCGGCCTGCATCAAAGTAATGTGCCTACTTACTTTCGGCAAGCTAAAATCATTTTGAGTATCGACGACCCGTCTTAAGCGTATAGTACATATTCAATCCATACCCCTATATACTCCAACCTACTTTTCGGCTTGCGCCTATTATTTTCGGTGATACACTGCTGATGAGTATGTAATGTAATTTAGCTTAAATTAAAGGTTTAGCGATCTCGTAATTTAGCATTGTAACAGTGGTTACCTTCGGCTATTAAAACCGGCACGACGCTTCAACAGCGTCACCTGCCATCCGGCAGCGTTGTAACAATGGTTACCTTTGGCTATTAAAAACCAGCACGACGCTTTAACAGCGTCCATTGCCATTCGGCAATCGTAACTCGACACACATTCTTATTTTTCGACACCATTTCCGCAACATATTTTCTCCCTAGTCTTCGATATCATTCTTCGCCAGTATAAATTTTTTGTATTCAACGCCTTACGCCTTAAACAATTATAGATTTTGTAATGAAACGCCTCATGCCTCAGACAATTGTAATTTTTGTAATGCAACGCCCACGCCTTAAATATTTATAACATTTTCGCCGATAATTTACACGTATGTAACGCTTATCTCCATGTAATTATTTTTCGCCTATTTTATTCGCCGGGACAAGTTTCGGGTACACTGTCGGAAACAAGTTGCCCCGTCCGCGCGCTCCTCTAGCGCGTCATAGTTGCAGGCGTCTCTGCTCCTCTGCACAAACGCGCGAGGGTGACACACCTGGCCCGGAAAGGGGCGTGGCGTACCTGGCCCGACTTGGCCAGCCGGACTGCGGTCGCGCCGCTGTGCATCCTTTGTAGTCACGACGGTGATTCCGCGCGCTGGGGTGTCCACTCGGCACAGATGCCGAGGCATCCACCACATCGATCGCATGATGCAGGTCGATGCTGGCCAGCCCAAGCTAACACGTGAACGCCCGGTGGCGCGCAACGACACCATGGGCCCGCGTGCACGGCCCCAACCAAAAGGACTCTTTGTTCAGCGCTCCAGAATAACACTCATAGTCACAGCACCAACTGTCTCACTAGCCTACACTAACACCTTGTCAAATCAACACACTTCACTCACAGACTGTCCGCGCGGCGTGAATCACTTATCTGACAAAACTTTAGCCTTAAAACGCGTCCCTCGGTGAGCGGCGGCTGTTGCGGCGTCTTGGTTGGTCCACTGGGCCTCTTGGTGGGGCCTGGCTGTCCAAACGCCTGGTCCTGCTGCGCCGGCGGGTTGGATGCCTCCCAGGTCTGCGTGGTGGAGTCTGGCTGCGGTTTCGGGTGCCTGGACGCCTGCAGCAGCACCAGTAGCGGCGTTGGGGAGGGCCCTGCAGTGCGTCGTCCAGCGCCCTAGTCCAGCGGAGCAGCGTCAGCAAAGCCGCCCGGAATGCCGCCAAGAGCAGGAACATCACGGTTTTTCAAACTGACACGCCCGTCGCCGCCATGCCGATCGCTTCAAGACACAATGACAGTCTGACACTCTGAAATTTTTCACTCACTGACTTGACACGTAAAACACGAACACGCGCGCGATATGTTTGACCATCGAATACTCGGCTGCCCAAAACAGGAAAAGTAGGCCCAACACAGGAAAGTAGTCTTCCCTCTCAATGCTCAGATCCCACCGCTGCCACCAGTATGTCGTGACCCGATTTCCGGGGTCACGCGCTTAGGCTGGCCCTGGCCTGCTGGACATGCGTCCGCAGCTCGTAGGCCTACCTTGCTGTACTAGTTTTTAGCGTGTCCTTTGCAGCGGAGTTCGCCCCATCCACTGGCGAGGCTTTGGGCCTTAGGTTGGCCTAGCGCAGGATCGCCAATACGCACTCGGACCGAGGGTCCGTGGCACTATGGCTTTACCCTATCGCGCAGGCTGGCCTTGGCCGGCAAGCCCCACCGTGGCTTCTAGGCTGGCTCCGGAGCTCGGGTCGGGTCTGAGCGTTTGGAGAGAGAACACACCTTCAGAGTCCTGGCTTTATTCCTGCCTGGGTTCGGGTGGTCAGCCCTGGAGACTCGTGAGTCCCCGAAATGATCCTGGAGCAGAGATGCGGTTTAATTTATACCTTTGCGACGCACCCCTCCGGCCTCGGCGGCTCGCCGGTCTCGGCGGCTCGCCGGGCTCGCCGGGCCCTTGACCGTTCGGCCAGGCCCTTCGGGTGACTTCGGCTGACCCGAATCGAGATCGGCCGAAATCATGTGTGATTCCCCTTGGCGTGGGTGTCGTCTGCATCGGCTCGCCGCGCTGCACTCACAATGGCAGCCGCGGCCTCCTACCTGGCAGCGCTACAATGCTGCCAACGCGCCCTCTTCGTTGGCCACCCTGCGGCGTGGCCGGCGCGGCAAACTTGAATCGTCTACGCATCTCGCTAACTAACTATATGTAGACCAGCGCTGAAAGCGTGGCTCTACATCGTCGTGACCCGATTTCCGGGGTCACGCGCTTAGGCTGGCCCTGGCCTGCTGGACATGCGTCCGCAGCTCGTAGGCCTACCTTGCTGTACTAGTTTTTAGCGTGTCCTTTGCAGCGGAGTTCGCCCCATCCACTGGCGAGGCTTTGGGCCTTAGGTTGGCCTAGCGCAGGATCGCCAATACGCACTCGGACCGAGGGTCCGTGGCACTATGGCTTTACCCTATCGCGCAGGCTGGCCTTGGCCGGCAAGCCCCACCGTGGCTTCTAGGCTGGCTCCGGAGCTCGGGTCGGGTCTGAGCGTTTGGAGAGAGAACACACCTTCAGAGTCCTGGCTTTATTCCTGCCTGGGTTCGGGTGGTCAGCCCTGGAGACTCGTGAGTCCCCGAAATGATCCTGGAGCAGAGATGCGGTTTAATTTATACCTTTGCGACGCACCCCTCCGGCCTCGGCGGCTCGCCGGTCTCGGCGGCTCGCCGGGCTCGCCGGGCCCTTGACCGTTCGGCCAGGCCCTTCGGGTGACTTCGGCTGACCCGAATCGAGATCGGCCGAAATCATGTGTGATTCCCCTTGGCGTGGGTGTCGTCTGCATCGGCTCGCCGCGCTGCACTCACAATGGCAGCCGCGGCCTCCTACCTGGCAGCGCTACAATGCTGCCAACGCGCCCTCTTCGTTGGCCACCCTGCGGCGTGGCCGGCGCGGCAAACTTGAATCGTCTACGCATCTCGCTAACTAACTATATGTAGACCAGCGCTGAAAGCGTGGCTCTACACGCGTGTTTGTGTTTTCGGGCGGCTGCAGTTTTGCAGTGTGTCGCTGGACCCGCAGTGAGCCAGTAGACCGGTGGCGGCGGCCAAAACTCTAGACGCGTCCAGAGCTCCAGAGTCGCTAAACGGGACTCGAACCGAACGTGTGACCCCACCAATGGATTGCTCTCCGCACGAGCAATCCATTGGTGGGGTCACTCATTCGCTCCGAGTCCTGTTCAGCCACTCTGAAGCTCAAAACGCGTTCAGAGTTTTGGCCGCGTCCGCCGGTCTTCTGGCCCACTGTGCTCCGACCAGCGCGACCACTCGCAGAGGCCGCCAGGAACACACCCTGGATAAGGAGATGGAGAGGCACGGGCGGCCGCCGCCCTCACGTAGGGGCGTTATGTTGCCCTACCCCCTCCCCCTCCCCCCCCTGCATCCGGACGCCACAAACCGCGCCGAGGCGTTCCACGCGGCCCCAGCAGCTCCCTGTCCTGCCGTGACCCGCACCCGTTACACCGCCACCACGCCACTACAAGCTGCAGCCAAGCTGCCCCAACCGCAGCGCGCAGCGCAGCGTGTCTCTCGCGGCGGCAGCAGCAAAAACCGGCGCCGAATGCAGCACGACAAGCAAACTAACCAGCCGGCGGTGGGGGTCGAACCCCCGACCCCGCGCCCAGGCGGTCGGAACGGTAACCACTGATCCAACAAGCGACGTCTTTACACACACTTACGGACACACACACCGGGTGGGCTCGGCAAATAGTGTATGAGCCAACTTTGATAGACCCCATTAATAATTTCGGCGCGGTGACACGTCCGACGGCCCGACAGCCCCGCCCAAGACGGATTCATATTGGGTTTCGCGACGATGGGCAATCGGGGCCCCGCGGGGCCGCCGAGACAGATTCGGATTGGTATTCGGGCAGGGTGTCGTGTGGAGGCGGTCGTCCGCCCTTGTTGGCCGAGTGTCGGTTTCGTCCGAAATACCAAACACCATCAGGTCAGGGCAAACAAAAACAAACCAGCCTTTTCTCCCACATCCCGTGCCGACCCGGCTCGGGGGAGGAGGCCCGCTAAGAGGCCGGCCCGAGTTTCAAAAACGGCCAAAGACGCCTAGTAACGAGGGAAATTGACAAGTATTCGAATGAAGTCAAATACTTTATCCAAGTTCCGAAAAAAAAGCGAGAAACGTCCACTCAAAATGTCTGATATAATTCAAGCTTCTACCTATTAAAATTGTATGAAAAATATGCCGGAACACCAATTCAAATTTCGACATTTTAGGGTGAAGTTTTACTTCTATTTCGTTCAAATTTCCATCTTTTTATAAAAAACGCTTTCCAAAAATCGAAACGCTTCGTTGAAAATTTTCGAAATTTTGGGCGAGGCCGCGTCAGCTTTGCGGAAGTCGCATCGCACAAGGCGGAGACATTGCCAAGCCAGGCAGGGCCGGCGCACAGTGGGCCAGAAGACCGGTGGAGGCGGCCAAAACTCTAGACGCGTTTTGAGCTCCAGAGTCGCTAAATGGGACTCGAACCGAACGTGTGACCCTGCCAATGGATCGCTCTCCGAACGAGGAATCCATTGGTGGGGTCACACGTTCGGTTCGAGTCCCATGTAGCGACTCTGGAGCTCAAAACGCGTCTAGAGTTTCGGCCGGCTGCACCGGTCTTCTGGCCCACTGTGCGGCGACAGTGATTTGGGTGCTGACTCGCCCCACGTGGATGCGACCCCTACTGGGCCGGCGGGGGAGGGGAGGGGGCGACGTGTCATCAATCATAAAGGGGGCTGCCCTCTACAAAATACCGCGCTCATCGCACGAACAAGAAACTTAACAAGTGACTGTCGTCGCGATATGAGACGGGCCGCAGTGGGCGGGAAAGGGGCGGGGAAAAAAAAGAGGAAGAGTGACGTCATCGTGAACGAAGCGGTGCGCCACACTGGAAGAGCGATGCCGCGAAGCCGCGAAGCCGCGAAGCACGAACAGGGAAGCCGCCGAAATCATGACGTCAACCCGAGTGTCGGTACCGCCCCCACCCCCTCGCTGAACACACACACACACACACACACACACACACACACACACACACACACACACACACACACACCTCTTCTTCCCCTTCTGCCGCCGAAATGTTTACGAGGCCCACAAACCCGCACGGCCGGACATGCATCTGATAGGGAAGGGCTACATTTGTGCAGCGCGCTTGTTCCAACGGCCGGCGGGGCGGGGCGGGGCGGGCGGGGCAGGGTAGGGCGGGGCGGGGTGAGGCGGGGCGGGGCGGGGCGGGGCGGGGCGGGGCCTCCTCCATCGCAGATCCAGTTACCTCGTTGCAGCGACGCGCGGGGAGTGTCGCCCAGGGGCCCGGTGCCCCGCCCCGCCCCGCGCTACCCCACCCATGGACTGCATTTCCAATTGGACATGCGAGTGTAGCCTGCAAATGTGTGCCTCCAGGCCAAATCAAAAACGAAACGCGCCACGTTTATTAACGAATTCGTTAAATGCACATCCCAAAAAAAAACCTTGTTAGTTGAAAAAAAAAAGAAATTGAAAAAACTTTTCTTTTAAAAGTCAGGTGTGACCATACCAATGGATTCCTCGTTCGGAGAGCAATCCATTGGTGGGGTCACACGTTCGGTTCGAGTCCCATTTAGCGGCTCTGGAGCTCAAAATGCGTCTAGAGGTTGGCCCACTGTGACGTTGCCTGCCGGCCTTGTCCGCCTCGTCGAGGGCCCTGCACTGGAAGGCCCCCGCATTGTCGCGGAATCGCTTGCGGAAACGGGGCGCTCGTCAACCCAGTGACCCCCTGCGCCCCTGGCAGGCGGGGCGGGGCGGGGCGGGGCGGGGCGGGGCGGGGCGGGGCGGGGCGGCCTCGGACACGCCTATTTACGTTAGCGAGCCAGCATTTTTATTTCCCTCCGCCATCCGGGGTGCTATCAGCAGCGCAATCGGCGACGTGCAATTCCCAAATGACCCTCCCCCTCCCCTCCAATCCCCCTCCCCTCTCCACCCACCGCCTTCTTACCCTTAGCGTCCCAAACGCGATAATTTCCGTCCAGCTCCGCGACGGGCAGGGCGTCGCGAGCAAGGCGGTGGGGGGGGGGGGGGGGGGGGACGCTCTGCTGCAGGGGAAATTGTGAACACCAGAATATGACGCACTGCACGCACGCACGCTGTGTGTGTGTGTGTGTGTGTGTGTGTGTGTGTGTGTGTGTGTGTGTGTGCGCGCGCGCTTCGGGCTACTCTGCGCGCGATATACTGGCCCCCAATATCCGCCAGAATAACACAAGACAACACGCAGGGAGAGAGAAAGAGAGAGAGAGTGAGCGAGAGAGACGACGGCGTGGAACCAGCCCGTTGCCGCTGGTGGTGCTCGAGCGCGTCTTCCTGGCATTCTTCCTCGTGCGTGCGGCCTACCCCTTGGCCCAGCGCCGCCCCACATCGAACCGAACGTGTGACCCCACCAATGGATTGCTCTCCGAACGAGGAATCCATTGGTGGGGTCACACGTTCGGTTCGAGTCCTGTTTAGCGACTCTGGAGCTCAAAACGTGTCTGGAGTTTTGGCCGCCTCCGCCGGTCTTCTGGCCCACTGTGCGCCGTGACAGCGACGATCCCGCGTCTCCTCCACCTTCACATTGCGGTGAATCCCGCGGCGTTCTGCCCTTCAAAGGTCGTGCGAGGTGCTTGATCCAGGACCGCGGCCGGAAGCCCACTGTAATTGCCCGCGGCCGCCCACACTGCCGCCCACACTGCCCTCCACCCGCCCCCACCCACAATCTCCATCACCGTCCCCAGGCAATTAATGACGTAGAAACAAAGACAGAACTAATTCAGGGCTCTGTTTGGCAAGGCGCTGCCCAGCCCGGCCCAGGCCGCCCCGGCAGACTCATTCCGAGAGTCGCTTTCGTCGCTCTGTCTCTCTCGCACCCGCACGGGACGCCGCATCAGTGAGAGAGGGAGAGACAGAGCGACGAAAAGGACTCTCGGAATCAGTCCGCTGAAGAGCTCAGATGTCAAGGCTGGGGTGGGGGGTAATCACCTATTCACTCAAGTTAGGGGCGGTGGGCGTTCGAATGGCCCGGTGGCGGGGGAGGGGAAGGGGAGGGGAGGGGGCCCCCAGGGGGCTGCAATAGGGCGGGCGTTGCACCGCGGCGGGGCGCATCGCTGCGCGGCACACAGTGGGCCAGAAGACCGGTGGAGGCGGCCAAAACTCTAGACGCGTTTTGAGCTCCAGAGTCGCTAAACGGGACTCGAACCGAACGTGTGACCCCACCAATGAATTGCTCTCCGAACGAGGAATCCATTGGTCGGGTCACACGTTCGGTTCGAGTCCTGTCTGACGACTCTGGAGCTCAAAACGCGTCTGGCGATTTGGCCGCCTCCACCGGTTTTCTGGCCCACTGTGCGGCAGCGCAGCGCAAAGTTAAATCGAACATTTGACATGTTAAGAGCGGCGCAGCGGCGGGCATTTCCATACAAAGTGGCCCCCGTGCGACAGTGTCGCGACACCAGCGAAATAAAGAGCAGCGGCGTGACTGCACTGCAAGCGCCGCTCGCTCCGTCTCTCTCGCACCCTTACGGGAAGCCCCACGAGTGCGAGAGAGACCGAGCGACGACTCTCCGAATCAGTCGGCTGCAGTCCCTGCCCTTTTTCAGCGAGGCCCGCAGTGGCGGATCCTGAGGGGGACTAGCAGCTTTTGCTTACTTAACGGGGCAAATTGTTGCTTTTTGCCTACCTTCCAGGTGGCTATCCTGGGGTCAAGGGGAGCGTGCCCCCCTCCTGGGTCTGCCCGCGCCCCGTGACGCACCGCGTGGGCGGGGGTTGCAATAACACCGCGTTTTTCCGGCCCGAGCCCCACTGGGCCCCACTGGGGTGGCCTGGCCGGGCCCGTGGCCGGGGCTGCAGGGGGCAAACAGGTAGGATATTGGACGAGACGCTGTGGATGGCGGCGACGACGCGCGTGGGAGCGGCGAACACACCGCCCAGCGGGGCACGCGCCTTATTGGCTCCATAGCCGAGCTCGCATCGCGCTGGACGACCAACTCGCAGGTTGCTGGTTCGAATCCTCGGCGACAATCTTTTTTTAGGTCGACCTTTTGGTTAGAATTTCAGTTTGGCTTTCATGTTTGCCGCCGCCGTTGCACTACCACGGCCCGGTGAGCCCGGCGGCAGTTTCGAGTTGGACAAGCGGGTCGCCGTCACGGACCTGTCTCTCTCGCACTCGCCAGGCGCCCTCCACAGTTGCGAGAGAGACAGAGCGACAACAGTGACTCTCGGTCTGCTTGGTCCCTCGGGACGTCCCGCACGTCAGCAGGGCTGCAGTCTGCATCCACCAGTCCGTCTCAAGTCAGCGACTGGCGGCGGTCCAAGCCAAGGTCCAAGCAGGCTCACCCCGTCGTCGCTCTGTCTCTCTCGCACGCCGGGGCGCCCCGCAAGGGTGCGAGAGAGACGGCGCGGTGACAGCCATGCTCGACCTCAAACGCACAGTGGGCCAGAAGACCGGTGGAGGCGGACAAAACTATCAGACGCGTTTTGAGCTCCAGAGTGGCTAAGCAGTACTCGAACCAAGCGTGTGACCCCACCAATGGATTCCTCGTTCGAAGACGAATCGATTGGTGGGGTCACACGCTGCGCTATGGGACAGGCCGGGGGGTTGGTGACCAACGTCAACTTTGACCAGTACGGTGAGACGCTAGCGAATTAATAGCAAAAGATTCAGTGAATGGCTCGCGTGTGTGTTTGTGTGAGTGTGTGTGTGTGTGTATGTTTGTGTGTGTTTGTGACGCCGAAAACTTTCGGCCAGAGAAGAGGATCATGCATACGCAAGCGCCCTTTCCCCCCCCCCCCTTTTCCCCGAGCCATACGTCGCCCCGGAAATGTATAGCGGCCCCGACGATGGGATTGGCCGAAGCGGCCCAAGCCAAAAACGGAACTCCTTTTCTTTCCCCATATTGCCGCTCATCTATTACGATGCCCCAATTTCGCGCCGCAACAACAACAACAATGTGGCGGGGCCCCGCCGCGGGGGGCACCGGGAGGGGGGGGGGGGGGGCACGGGGTGCGAAGGCCGCGTGACGTCAGCAAGAGTACCTCGGCCAGCACCGGCGGGGCACGGCCCGGCCGGCACATTGCAGATCGGA
The DNA here is from genome assembly GCF_012932325.1 of Thrips palmi. Taxonomy (NCBI): domain Eukaryota; kingdom Metazoa; phylum Arthropoda; class Insecta; order Thysanoptera; family Thripidae; genus Thrips; species Thrips palmi. Next base: position 7,491,360 of record NW_023144627.1, read on the forward strand.
TCGCATTGTGACGACGGCCCGGATTACGGCGGGGGAGGGGAAGGAGGGGAGGGGGAGGGGAAGGGGGAGGGGAAGGGGGGGGAGGGGAGGGGGGAGGGGAGGGGGAGGGGGGAGGGGAAGGGGAGGGGGGAGGGGAAGGGGGAGAGGGAGAGGGAGGGGAGGGAGCGAGTGTCAAGAGGGAGCACGCGTCAGAGAATAAGACGTCCTGATGAACGCAAACACGATCGCGCTTGCAAATTCTACAAATCCTCCCACACACACAGACACGCACACACACTCACACTCACATTCTCTAGGGGCAAGGAACCTGCACTTCTTCTTCCCCTTCTTCTTCCACGCCATTTCTTTCTTTCCTCCTTTTCCTTTTCCGCCTCATTCGCGGAGCGGCCACAGCAGCAAGCAGGTGATGTGAACAATAATTTGGGCACGCAACCACTGCTGCTCTGCTTGCCGTGCCGTGCCGTGCTGTGCAGTGCGGCGCCCCCTGGTGGCGGTTTGGTTTACGGGCCTTAAACGTTGCGCAAAAGTAAAGAGTGCGTTACCTTCGTGACGAGCGGCGCGCACGCGCGTGCGCCACGCTGAGCGATGAGAGGAACTTTACACTGTCGTCTCTCTCTCTCTCTCTCTCTCTTCTCTCTCTCTCTCTCTCTCTCTCTCTCTCTCACTCATACGCAGCAAGGCGTGAGTGCGAGAGAGACAGATTCCGCCTGCTGGCGGCGAATAAGGCGACCGCCGTGAGTCGGCAGATTTGACTGACACCAATACCAGTGCACACCCAGCGGTCTCTCTCTCCGCCGTCAACGTCAGTCACACCCCTTCCACCCATCCCCGCGCCGCGGCGCCGAAGCGGCAAACGCACCGGGGAGACGAACACTGCGAAAAGGTTCGAGAAATCTCGAACTGAACGTGTGACCCCACCAATGAATTCTTCGTTCGGAGAGCAATCCATTGGTGGGGTCACACGTTCGCTTCGAGTCCTGTTTAGCGACTCTGGAGCTCAAAACGCGTCCGGGGTTTAGACCGCCTCCACCGGTCTTCTGGCCCACTGCGGTCGGTTCCCCGAGGAGCGAGCTTCGCCAATCAAGGGCATTCACTCCAAATCCAGTGGCAAGTTTCCTCGCCACTGGAGTGGCGTCTTTTCCAAAGCGCCAAGATTTGGCGTTCCCATCCCTGGTTTCCGGATTCCACGCCAAATTTTGGCGCTCCACAGAGAGCGCCAAAATTTGGCGTTCCATTCCCCAGAGCACCACAGACCAGAACGCCAAAATTTGGCGCTGCAAAAGAAATGGAATAATTTGGCTTGGAAAGCAATACCCGTTCACAGAAAAATAAATGTGCATACAATAGTTTTCAGTGCTTAGGATCCCTAGTTCAAATCACAGCAATTATACTATGAAAAGTAGAACTGGACCAGTAAAATACAAGACCTGCATCTGTATTTTCAGGTTACGTGTCAATGCCGCTGACCAACTATTGAATCACTTTGGTTTGGCCAGCGATTCCTGAGACACTGGGAAAATGGTACTCACATCAACACAAAACGCTGGATATCACTGAGTCACTCTCTCTTGATAAGGGGTTGACACAGCAAGGGGTCTCAGTCCATTCTCAAACCAGGAAGACTTGAGCTAGCCTCAGAGCCCTAGCCTGGCCCTGCCGCGCCACGCCGCTCCCTCTTCAAGATCTTCCACAGCACAACACTTGAATAGTTTTGAAATGGCCCGAGAGCACTCAGGCCTTTTGAAAGTACTGCGACACGATAAAACATGACAGACATAGACTATCGTTGACCGTAGCGAACGAAATGCACACAAAAGTAACAATTTGAATGTTTCGTTTGTCTAAGAGGAGTAGCCATGTTTACTGTTTTTATTGTTAAGCTTTTGTTGATTGCTTATGCGCACCAACCTGTTGAGTGCGAATAACATGTTATTCGCACTCAATATGTTATTTGCACTCGACGGTGCGAATAACATGTTATTTGCACTCAAAATGTTATTTGCACTCCAATGTTATTCGCACTCAACAGGTTGGTGCGCTTATGCAATCAACAAAAGCTTAACAATAAAAACAGTAAACATGGCTACTCCTCTTAGACAAACGAAACATTCAAATTGTTACTTTTGTGTGCATTTCGTTCGCTACGGTCAACGATAGTCTATGTCTGTCATGTTTTATCGTGTCGCAGTACTTTCAAAAGGCCTGAGTGCTCTCGGGCCATTTCAAAACTATTCAAGTGTTGTGCTGTGGAAGATCTTGAAGAGGGAGCGGCGTGGCGCGGCAGGGCCAGGCTAGGGCTCTGAGGCTAGCTCAAGTCTTCCTGGTTTGAGAATGGACTGAGACCCCTTGCTGTGTCAACCCCTTATCAAGAGAGAGTGACTCAGTGATATCCAGCGTTTTGTGTTGATGTGAGTACCATTTTCCCAGTGTCTCAGGAATCGCTGGCCAAACCAAAGTGATTCAATAGTTGGTCAGCGGCATTGACACGTAACCTGAAAATACAGATGCAGGTCTTGTATTTTACTGGTCCAGTTCTACTTTTCATAGTATAATTGCTGTGATTTGAACTAGGGATCCTAAGCACTGAAAACTATTGTATGCACATTTATTTTTCTGTGAACGGGTATTGCTTTCCAAGCCAAATTATTCCATTTCTTTTGCAGCGCCAAATTTTGGCGTTCTGGTCTGTGGTGCTCTGGGGAATGGAACGCCAAATTTTGGCGCTCTCTGTGGAGCGCCAAAATTTGGCGTGGAATCCGGAAACCAGGGATGGGAACGCCAAATCTTGGCGCTTTGGAAAAGACGCCACTCCAGTGGCGAGGAAACTTGCCACTGGATTTGGAGTGTTCCCAACCCGATCGGGACGGACGCCTCGGAGATGCCCCCGCGACCTTGGCGTCAAAGGCGTCACTCCTAACGTCATTAAGGCGATTCACCCTTCCCGGTCTCGCTCTGTCTCTCTCGCACCGCCGCGGGGCGCCCCCTGCACTCGTGAGTGCGAGAGAGACAAAGCGACGCGGCCTTTGGCACGTGCCGGGGAAGTCCCCCAGGACCGGCAGCCTCCCCTTCTACCGGCCGTAATCAACAGCGGCTACCATCATAACTCGGAGATAAGAGAGAGAGAGAGAGAGAGAGAGAGAGAGAGAGAGAGAGAGAGAGAGAGAGAGAGAGAGAGAGAGAGAGAGAGAGAGAGAGAGAGTCCTTGGGCAGCGCCTATCTTTGAAAACAGTTGACCGGCTTCCCGGGGTAATTTGCTTCTACTGCGTCCCGGCGGAGGGTGTAGCGCCCCCAGCGAGTCACTCGGGCACTCGTGCGTGCGGGTTGCCTGCCCGCCAGGCCGATTTCGAGAGCCGTTTTGGTCGCTCCGTCTCCCTCGCACCTGTGCGGTACGCACCGCGAGTGCGAGAGAGACAGAGCGACTTCGCTATCGCATGCAAGGGGTGGCGGCACAGGGCCAAACAGGACCCCGAGGTGGGTCCAGTCGGCGATCCGCTTTCAACAGTTGGCAACCCTAATCCCGCCTCCGTCTAAAGCCATTCCTCTGCACGCGTGCCGCGGCACTGCGAGCCAAGACGCGCACGCTAGGGGTGCCACCTGTCAACGCGCTCTGCAAAGGTGAATGAAAGGGGCACCCACCACAAAACTACTTTTTAAAAAAAAAATCTCATTCAACGAACGTTAATGAAAGCAGATGATACTCGTTTGGTTTTCTTCTGGGCTCATTAGTATGGGCTCATTCCAAAGATAGTTCTTAAAATCTCATTCAACGAACGAGGCCGAGCTGGCGCCGAAGCCGGCACGAGCTGAGCAGAGCCGAAGTCTGCCCGAGTCACCCACCCTTTGAGACGTACGCGCAGGCTGCGCCTCACCACCAGCCAGCCAGCCAGCCAGACACACCAGCCCGCCCCGGCGGCCAGCCCCTATTATATTGTTAGGATACGCGCTTGGTTTCTGGATTCGAGAGTAAAAGCACGCTGACACCTTCATGTGTACAGTATTTTTAAGTATGTTTCAAGTGTGGTGAAGGTATCATCTGCTAAAAACCGTATGCGGCAAATCAAAAACCGTATGAGGCAGACCAAAAGCCGTATACGGCAAACAAAAAACCGTATGCGGCAAATCAAAAACCGTATGAGGCAGACCAAAAGCCGTATACGGCAAACAAAAAACCGTATGCGGCAAATCAAAAACCGTATGAGGCAGACCAAAAGCCGTATACGGCAAACAAAAAACCGTATGCGGCAAATCAAAAACCGTATGAGGCAGACCAAAAGCCGTATACGGCAAACAAAAAACCGTATGCGGCAAGTCAAAAACCGTATGAGGCAGACCAAAAGCCGTATACGGCACACAAAAAACCGTATGCGGCAAATCAAAAACCGTATGAGGCAGACCAAAAGCCGTATACGGCAAACAAAAAACCGTATGCGGCAAATCAAAAACCGTATGAGGCAGACCAAAAGCCGTATACGGCAAACAAAAAACCGTATGCAGCAAATCAAAAACCGTATGAGGCAGACCAAAAGCCGTATACGGCAAACAAAAAACCGTATGCAGCAAATCAAAAACCGTATGAGGCAGACCAAAAGCCGTATACGGCAAACAAAAAACCGTATGCGGCAAATCAAAAACCGTATGAGGCAGACCAAAAGCCGTATACGGCAAACAAAAAACCGTATGCGGCAAATCAAAAACCGTATGAGGCAGACCAAAAGCCGTATACGGCAAACAAAAAACCGTATGCGGCAAATCAAAAACCGTATGAGGCAGACCAAAAGCCGTATACGGCAAACAAAAAACCGTATGCGGCAAATCAAAAACCGTATGAGGCAGACCAAAAGCCGTATACGGCAAACAAAAAACCGTATGCGGCAAATCAAAAACCGTATGAGGCAGACCAAAAGCCGTATACGGCAAACAAAAAACCGTATGCGGCAAATCAAAAACCGTATGAGGCAGACCAAAAGCCGTATACGGCAAACAAAAAACCGTATGCGGCAAATCAAAAACCGTATGAGGCAGACCAAAAGCCGTATACGGCAAACAAAAAACCGTATGCGGCAAATCAAAAACCGTATGAGGCAGACCAAAAGCCGTATACGGCAAACAAAAAACCGTATGCGGCAAATCAAAAACCGTATGAGGCAGACCAAAAGCCGTATACGGCAAACAAAAAACCGTATGCGGCAAATCAAAAACCGTATGAGGCAGACCAAAAGCCGTATACGGCAAACAAAAAACCGTATGCGGCAAATCAAAAACCGTATGAGGCAGACCAAAAGCCGTATACGGCAAACAAAAAACCGTATGCGGCAAATCAAAAACCGTATGAGGCAGACCAAAAGCCGTATACGGCAAACAAAAAACCGTATGCGGCAAATCAAAAACCGTATGAGGCAGACCAAAAGCCGTATACGGCAAACAAAAAACCGTATGCGGCAAATCAAAAACCGTATGAGGCAGACCAAAAGCCGTATACGGCAAACAAAAAACCGTATGCGGCAAATCAAAAACCGTATGAGGCAGACCAAAAGCCGTATACGGCAAACAAAAAACCGTATGCGGCAAATCAAAAACCGTATGAGGCAGACCAAAAGCCGTATACGGCAAACAAAAAACCGTATGCGGCAAATCAAAAACCGTATGAGGCAGACCAAAAGCCGTATACGGCAAACAAAAAACCGTATGCGGCAAATCAAAAACCGTATGAGGCAGACCAAAAGCCGTATACGGCAAACAAAAAACCGTATGCGGCAAATCAAAAACCGTATGAGGCAGACCAAAAGCCGTATACGGCAAACAAAAAACCGTATGCGGCAAATCAAAAACCGTATGAGGCAGACCAAAAGCCGTATACGGCAAACAAAAAACCGTATGCGGCAAATCAAAAACCGTATGAGGCAGACCAAAAGCCGTATACGGCAAACAAAAAACCGTATGCGGCAAATCAAAAACCGTATGAGGCAGACCAAAAGCCGTATACGGCAAACAAAAAACCGTATGCGGCAAATCAAAAACCGTATGAGGCAGACCAAAAGCCGTATACGGCAAACAAAAAACCGTATGCGGCAAATCAAAAACCGTATGAGGCAGACCAAAAGCCGTATACGGCAAACAAAAAACCGTATGCGGCAAATCAAAAACCGTATGAGGCAGACCAAAAGCCGTATACGGCAAACAAAAAACCGTATGCGGCAAATCAAAAACCGTATGAGGCAGACCAAAAGCCGTATACGGCAAACAAAAAACCGTATGCGGCAAATCAAAAACCGTATGAGGCAGACCAAAAGCCGTATACGGCAAACAAAAAACCGTATGCGGCAAATCAAAAACCGTATGAGGCAGACCAAAAGCCGTATACGGCAAACAAAAAACCGTATGCGGCAAATCAAAAACCGTATGAGGCAGACCTAAAGCCGTATACGGCAAACAAAAAACCGTATGCGGCAAATCAAAAACCGTATGAGGCAGACCAAAAGCCGTATACGGCAAACAAAAAACCGTATGCGGCAAATCAAAAACCGTATGAGGCAGACCAAAAGCCGTATACGGCAAACAAAAAACCGTATGCGGCAAATCAAAAACCGTATGAGGCAGACCAAAAGCCGTATACGGCAAACAAAAAACCGTATGCGGCAAATCAAAATCCGTATGAGGCAGACCAAAAGCCGTATACGGCAAACAAAAAACCGTATGCGGCAAATCAAAAACCGTATGAGGCAGACCAAAAGCCGTATACGGCAAACAAAAACCGTATGCGGCAAATCAAAAACCGTATGAGGCAGACCAAAAGCCGTATACGGCAAACAAAAAACCGTATGCGGCAAATCAAAAACCGTATGAGGCAGACCAAAAGCCGTATACGGCAAACAAAAAACCGTATGCGGCAAATCAAAAACCGTATGAGGCAGACCAAAAGCCGTATACGGCAAACAAAAAACCGTATGCGGCAAATCAAAAACCGTATGAGGCAGACCAAAAGCCGTATACGGCAAACAAAAAACCGTATGCGGCAAATCAAAAACCGTATGAGGCAGACCAAAAGCCGTATACGCAAACAAAAAACCGTATGCGGCAAATCAAAAACCGTATGAGGCAGACCAAAAGCCGTATACGGCAAACAAAAAACCGTATGCGGCAAATCAAAAACCGTATGAGGCAGACCAAAAGCCGTATACGGCAAACAAAAAACCGTATGCGGCAAATCAAAAACCGTATGAGGCAGACCAAAAGCCGTATACGGCAAACAAAAAATCTCATTCAACGAACGTTAATGGATGATACTCGTTTGGTTTTCTTCTGGGCTCATTAGTATGGGCTCATTCCAAAGATAGTTCTTAAAATCTTATTCAACGAACGAGGCCGAGCTGGCGCCGAAGCCGGCACGAGCTGAGCAGAGCCGAGGTCTGCCCGAGTCACCCACCCTTTGAGACATGGCAGGCGGAGAGGGATTGTCAATGTTGCGCGCGGGCCGTCGCGCGCGAGGAGGGGGTAGGGGGTGCCATTGTCCGCGCCGGCTGCGCCTCACCGCCAGCCAGCCAGCCAGCCAGCCAGACACACCAGCCCGCCCCGGCGGCCAGCCCCTATTATATTGTTAGGATACGCGCTTGGTTTCTGGACTCGAGAGTAAAAGCACGCTGACACCTTCATGTGTACAGTATTTTTAAGTATGTTTCAAGTGTGGTGAAGGTATCATCTGCTAAAAAAATAATATTGACTGAAAGTTTTTTTGGAGGGAAGCATTTGAATTTGTAGGGCTTTCCGTGCAAATTGGTACGAACAACACGCATGCAAACATGCACAATACTAGCCAGTAATTCATTTATGGTTTTTGTACACACTGTCCTACACAGCCGGGCCATAAGCCACAGCGCGCGTAATAGTAACGGCAGCCAAATCAGTCGCGAAATGGACCCCACGAGGGGCACGGCCGGGGAGGCCCCCCGGGGGGTGCGACGGGGTGCGACGGGGTGCAGACGGGGGCGCCATTTCAAACGCACACGCACGCCTCGCTTCGGCCAACGGTTTCATGACTGCGTGTCCTTAATTCAGATTAATTAGTGACATTTATTCTCACCGGCCCGCGGACTCATTCCGAGAGTCTCTCTCTGTCTCTCTCGCACCTGTACGGGGCGCCCCGTGAGTGCGAGAGAGACGGCGCGGCGCTCCGCGTGGGCAGTCTGGGCAGTGGACGCACTGGGCGTGGCGGCCAAGCAGCGCCCCCGGCGGCAGGGGGCTGGCTCGCTCCGTCTCTCTCGCACCTGAACGGGACGCCCCGCGAGTGTGAGAGAGACGGAGAGAGCCCCTGCTGGGGCTGGCAGGGCTGGCCGAGGCCCCGCGCGGCTGCAGCGTGATCTCGGGACATAAGCCCCACGCCCACCCCACTGTAAGCGCTCATTTGCAGGCATATCGCGGCGCCAGCGCTCTCTGTCACACTCGCTGCTGACCCACCCCCACCCACACCCCCACCCCCACCGCCCCCAACGCACGTCCACGCAGGTGCCGTAGCCAGTCTCGTTCCGAACAGAGCTTGTCTCTCTCGCACCGCTGAGGCAACCCCACGGGAGCGAGCGAGATGGAGACAGATCAACCCGCCGGCCAACAAGCTCGTAATTAAACCGAACCTTTCACACCGACTCGAGTCGGGCGAGGCCGGCTCGTCCTGCCACCTCACAGTGGGCCAGAAGACCGGTGGAGGCGGACAAAACTCTAGACGCGTTTTGAGCTCCAGAGTCGCTAAATGGGACTGGAACCGACGGTGTGACCCTCCCAGTGCATTCACTCAGACGGCGGCGGCACCTGGGACCGACTGGGATGGACTGGGATCCACGGCCGGATCCAAAGGCGGGTTCGCTGGGAGGAGAGGGGGGGAGGGGAGTCGCAAAAGTTGCCTACTTGCAGGCGCAACGTGCGACCCTTTTTTGCCAACCTTTTGTAGATCCGCGCCTGCTGGGACCCCCACCGTAAAGGCAGTCAAAATTCTAGACGCGTTTTGAGGTCCAGAGTAGAGATACCAACCGGGCGTCAACATCTCCGCCATCCAGCCCCGGACCGAGCTCCGTAGCATTAGACCACTTAAGCCTCTAGGTTCGTGCCCTCTCGCCGCTGATGTCACCTGCCAGGCCCCTCTCCACACATTCACACTCACACTGACACACACACACACACAGACACACACTAACGCAGACACAAACAGACACAGACAGGCAGACACACACACACACACACGCACACACGGGCGGGGCCTCAGGGCGACGTAAAACCTAAAACCGGCACTAACAACCGGAAAGGGCATCGACTCAAGTGCCCCGCCACCGAATGAGAGGGGTGCTGAGGACCCCTCCCCCCCCCCTTCCCCTCCACGGTTGTTACATCTCGCGTAATAGTTCCGCGACCACCGCGCCTCTCTCTCTCTCTCTCTCTCTCTCTCTCTCTCTCTCTCTCTCTCTCTCTCTTCTCTCTCTCTCTCTCTCTGGCCGGGTCGGGTCCTGGCCGGGTCGTCACACTCGCATGGCCACACTGAGATTGCCACCATCCGCCCCCCCCCCCCTTTTCTCCCTCTCTTTTCGTATTGCAACGCGCATGCCCAATTCAAGATGGAGCGCTCGGGACGCCGAGGTGCGCGGAACGCCCCGCCCCGCCCCGCCCCGCCCCGCCCCGCCCCGGATGGACCTGGACAAGCACGGCTCGACGACAAGACCGAGCAGATAGCGAGGCACACAAATGCACCAGGTCGCGTCGCTGGTGCAACGAAAAACAAAATTAACCGAAACAAAAGCGAAAACGTGTGGAGAGTGTTTAAACACTCTGCTAAAACGCGTTGGCAGTCGGCCGACTACACTTACTTCTCACGCTGTAAGAACGGGAGATCTGGTGAAAATCTCTTCAATTTTGTGGTGAAGAAAGTCTGACCTTCTACTTTGAAATAAAGTGACGACGAATTTTGGCAGTGCGCTAACGGTGCGCTGCGGCGCTGCTCGCACCTCAAGGCGGCACACTGTGGCACAGTGTGGTGGCGCAGTGGCTCGGGCCGTCCGGGCAGTCCTTGCCTGTCACTGGCGCGGGTTCAACTCCCGGCGGCCGCCGCCGTTTGTCATCCGCGCGTATTGTCGCGACAAGTAGAACGATCCTGAATCTGTTGCAATTTTCTAAAAATAGGCGGCGCGTCCACACTGGAGCAGTGTGCCGGGAGGTGGCTGCGCGAGGGGCGGGGCGGGGTGGCCACTCCAGCGGGACCAGCGGCGCCAGGAAGTTGATCCGAACGCGTGGGTCCAGTCGGGCTGTCTTCCCGCGCCCATCCGGTGGGTCCCGTGAGTGTGAGAGAGAGAGGCCTCCAGCCTGCAGGAGCACTCCAGTGGGCTAGGCTCGCTAGGCACAGTGGGCCAGAATCCCGGTGGGGCGGACAAAACTCTAGACGCGTTTTGAGCTCCAGAATCGCTAGACGGGCCTCGAGCCGAACGTGTGACCCCACCAATGGTTTCTTCGTCCGGAGAGCAATCCATTGGCGGGGTCACACGTTCGCTTCGAGTCCCATTTAGCGACTCTGGAGCTCAAAACGCGTCTAGAGTTTTGTCCGCCTTCACCGGTCTTCTGGCCCACTGTGCCAGACCGGCTAGGACGAGGAAGGAGCCCCCAAGGCTTCATCAACACTCCAGTCGGTCTCGCGGCAAGCTCTCCTGCAAGGAGACGCTTCCCGAAGGACTCCAGGCGGGCGGCCAGCACACTGAGAGTCGTCGCTCTGTCTCTCTCGCACCAATGCGGGACGCCCCATGAGTGCGAGAGAGACAGAGCGACGAAAACGACTCTCGGAATCGGTCTGCAGGTCCGGCGGGGCAAGGCAACTGCCCACAAACGCCGCAACGCCCGCCCGTGCCGCCCAGACCCAGTCCTCCAGTCACTCCAGTAAAGCCCAGGCAGGCACGGCGCGGCGCGGCGCGGCGCGGCCTACAGCCGCCTTGCCTTGCATTGTCCTGGCAATGACGGCACGCCGCTGCCACGCCACTGCCACGGCGCAGCCACGGCGGACCCATTCCGTGTCACTCGCGGCTTTGTCGGCTGTGCGACTGCGACAGCAACAACAGCCTCAGCGCCGAGCCGAGCCGAGCCGAGCGCCGCCGGTCCAGTCAGTAGACAATGGCTCTTCTTATTTTTCGTCGCCCGGGATCACGCCTGTTCCGCGAAAGGGGCGCGGCGAGGGAAGGACACACACACACACACACATGGAGTCGGATTAGAAATGGCGACGCTGGTAATCTGGTCACGTTACTCGCCGCCACTAGAAGGGAAATGGTCTCATCTCAGCCCCCCCCCTCTCTCTCTCTCTCACTCTCACACTCTCTCCCCTCTCTCACTCTCTCTCTCTCTCTCTCTCTCTCTCTCTCTCTCTCTCTCTCTCTCTCTCTCTCTCTCTCTCTCTTTCTCTCTCTTTCTCTCTTTTCCTCCCTCTCTCTCCGTCTATACTTAGTCCTAATCGCAAGGCTGTTTACAGTCTACCACCCGATGAGCGCCGGCAGTGCAGCCGTTAAACCAATTGCATGGCAAATTGATCGTTTGCGTTCAAAATCATTTGTTGGCTGTCCGTTTAGCGCTGGCGCCTCGTCACGGAAGGGGATCGGAGGGGAAAAAAAATACGGGACGAGGGGCGGCAGATTGTCCGACATGTGCTTTGAGAATTTGTCCCCCGAAAACATTAACAGGGAAGGCAACAACCCACCTCTCCACAGCGTCCACCGCCACGTCCATGACGTGAAAACAAATAAAAAAGTGAGGTAAACTAGAAACTAGGTGTAGGTGCACTCGTTAACGCGACCAACGGGTAGAAGAACCCCGCGGGGAATTCCAGCGATTTCGCACTCAATATCGAGAGAGAGAGAGAGAGAGAGAGAGAGAGAGAGAGAGAGAGAGAGAGAGAGAGAGAGAGAGAAACGACCTCGACCTACTTGCAAGCGAGACAAGGAGACTTCGTTACCGAGCGCTTCAAATACTTTCAGGACAACGGGCGAGGAGCAGCGAGAAAAACCAAACTACAGAAAAAGGCACTGCGATGATGGTATTCCAGTAATGCTTGGCTGCAGAAGGCCACGGCTAGTGGAACGGCCGTCGAGAGAACACAACTTCAAGATCAAGTGCACGCTAAAAGTTGAACAAACTCGAGTATTTTTCGCAGATGATACCCTTGAAAATTTCAATTTTTTTTTTTGTTTGAAAATGATTCAAAATATTTTTTGAAATTACGGGTGCTGCAACCAAAACATTTAAATGAACTTGTCTTCACTCTGTCGAGTACCAACCCACGCAGTCAGAGACTGGCGGGCGTCTTCAAACGTAAACGTAAAGAAAATGAAGGCATTGTAGAATTGCTTTGTATTATGAAGAAATGCTTCGTATTACAAAAGGTTTTGCTTCAGAATACGAAGCATTTCTTCGTAGATTTTACAATGCCTTCATTTTCTTCGTATTGTGAAGCGATTCTTCGTAGAGTTTTAACTGTGTAAACGAGTACACGCAGCTACTCCCTTGGCAAACTCCTAGCCTGGCGGATTCTGTCCGGGAGTGTACCAGAACTGCCTGGGTTAGCCCAGAGCGCCTTGTTTATGGCCACCGGTCCTGCCCCACCGCGGCACCGCGCGCCGGGTGGCAGCGAGGCAGCGAGGCACAGCCACCCTGCATTCTCGATCGAGTGTCGTGGATACGTCACCCAGCCGGAGGGACCCTGGATTCGGAGTAAGTTGGAGAGTAAGTACACCCTTATTGACCTGATATCTAGACTGAGAGTGAGAAATCCTTGTCAAATACATGCGTCGAGATGAGTGCTGTAGGCAGGCAGCAGCGGGGTGTCATTTTCTTACCCCGTGTACTTTTCTTCCCCAACTTACCCCTACTACCGCTTTTTCTTTACGTCGGGCAACGGGGGGCAAGACCAGGCAGGGGCTGTGCGGTCCGTCTGCCCGTGTGCGTGCGTCCGGCCGTGTGTGTGTGGTGTGTGTGTGTGTGTGTGGTGTGTGTGTGTGTGTGTGTGTGTGTGTGTGTGTGTGTCCCACGTCCGAGCGGGGTTGGGGGTTGGGGGTGGATTATCTCCCAGTTGGAAGGACGGGTTAACGGTTGGTCATTACGGGTAGCAGGATGCTCCAAAGGGTTGGTCGGGGCGGAGAGGGGGAAAGGGGTGGGGGGGAGGGGGGGGCCAGAGACAGCAGTTGCGAAGCGCGCGCCCCCGCAGCGCCGACACGGCCAGCACTCGACGATGACGGGATACCCGGCCATTCCCGGCACCGACACCCCGCACACAGTGGGCCAGAAGACCGGTGGAGGCGGACAAAACTCCAGACGCGTTTTGAGCTCCAGAGTCGCTGAATGGGACTCGAACCGAACGTGTGACCCCACCAATGGATTACTCTCCGAACGAGGAATCCATTGGTGGGGTCACACGTTCGGTTCAAGTCCCATTTAGCGACGACGCTCCGACTGCACTCCGTCTCTCTCTCTCTCTCTCTCTCTCTCTCCTCTCTCTCTCTCTCTCTCTCTCTCTCTCTCTCCCTCTCTCTCTCCCTCTCTCTCTCCCTCTCTCTCGCTCTCTCTTCCCGCACGACTCGCGACGAATAAGGTAACGTGAAGATGCGACGTACCCGCCGAAAAAAAAAACGGCCACCTCGTCATGTCGGCGGTGCGTCGCGGTGCGTCTTGTTGCGAAGTCCGAGGCAGCGGCTGTCCTATAAATCGCCGCCTCCTCGATGGAGGGCGTGACGGCTCTGTCTCTCTCGCACACCAGCCGACCGCCGCGCGAGTGCGAGAGAGACAGAGCGACGAAAGCACTGTCCGGAACGAGTGTCCCCGCACAGTGGGCCAGCCAGGCTGCATTTCATTTCGCGCCCAGGAGTGCAATTACCAGGGGCGTGATAAGTCAGAGAGAGAGAGAGAGAGAGAGAGAGAGAGAGAGAGAGAGAGAGAGATGGAAAAGATAGGGAGTGACGCGTTGACCCGCCAGAGCGCGCTGACCTGTCAAAGCGAGTTAAGTGGGCAGTGGGTTGACTGGGCTCCTGGGCGCCGCGGCAGGTGCACGCACCAACGAGACGGAAATTATTCCTACATAGACAGAATGTAGTCCAATAGGTGCGTTTTTAGCGGATGAAGAAGTAGGTGCACTGTTTATCTCGAGTGCGAATGATGCCTCGGGGTAACCCGCGCCGCATGCACGATGCACAATGCACACGAACGACACTCCGCCGCTAGGGCTCTGCGTCGTGCGTCAGACGTGCTGCGGATTTCTCCTGCGTCTTGTAGTACGTCCCACGTCGGTTTGTGAATGAACCAGTTTCCCTGCCCGGTGCGCGGCCGTCCGCCTGTCTGTCCGTCCGTCCGTCCGTCTGTCTGTCTGTCTGTCTGTCCGTCTGTCCGCACCGCTCGGCTAACGGGGCTCCGACTTGGGCGCAGCGCGGCCCGATCGAGGACCAATGAGTCTGTTCGACGCTGGCGGTCGAAGGCTTGCAGCAGGGCCAGCCGCACAGTGGGCCAGAAGACCGGTAGAGGCGGCCAAAACTCTAGACGCGTTTTGAGCTCCAGAGTCGCAAAATGGAACTCGAACCGAACGAGTGACCCCACCAATGGATTCCTCGTTCGGAGAGCAATCCATTGGTGGGGTCACACGTTCGGTTCGAGTCCCATTTAGCGACTCTGGATCTCAAAACGCGACGAGAGTTTTGTCCGCCTCCACCGGTCTTCTGGCCCACTGTGAGCCGTCAACGCGACGACCAAATGGAGGGCCACACCAAAACAGCACCAAGCCGCGCTGGGCCGCTACAAAATGAGTACCAGCATTCACTAACTCATATTATTTGGACCAAGGGAGTATCACATAAAATATTTCACCAAATTAAACTTAACTGTTTTTACAGTCCGCGAGCAGAACGGTCCGCAGTCCGCGGTCGTCCTTGCTAGGCTAGAATGCGTCAATTAATCGGCACCAAGGCAAAGCTACGCCCCCTCCCCCTCCCTACCCCTCCCTCTCCCGAACGCTGAGCCCCGAACGCGTGCCGGGCCTAAGGTCCCGTCGCGTGCACGAATTATTAATCAGGCCAGCGCCCGCCTCGTCACCAAACCGACTGCACTCCGTCTCTCTCTCTCTCTCTCTCTCTCTCTCTCTCTCTCTCTCTCTCTCTTCTCCCTCCTCTCTCTCTCTCTCTCTCTCTCTCTCTCTCTCTCTCTCTCTCTCTCTCTCTCTCCTCTCTCTCTCTCTCTCTCTCTCTCTCTCTCTCTCTCTCTCTCTCTCTCTCTCTCTCTCTCTCTCTCACTCTTTCCCGAAAATTATTCGTCCGTCGTGGCGCGCCTGCCAATAAGCGAGCCACGCCGCCTCGGCAAAAAAAAAAAAGTGTGACAGGAGAAAAAAAAAGTTGACTGGGAAAAGCAGCAGACTCACTGCATTCTGTGCTTTGTGACAAATTGGTGCGGAATTCCTCTCCTCGGGCGAAACGGGCCGGGCATTCAGACCAACAGCTGTTGGGAGGCGGAGCCCGGAGCCAAAGGGGCGACGTGGCCAAGCACGCACAGTGTGCCAGAAGACCGGTGGAGGCGGCCAAAATCCCGGACGCGTTTTGAGCTCCAGAGTCGCTGAGTGGCACTCGAACCGAACGTGTGACCCCACCAATGGATTGCTCTCCGAACGAGGAATCCATTGGTGGGGGTCAAACGTTCGGCTTGAGTCCTGCTTAGCGACTCTGGAGCTCAAAACGCGTCTAGAGTTTTGTCCGCCTCCGCCGGTCTTCTGGCCCACTGTGCGTCACCTTTCCCCGCGCCACTGCAAGGCTGCACCGGGCTGCACACTGCCACCGTGAATCCTTCCGTGCGACATGCGGCCCCTTCCCCCTCCCCCTCAATCCCGCGAGGCCCCCTCGATCACTTTCCCTCTCTCTGCGGGCCTGCTGCGCCTCGTAGGTGTAGGTGTGTGCATGTGTGCGTGAGTGAGTGAGTGTGTGTGCACGCGCTCGCGCGTTAGAGTGCGTTGTTAGTTCGCGTTCCCGCGCTCCTCTGTGTGTGTGTGTGTGTGTGTGTGTGTGTGTGTGTGTGTGCGTGCTAATGTGTAGGTGTGGGCCCCGCTGGGGCACAAGGCACAAGTTTGGCTGCCGCCCAGCAGGCCATGTGGTGTGAGCGACGGCTGCGGCGCGGTCCGCGCGATGCGTCGCACAGTGGGCCAGAAGACCGGTGGAGGCGGCCAACACTCCAGACGCGTTTTGAGCTCCACAGTCGCTGAGACAGGACTCGAACCGCACGTTTAACCCCACCAATGGATTCCTCGTTCGGAGAGCGATCCATTGGTCGCTCACACCACATGGCCTGCTGGGTGGCCAAGATGCATTCTTCATCCACCAAATTTGACTCTCTCAAGAGAGTGGCCGTATTTGGTTGAAATAGACCCCGCCTCAGCCAAAACGCGGCCCTGCTGATGTCCCTTTCGTTCCCAGTGTAGGTACCTCTTAGTGCACCAGGTGCATCGCAGCGTCCCGCCGCGCTCGCTTGCGCCACGCCGACCTCGGCAGCCTCCACGTTCCCTTCCACGCCGCACTTTTTATTCTTTTTACGTTTCATCTTCTTCTGCCTTTTCTTTCTCGCCGTTATTTTCCAGAAATGAAACGACCGCCGCGGCTCTGACAGTGCGGTGACAGTTTAGAGCGATCCGCTCCAAATTCGAAGACACGCCGTGTAGGCGTGCGACGGGACCCACCACAGTGGGCCAGAAGACCGGCGCAGGCGGCCAAAACTCCAGACGCGTGCAGAGCTCCAGAGTCGCTAAATGGGACTCGAACCGAACGTGTGACCCCACCAATGGATTGCTCTCCGAGCGAGGAATCCATTGGTGGGGTCACACGGTCGGTTCGAGTCCGTCGTGGTCTACATCACAGTAAAATCCATAGGCAAATGATTTTATCAGAAAACAAGATAAATGTTTCAGCTGCTTGGAATTCTGCGAAGAGAAAGGCCGTTATTTTTCGGAAGAAATGCCCGATTGGCCGCAGCCTCCGAAAAGGACTTGGCCACTCGGCTGGCGTGTGTCCGTAGACTCGGCCAGACTCGGCAGCGCGACAACAAAGAAATCGGCACGCCAGGCACATCCACCAATCGGACAACTACAGGCTTGATTCGACATGATGCTCAGGTGCCGTCCGGCTAGACACACGTCTTGCCTTCGATGCCGCAAGCGAGCCATTCCATTTTCGTCGCTCTGTCTCTCTCGCGCCCCCACGGGGACGCCACCCGGGTGCGAGAGAGACAGTGAATCGGTCTGCACGCCAGCGGCTGCGGCGCCACTCACAAACAACACAAGCAGTGGCGAGGAAAAAATAGGTTTCCCAGATTCGAACCCGCGCCCAACTCTTGACGCGTTTTGAGCTCCAGAGTCTCTAAACAGGACTCGAACCGAACGTGTGACCCCACCAATGGATTGCTCTCCGAACGAGGAATCCATTGGTGGGGTCACACGTTCGGTTCGAGCCCCATTTAGCGACTCTGGAGCTCAAAACGCGTCTGGAGTTTCGACCGCCTCCACCGGTCTTCTGGCCCACTGTGCACCGCAGCGCAGAGATTCGCCCCGCCTTGACCCAGAGGCGCTAGGCGCGAGGTCAGGGTCCCTCAATAATGCACGGCTAGCCCAGGCCAGCCACCCCGCGGGGCCGCAGACTCACTCCGAGTGCCTCTCTCTCGCACTCACGGGGCGGCCCGGCAAGGCCCGCCAAGGCACGCCGAGGTGCGAGAGAGACAAAGACGACTCTCGGAATCAGTGTGCCGGTCGAGTAACCCAGAAATTCCGGCACGACGCCTGGCAACGCGTGGCGACGCGTAGCGAGTCCTAATCTCCGCCTTCACGGACGATTTGCAGCGTTTCCAGTGGCGCGCCCAGCGCTCCCGGCATCCAGCGGGAGGAAGAGGAAGCGTCTCGCAATCTCTCGCAACAGTTCCCGACACTTTCGCCGCCAATTCGCGGACGCGCCAAAAGTTTAAACTTAATCGCGCCTATGATTAGCCGCACGCGCCTCAAGGCCTGGAGGCGCCGCGCTATTCGCAGGACGAGCACAGTGGGCCAGAAGACCGGCGGCCGACACTCCAGACGCGTTTTGAGCTCCAGAGTCGCTAAATAGGACTCGAACCGAGCGTGTGACCCCACCGATGGACTCCTCGTTCGGAGAGCAATCCATTGGTGGGGTCACACGTTCGGTTCGAGTCCCATTCAGCGACTCTGGAGCTCAAAACGCGTCTGGGATTTCGACCGCCCCCACCGGTCTTCTCTGGCCCACTGCGGGACGTACTGCGAATAACGACATTGCAAACGAAAAAGAAAAGGGCGGACGTTACAAGGAGGAGGGATGGATGGCGCGGCCGGATGAAAAATGACACAGTGGCACCGCCACCCACCGGCCGTCGCCCTGTCTCTCTCGCACCCCTACGGGCCGACCGGGCGCCCCGTGAGTGCGACAGAGACAGAGCGAGCCGGAATCAGGTCGGGGATGAGGAAGCGATAGGATAGCGAGTGGGTGGCGAGCACAGCCGGAGCTGGCTGGCACACTGCGACGCGATAAGCAGTGCGATGTAGTCGTTAATTTACAGCGTCACTCTGTTAACTGCACTTACAATATTAACCCAGATTACTGACACGATTTATACCCGCGGCCCTTCGAAAATAAACTTGACCGCCCCCACTTCAGCCTTCCGCTGTCCGCCAATCCTGAGCCTCGCCGAGCGGCCTTGGAAATATGCAACATTGCGGCCCAATATTGCATCCGTGCCAACATAAATCAAAAGCCTAATTTGCTTCCTTTTTTTGTAGATTTTTTTGTTTTGTTGTCGTTGTTTTCGACGACCAGCCGGCATGCGCTGCCGCTGCGTTCACAGTGCCATTCGACAAACCGGTTCGCAAATTAATTATTATCGTCCTTTATGCACTCGGTATGGAGAGACTGCGGGGACCCCAGACCCTCCAGACCCCGCGGTGGGAGCGTCGCCCCGGCCCTTTCGTCGTGCTGGCCGCGGGGCAGGACGGGGCAAGACCTCACGTAAACCACAGCACAGTGGGCCAGAAGACCGGTGGAGACGGTCAAAACTCTGGACGCGTTTTGAGCTCCAGAGTCGCTAAATGGGACTCGAACCGAACGTGTGACCCGACCTATGGATTGCTCTTCGAACGAGGAATCCATTGGTGGGGTCACACGTTCGCTTTGCCAATGTGCCCAATATCTCCATAGGAAAATATGCTTTAAAGTTTTGGTTATTTTTAACGCGGGCAAAAGGCGTGGCCCGGACCTGAAAATTTTGCGAAATCGCAAGTATTGGTGTGATGACGCACTTCACCGTGTAAGGGACGCCGTAACAGACGGCGGTGTGATACGTGCCCACCCT
Organism: Thrips palmi; assembly: GCF_012932325.1. Lineage (NCBI taxonomy): Eukaryota > Metazoa > Arthropoda > Insecta > Thysanoptera > Thripidae > Thrips > Thrips palmi. The sequence goes on from NW_023144627.1 coordinate 7,510,737, forward strand.
CGGGGCGAGTCTCACACACGCACACAGACACACACACACACGGACACACACATGGACACGCACGCGGATGACCTCACAAGCTAAATAGCTCTTGCTTTCACTATGGACCGCAGGCCGCACAGGGCGGGTACCGTGGCGGGTACCAGGCAGGCTCCATTCGCACTGACGGGACCGGGCGGCACCGCCTGGCCGAGCCGAGCCTAGCCGAGCCGGCCGGGTGGAGGACCGCCTGCCGTACGTGGAGAAGGCGTACCGCAATGGCGTACCCGCACAGGGCGTACCCGCACAGGGCGTACCCGCACAGGGCGTACCCGCACAGGGCGTACCCGCACAGGGCGTACCCGCACAGGGCGTACCCGCACAGGGCGTACCCGCACAGGGCGTACCCGCACAGGGCGTACCCGCACAGGGCGTACCCGCACAGGGCGTACCCGCACAGGGCGTACCCGCACAGGGCGTACCCGCACAGGGCGTACCCGCACAGGGCGTACCCGCACAGGGCGTACCCGCACAGGGCGTACCCGCACAGGGCGTACCCGCACAGGGCGTACCCGCACAGGGCGTACCCGCACAGGGCGTACCCGCACAGGGCGTACCCGCACAGGTACCCGCACAGGGCGTACCCGCACAGGGCGTACCCGCACAGGGCGTACCCGCACAGGGCGTACCCGCACAGGGCGTACCCGCACAGGGCGTACCCGCACAGGGCGTACCCGCACAGGGCGTTCCAGCCCGAAGGCGTTCCCACGGCGTACCAGCCTTTGGCGTACCAAACCACAAGAGGGCGTACTGACAGGAACACGTTTGCCAAAGCTGCTTCAGTCCCTTAAAACGAAGTGAAATATCAAACAGAAATTAAACACCTCAAGACCGCCAGACTTCAATTCCTCGCTGGCTATACGAATTGAGCGCGAGAGGGTACAGGCGAGCGAGCGCGGACTGCAGCGGCGCGACTCCCAGCGCGTAACTCGTGCGACAAGGTTGCAATGAGGCAAACCCACAGGCAAACTGCCATAACTTCCACGCGCGGGTCAACCCGGCGAGCATTCCGCGCTCGGCTCCGCGCTCACAGTGGGCCAGAAGGCCGGCGGAGGCGGCCAAAACTCTACCCGCGTTTTGAGCTCCAGAGTCGCTAAATGCGACTCGAACCGAACGTGTGACCCCACCAATAGATTGCTCTCCGAACGAGCAATCCGTTGGTGGGGTCACACGCTCGGTTCGAGTCCTGTTTGGCGACTCTGGAGCGCAAAACACGTCTGGGATTTCGACCGCCTCCGCCGGTCTTCTGGCCCACTGCGCGCAGCGGCTCCGAGCGCGACCAGACTCTTTGCGAACTTTCTCCGTCTTACCATACGGGACGCCGCCCCTTGCCGCCCACGCCCCGAGAGCCACATTATTAATTAGCAGTTCCGGCAATCAAGGGCCACTTTGGGAAGCGGGGTCAGGCCGGCCGAACATTTGCCGAGTCAGTAGACCCGACTTTCAGTGTCATATTTACTAAAATTAAAAACTGACAATCTTTTTTCGAAACGGCGATGACTTAGTGTTTTTGGTCACACGTACAGTATGTTTCCATCCATGGCGAAAGATGCGTGCTCAGCTTAGAAGAAATCTTTTTTTTTCTCGTTTAGAAGACGAAACAAATCGAAATACCCGGCCTTTCCCGACAGTGCAGTCGACCGCCTCGGCCGATTAGAGGAAATAAATTCGGCCAGCCACTCAGCATGCGTAACCAAACCTTCGCGCCGATCCCCACGACACCGTAAATTGAAAGGAAAGAAAAAGGTTCAAGAATGGGTTTGGCACTGTTAAAAAAATTCCTGGAAATTCCCGAAAAAGTTGACCCCGATATTCGGAACATTTCAAAACCTCACAGGTTTCTATTTCGCTTGAATGAGTTTCCAGCAGAGTTCCGAAAAATCGCGTTGAAAGACGAAGACTGACGGAAACTCCCGAAGAAGCTTCGGAACGCACTTTCGCGGGATGTTCCAATTTATTTTTAACAGTGTGATAAATGCACGCCGGGTAATATTGTTATCCGAAAGAAAACCGCCAGTGTGGTGCCCAGGCTCGCCATCCATCAACAATACAAATGACAACAGAGAGAGAAGGACAACCGCGCGATGAGCGCAGTTCTGCAAACAGCTCTACATTTCCAGGCGCGCCGAAGGCTCGGCCGAAGGCGCCATTTTCGAAACTCGAAACACGCGACGGACAGTTGGAAGACTTATGTGCAGCCTAAGTCGGCCCCAGTTTGTGTGTGTCTGTGTGCGTGACAGAGAGAGAGAGAGAGAGAGAGAGAGAGAGAGAGAGAGAGAGAGAGAGAGAGAGAGAGAGAGAGAGAGAGAGAGAGAGAGAGAGAGAGAGAGAGAGAGAGAGAGAGAGAGAGAGAGCATGTGTGCGATGAAAGCGTGCGTTCCGCGCAGTGTACCCGCGACGCCGTGAGGTCGGGCTGCGTCCGCGGCGACGCCCGCTTGTCACCAGCTCTGGCACACTGTAGTGGCCCAGTGTGCCCGCTACCGGCGGCCGCGCCTCGCATGCAGCCCCCCCACGGCCCCCTCGGCCCACCGTGACAGAGTAATGTCATCGGGATAAGAAAGAACCTGATAGGAACGCAAACGCCGAACAAGCCGGCACACTGGTCAAGAGCGCCTACGCGCCGTCTTCCTGAGGCGTATGGAAAATAAATAAAAACAAATAGAAGGGGAGATGGCGCGGAAAAGACAAGACTTTGTTGATGCGATCGAACCTCAGATTAGCTGTCATCGTGCGAGTACAAGTCGTGGCTACCAGATTTAGATTGTGGGTACCGGGTTTTCGATTGCAGCTATCGAATAGGGCCTATCGAAGCGAGTCGATCGCACCACAACAAAGTCTTTTTTTCCCGTGTGGGGCGGGACGGCCGCGCAGTGGGCTGGAGGCGGCCAAAACTCTAGACGCGTTTTGAGCTCCAGAGTCGCTAAACAGGCCTCGAACGGAACGTGTGACCCCACCAATGGATTGCTCTCCGCACGAGGAATTCATTGGTGTGACTCACACGTTCGGTTCGAGTCCTATTCAGCGACTCTGGAGCTCAAAACGCATCTCGAGTTTTGTCCGCCTCCACCGGTCTTCTGGCCCACCGTGGGCCGGTTCGGCGGTGTGACACCTGCACCGCCGCGGGGCCGGCCGCACGGCGAGGCATGAACGCCGAGGCACGAAAACAACAAAAACAACAAAAGCGAGGAGCGGAGGAAGCATTCGAGTGAAGCCGAGCCGCCGTGATCTGGAGCAGCGGGTCAGGCAGCCAGATCACTGTCAGATGCCTGTCATACTGTCGTCTCGGCCCGGGGCCCCGGGGGGACTCCACAGACTCCACCTCCACCTCGCCGGGCGCGGCGGATCGCAGCCAGACATCAGTCCGATCTCAGACGGACTCGGATCTCGAATCCAATCCATTCCGAAGCGACTGGTTCGAGTAATCGAATCGGCACTCGAACCAAGGGTGTTCGGCTCCGGAGAGTCTTTTTGCTCAGTTTTAGAAGTTTTTTACTTGTCTACATGTTACATACGTATACACATTCTTACTGAGCTGGACTAATTTTTACCGCAGGCCTGAAGTAGGTTTGATTTATTTCGGAAAACGCCGGGAGGGTAGGCCACTCCAGCGTTGCGACGCGCGGCAGTGTGGCGGGCTTGCCTATCTCACAGGCGGTAGAGCCCGGCCGGTGGAGGCGGCCAAAACTCTACGCGCGTTTTGAGCTCCAGAGTCACCAAATGGGACTGGAACCGAACGTGTGACCCCACCAATGGATAGTTCTCCGAACGAGGAATCGATTGGTGGGGTCACACGTTCGGTTCGAGTCCCATTTAGCGACTCTGGAGCTCAAAACGCGTTTGGAGTTTTGGCCGCCTCCACCGGTCTTCTGCGCCACTGTGCTCCGCCCGGGCCAAGCCTCCAGCGATCCCCTCGAAGACTTCCAGCAGGCCAAGGACTCCCTCTAAAGGCCCCTAAGAGCACATGATCGCGGTCAACTACTTGCACGCAAGTTTGGAACTTTAACCGATGCCGCGGTGCCCACGGTGCAATGGGGTCAGGCGTGCAGGGCCCGGCGGCAAGGTGACTAAGGGGCTTTCGGAAAAGTGGGACGATGGACCCAGATGTAAGGGCGACCCCCCACACTGTGAAAGATGCCTTCGTCACGAGACACCAATTTCAAGAGTCAAGTCTTTGCAGAGGCACGCGGTCGCAAGCGGTACTCACAGTTTGGTGAGGGTGGCGGGCAGCGGCGACGGCACGAAGGTGAAGGAGGCGCCCCTGCACACCAGCTCCTTGCGCTCCGACAGGCACTGGCACAGTTCCGGCCTCGGCCGCGGCCCCGTCGGCGGCCCCGTCGGGGGCGGCGCCGTCCCCGGGGGCGGCGCGTCGGAGGCAGTAGACGCGTCGGGGGCGGCCGCCTCGCCGGGGGTGGGCGTGGCGTCCGGCAGCGCGTTGGTCCAGGACGGCGAGGACGGCGCCGGCGGCCGCAAGTCCAGGGGGAGGCACTGACCCGGCGACACCGGGGCGGCCGTCGAGGCCGCGAACGGCGCCGCGGAGGCCGGCGGGTCGGCGGCCGGCGGCGCGTTGGAGGAAGATGCCGCCGGCAGCGACGGCAGCGTCGACGCGCACGTGAGCAGACTCAGCAGCAGCAGCAGGCCGCACGCGCCGCACACGCCCGCCCGGCCCTGGAGGCCGTGGAGGCCGTGGAGGCCCTGGGCGCGCCGAGCCATGGCGAGTCAGCTGGCTCTACCTGGCCACGGCCTCGTCCTCCGTGACGGACTCTGTGACGGACTCCGTCCCCACTCGGCGGCACTGGCGGGCCGCGCGCCCTTTCCTGCGCCTCCTCGGCATAGCACGGCGTCCGAGGCCGAGGCCCGGGGGTCGACGGGGTGCTGCTGACGGCGGCCTCGGCCTTGGCGACCAGCTGGCGGCACACTTGGAAACGCGGCCACGCGGCCACCGACGACGTCTACTGGATGGCCAAACGTCCGGACGCACAAAAACGGCGTCGCTGGAGAGTTCCAGCAACTAGTTCACCTGGAACACGACGAGCGTCCCGTTGAAACTCGGGCCGCCCCGCCCCGCCCCGCCCCGCCCGACTCGTTGCGTTGGCCGGGCCGGCCGGCCGAGCGGTGATCCCGGTTGCATAAGGCGTAAGGCCTTTGCCATAAGACAGTGCCAAGCCATGGCCGCGGCTGCCGCGGCATGGCCAAGGGTGTTGTGCCGGCAAGGATACCCTGCCGAAAACGCGGCGCCGTGGCGCACCGCAGGTCCGAAACTCGGAATTTCTGGGTTCGATCCCCGGCGTCGCTTGTAAAATTCAAGTTTGAAATGGGGGCGAGACTGGATTGGCGCGTAGAACCACCGGGTGTGGGCTCTGGGGACCGGGTTCAACTACCGGGCCACTTAAGTTTGTCCACGGCCAGGAGCAGGGCCAGGCTACGCGCTACGCCAGGCTAAAGCCTTGGCCAACGGCAGCCGCGCGAAGATTCGCCCTAATTGTTGTCCCGCCGAAAACTTAACGGGCCCGCCTCGCCAGGCGTCGCCAGGCGTCGCCGCTGGGCACCACTGGGGCAGCGGCCAATTGACAAAGGCCAGAGGCAATCGCAATCGCAATCCCAATCGCTAGTGCGACTGACCTCGCCTTTCCTTTAATTAATAAATCGGGTCGGGAAAAAGCAGCGACTGCCTGGCGGCGTCGCTCTGCCTCGGGATTGCTCTCCGAACGAGCAATCCATTGGTGGGGTCACACGTTCCGTTCGAGTCCCGTTCAGCGACTCTGGAGCTCAAAACGCGTCTAGAGTTTTGGCCGCCTCCACCGGTCTTCCGGCCCACTGTGCGGCGACGGCGGCGCGAGGGAGACAGAGACAAGCGGAACAGGGGAAAGGGCTCGGGCCGGGCTTCGGCTTCCAGTCCACTGTAAGACTCCGCGGCGGAGTGCTCCGGATCGGCCGTTACGCGCCGCGCCGGGCAGCCTGGCCCAGCCTGGCCGAGCCGAACGGGGCTCAGGTGGTCGCGAGCCGGTCACACACACACACGCACACACAGAGTGACTCACACACGATCTCACACACACACACACACGCCGCACCATCTGGAGAAGGATGACGGAGCGGCTCGCGATGCGATTCTCCAGCGGTCCGTTAACGCGGCCCAGATGTCGGGGCCCCGTCCCGTCACGTCCCGTCACGTCCGGTCACGCCGCGATGGAGTTGCGTCACGGCCGTCACGTCGCGGCACGTCGCGGCACGTCGCGGCACGTCACTATCGGGCCGGCCTGGGCATTCCCTCCGTTTTGGCGGGCAGGCTGTCCGGCAGGCTGGGCGGCGCGCGCCGACCTGGCGACACTTGTCGGAAGACGCGGCCAAAGCCAATCGCCTCTTGCGACACCACCACACTGTTAGACGCACTTCGGCACTGCGGGTGGACACTGTTGTTGTTGTTGACAGTCGCACTAACCCCACTTAAGCACTCACAAGTCACACACACAAGCACTAACACATTGCACAGGCACGGGCACGGGTCACTGGAGTTGGCGAAACGACACAGCTCGCGGACCGCGAAGGCACACTGGACTTTGGCGACGGCACACTGCGGTGATCGGACGCGGACTCGCGGTCTCGCCGCGGCGCCAGAGGCCGCGGGTTGGCGCTGTTTGGCTGGCGTGCGTCGGCCGCCCCTGCGCCCCTTCGACCGCCGGCTAGCAGAGCCAACGAACTTATGATAGCATCGCGGGGCCCCCGGCCCGAGCCGAGCCGAGCCGAGCGGAGCCGAGCGAGCGCGGCCGAGGCGGCCCGAGAGCCGAGCCGAGCCCCGGCCGGTCGGGAGGTGGGGGTGGTACCGCGCCGCTCGGCCCTCTCGGCTCCGCGCCGTGCCGCGTTCGGCTGCCTTCCCTCTACCGAGTACCGAGTACGCCCCCTGTCGCACAGTGGGCCAGAAGACCGGTGGAGGTGGACAAAACTCTAGACGCGTTTTGAGCTCCAGAGTCGCGAAATATTATGTTTATGTCAGTTTTGAATTAACACAAAAAATAATTTTTAATATACTTTAATTTATCAAAGAGTCAGCACATGTTCACAATAAGAAAACTAGAATGAACAAGAAACCAATATTGACAATGGGAGGAGAGAAGTAAAGGAGGGAGAATTTGAGTCAGATCCATTACATGAGGAAACCTTTGCACCCACCTTGATTGAGAAACCCTACATATGGTAATATTTTCAGACAATAAATCTACACAATTGGTAGGAACTTCACAATTGACTAAAGACAGGTAAAGTGGTAAAAGTTAAAAATATGAAAATAAAGGACTCATCATTTAAGTACAGATTTCTATAAGTTTGTCAAAATATTCATACAGAAGTAAATCATCTAAAAGTACATACACCTTGATACATACACTATGACTGGTCACACACAAATTGTTGTGCGCTAGATTCTTAAAAAATGTCTTGAAAGAAGCATTGCAGTTAAAACCTGGAATGGCAAATACTAGGCTAATCACAAAGAAAAAAGTTGAGCCTTTAAAACACTGCTCACACAAAACTTCCCAAATTAGGAATAAATCCTTCAGATCTTCAAAGCACTTTGGTACTTCACTTAAAAAGAAAAGAGACAACAAGAAAAATAATACGGTAATGAGCAGAACTTGATGGTTCAATTTTGAGTAGTTTAAAAAATTAATTGAGTACTCAAACTGCAAAACTTACATATAAACATTTGAAGAAATGCAGCATTTTCAGTTCAATATTCCAGTTTCAAATACCTAAGGCACATTTGTTCAACAACTTCTGCCTTCACAACCTCAACTCAACAGTCTTAAAAGTTACAAAAAAAAAAAAATTGTAATGCTAATTAATGCAATGTTATGATTTATTATAATGTAATGGCAATAGTTTGTGCAGATGGCTCTAGTTATGAGCAACACGATAGAAGAACTAGAGGGTAACAAGTCTCCAAATACAGCTGCTCAGACATGAGTGTGCGAGATTCCAGAATCACATAAATCAAGGCAAGGCTTGAAATAAAAATCTACAGAAAATAGAAGTACTAAATGCACATGCTCCAAGGTATAGCAAAAGTAATTATAATGGGGCAAGAAACATGTTGCAATGGTCACAATAAAAAGATATGGTCAAGTAAACACATCCAACAAGCTAAATATCTAGGAGTGCAGTTAGTTCATGGCATATGAAGTAACAATACGATAGATACCAATGGTTATCATAATTTTCCTTAAAATAATGGACGGAGTAGGCAGTGAACAAGGCTCAACATTTAAAAACATCACATCAACTCTCACCCCTGAAGGCTCGTCTCAAGTTCAGATGAATACTGCTCATACCGGAAACCCGGAACAACACTCCAGTCAAGATGAGTCTGCGGCAGACACCAAAGTGTTAATGGTTGAGTTCCAAGATGAAACCACACCCTTAGCATTAAGGAAGTGTGCTACATGTACCACTTGTATCAAAAAATGCCAATTTACCTCACTATCATTTATCAGCTCGCAGAGAGAGGCAGTTATCTCTGAAAAGTCCGGTCGTTCGTCCAGGTCAAGCTGCCAACATTGCAGCATCAACTGATACAGATCGTCAGACACGTGAGCAAGGTGCGGAGGTCTTAGTCCTCGCATGACGCGAGATGCAACTTCCGCGGTGGGAATGTTCTGATAAAGTGTTCCGCCTGAGAAAATTTGAAAACCAGTAAGAAAACTACAAGTTCAACATTATTTTTAATCAAAATAAAAGGAGTATTACCCAGAGCAGCCATTTCCCACAGCAAACAGCCCATTGCCCACACATCACTTTTAACTGTAAAGTGCTGGCTGCGGAAAATTTCTCTTGCCGTCCACCGAGTGAAATCAGCGATCTAGAAAATAAGAAAAGGGTAAAACTAAAGGAGTAGTTACAGGGTACTACAAATATGGCAAATACTTCTTGGTGACTCACGGTATTAGGTCTATTGCACTTAGCAATGCCAAAGTTAGAGATCTTTGGGACCATGCCATCTGCCATCAGGACACTACACGCAGCTAACTGTTTGTGAATCACTTTGTTACTGGCTAGATGGGCCATGCCCTGGCTAATCCCAATACCAATTTGTAAAAAGGCCTGTTGTGGAAGTGAGCATACAGAAGAGAGATCTCTTTCAAATCCCTGGCCTGGTCTCTCTAAAGTCCTGCTCTCTAGTAGAATATCCTTTAAAGTAGCAGGATGGTGTTCCAGAACAACATACAGCATATCTGGGGTCTCACAGGTGCCAATCAATCGAATAACATTGGCATGGTTGGCAGTCCCACAATTAATTAAAGTAGCAAGTTCCTTCAACATGCTGCGTTTGGTAGTAGAAGAGAGAGCACCATCTAATACAAAAATGAGCAGAAAATTATTATTACAAACACTAAAAAATTTGGAGGGACCATCCTTACACTACAAAAGATCCTACAACAGAGCATTTTGAACAAAGCATGGACATTTTGAAGAAGAAATGAATCAGCTTACCTTCAATGCACTGAACAGAGGTTGGTGTTGGGTAACTATTTTGAAGAACAGTACCCTTCATAAATGGGCCGAATTCCCCACTGCCCAAAAGGACATCCTTAATATCCAGAAAATTGCGTGGGATGTCCCATAAAACCTTCTTTAAACGGTCATAATGGTCAACACGGTTCTCCTCTTCCTCCGGTAAGTAGCCATAATTTTCCTGCATATTAAAATTGCAATAAATACATGTATAATAACATTAACAACTCTAATATATTTTTGAATTTGCCAGAGCCAACGGGCTACCATACCACTTCTATCATGGGTCCCTGCAGGGACATTTCTTGTGGGTCCTCCATCCTTGAGGCTCCTCGGCGCTGGGGGGCGAAGTGTCTCGCAGCAAAGTAAGCGATAACGACTAAGACCAGCAAAACACTGCATACAACAATTGCAACAATGAGTCCACTCTCCAGGCCCTCTTCCTTCAAAGGTTCTGATGTTCGTCGAATAACAAGAACATTTTCATAGTCCATGTTGCTATTGGAATAGGAAATGAGTGTTTGGTTTCCACGAGAGCTCACTGCACCAATGATTATCAAAACGTCCTCTGGTCTACATTCATCGCCAAATTTGAGGCGGACATTATCAAAACCCCCATAGCGCAGTCCATCTCCAACCGTGAAGTTTCTCATCCACGCCTACACAAAACAGAAAGCTTCTTAATACATGAGCTACCTTAGATAACTCCAAAATTCTGAGGGGGTTTCAACATTTCTTACGTCAGCATCCAACTGCGCAGCAACATAATATGTAATCCCTTTCTTCACTGCATCGTAATAATTAGGCATGATATTTTCATTTAGCTGAGCAATGCTACAGGTCACTATGACTCTGTATCCAGTGATTGGCCCATTGTCAGACGAAGCTTCCGAAAATTGAATCACTATTCGACCATCTGGGACAAGCTTCATCAGAATTTTAGGTTGGCCTGGTTGTAATGGGTCTGAAACAATGAAAAGAAAAATAAGCAATATTCAACCATAGGCCTTAACATAATTGATGCACGTCTAAGAAACTTACATCCAATGTGTGTCTCAACAAAGAGTTGCGCAGGGACACTTTCACCCTGATCAGAGACCGCTTGTACGCTCACACGATACTCTGAGCCGGGATGCAGATCAAGGACATCTGCGCTTCTCACATCGGATGTGTACGTCCATGACATTTGGGGTGGCAACTGCATTGCACTGAAGGTCTTGGTAAGTTCCGCAGTCACAGTGTAGGAGCGAATGACACCATTTGACGCCGTGGGTGGGCCCCAGGAAACATGAAACTGGGTTTCAGTCACATCATTTACCATCAACCCAACAGGGGGGCCAGGAACTGAAAACAGAGACGTGTTAAGGCAAACGAAGACAACGAATCATAAGGCCCAAGCATACTTGCAGTGAATTACCTTTCTGACCCGTGTCATACACACTGCTGGCAAAGGCACCGCCACATATTTGACTCGAGTTCCTCCGACATGGTTTGTCACATTGGTGTTCGTCAGCCTCTCCGAAGGAACCAAATTTGCTGCCGCAAGCGCATTGCTCACCATTCCTCAGAGCAGCATACCTGGAAGCAAAAATGTACCGCCTTGTGTAAGCAATAAGAGCCTGATGGAAGCAGTTCAAGGTGATTGAAGGCAGGAACAGAACAGTAGCCTAGAGGGAGTCATGCAGGTACCATGAACTAACTACCATCAATAAAGTAATACCTGAAAAAGTTTTTCAGACACTCTTGCACGCAGGCACCCACATATTCACCAGCATCACTCTTGGGAGAAAGAAATGAAAAATCAGTTCTGTCACTGCTGTCTTTGTAACAGCCTAAAGGTGTTGAGGAGGCCTCTTGGCCATATGCAGAATTCAGAACCAAACTAAAGAAGGTAGTCCAACAAATAAAAGAAAAAGGCCTTTTCTCCATTTTAAGGTGCGTTCAAGGACACTAATGAGTCAAAACGCATGATTGTTTTTCGAAAATCAGCTTGATGGACGGAACGATAACCTCTCAGTGAATCACAATAAACAACGCCCCGGTGACGATTTGAATTAATGACTCCGTTGGCAGCGTATGAGAAATTCTTGTTCACAAACACTAGCGGTCCAACATACTGGACAAACAAGTCTCTTTTCAACCAGTGATTTGTCACTTCCCGCTTTAAAAGTGATAAATGGTAACAATCAACAGACCTAAAATCAATACCCATCGGACTTAAGTTGAAGTCAAAAGTCCATTTTATGCAAAACGTTCATCTCGAACTTTGTCGGTAGGTTGGCAACAGCTGGTCCATTCATGGTTCCGTTTCCATGGTGATTCACGCGACGAGACGAGGCCGCGCATTCAAACCGCTACGTCACAAAGAGAACTGTCGCGGACCTGTCAAGCTGGAAGTGGAACCCGTGGTAAGGCTAAAATGATTCGTTGCCAGAAGCCAGACGACCGGTGCCTTTCCGCTCGACAAATCTGCTGTTTTCTGAGAGACTTCGTCGGGAAGCAGTCGGATGCCGATACGCCCCGCCGGTCAGACGGGTCAGGCGAGGAGTATCTTCGCCGCGTCCTTGCAACCCTGGAGGCTGGGGAGTATCGTCACGGACCAGCAAGCAGACTGATTCCGAGAGTCGTTCGTCGCTCTGTCTCTCTCTCACACTTGCGGACTACCCTATACGCACGAGAGGGACAGGGGAGGCGACAAAACGTACCTCGGAACGTGCGGCGATACCCGTCCGCATTTTCGAAGACATTATAATCCCTTGACTCAGGCCACCAGGCTCAGTAAGGAGGCGACCGACAGAATGCCTAAAAGTATTTGCACGAAAGTTCTTGTGCAAAATTCAACCATATGGATTTACTCCGAAGTTGGGGCCCAAACATAGTCTAGTAGATGTTACGTTAACTTTAGTCGTTTCCCCAATCCCTGGACAAATGATGCTCTCCGAACGAGGAATCCATTGGTGGGTCACACGCTCAGTTCGAGTCCCATTTAGCGACTTGGAGCTCACCCCTTCGTTACCCGTAGGAAGATGGCCCTGGCTGAAGTGTCACGCTTCTGTTAAAATTTAGGCTACCACACTGCATAGACTTCAGGCACGGAAAAATTTATTCGTGTGCTGACACAGACGCAAAGCCATACGATGTATCCTAGCAAAGAGAACAATGACGCGCAGTTTCACTGAAAAGGGAAGAAAACCACGAGGATCCTTCCCCCCGAACGCTCTGCGGGTCCGATTCTTGAAAACCCCCCCCCCAAATCCCGTTGGCGATTGGAGCGTCTCGGATCGCCATCTTTTGTCGCCGTTCAATGTACCGGAAGTGGCGGAATGTGGGGGCTGCCGTTCTGGCGGCGGGTCGCGCCCGCCAGAAAGAATCCCCCTTAAAAGTCCATTCTTTGGACAATTTTTAAGGCGGTACAGTTTATATGTTTCCGGCCGGGCCTCAGATCCAACTAAGGAACGTCATTGGTTGCGGTATCAAGTTCTCTATCAGATAGATTGTAGCTGTTTGTTCTTTTTCTAGTTGCCTTTGTGCAACCCACACAACTGCGCACCAACAGTTTATGTGTAATTTTAAGAACAAGTGGCAAAGGCCACCTAACACATAACATCCCCCTAGGCAGGCAGAACGCCTACCCCAACAGAACGCCTTTGCCCACAGAACGCCTTTAAGCGCTCACAATTTACATCCACCGACAAGAGAAAATGGCAAGGGCCATATATTCCCCTGAAGATTCTCCTTGTCTCTTTTTTTATTTTTGAATGACCGCAGAATAAGGTCTTTAATTTCGTTTGATCTATCGCTTGGCATCATAAACTTTTGTGAAATGAATATTAGTCTACAAGAAAAACACAAGACACTGTGATACATGTGCCAGTGTTAGATGTTTGATAATGTGTATGATAATAAATTTCAATCGTTTTACAGAAACTACTTTGAATGCATAACCAATCAAATTTGGTAAAATATTATTCCATTATTAAGATTAAGATTATGAACGGTGAGATGTGTCAATAGAATGCAGGTTTCATGTACTCATTTCCTTCGATTCCACGTTACAATTATGGTGAACGAACAATCATAAGTACAGTTAAAGTGTCAAGTTATCTGAAAGAATGTTATTATTTTTTTGAATTCTGCTTTCTGCTCGAACGACTCTGCGCTTCACTATTGGCAGGATCATGCTATTCACAGTTCAGCTAGTGCGCTCTCGCCTTCGCCATTTCACGCCCGTCGTCTTCTCATTTTCACGTAATGAGTTCAATTTCACGGAAATTAGCGTCAATGTAATCTTTGAACCTTCCTCTTTCCATAAATATACAATTTGTGCCACTTTCGGCGTTCTAACATGCTCAAAGATGCGAGTAAACGACGGCCCGACGATCGTTTTCGCCTTCTCTCGCCTTCGCCATTTCACGCTCCGTCGTCTCCTCATTTTCACATAAAGAGTTTATTTTTGTCAAAATTAGCGTCAATGTAATCTTTGAACCTTCCTCTTTCCATAAATATACAATTTGTGCCACTTTCGGCGTTCTAACATGCTCAAAGATGCGAGTAAACGACGGCCCGACGATCGTTTTCGCCTTCTCTCGCCTTCGCCATTTCACGCTCCGTCGTCTCCTCATTTTCACATAAAGAGTTTATTTTCGTCAAAATTAGCGTCAATGTAATCTTTGAACCTTCCTCTTTCCATTAATATACAATTTGTGCCACTTTCGGCGTTCTAACATGCTCAAAGATGCGAGTAAACGACGGCCCGACGATCGTTTTCGCCTTCTCTCGCCTTCGCCATTTCACGCTCCGTCGTCTCCTCATTTTCACATAAAGAGTTTATTTTCGTCAAAATTAGCGTCAATGTAATCTTTGAACCTTCCTCTTTCCATTAATATACAATTTGTGCCACTTTCGGCGTTCTAACATGCTCAAAGATGCGAGTAAACGACGGCCCGACGATCGTTTTCGCCTTCTCTCGCCTTCGCCATTTCACGCCCGTCGTCTTCTCATTTTCACATTAAGAGTTTATTTTCGTCCAAATTAGCGTCAATGTAATCTTTGAACTTTCCCCTTTCCATGCATATACATTTTATGCTACTTTCGTGGTTTTAACACGCCTAAAGATCGAAAGTAAACTTGACAACCGGCTGGGTCCCGCCAAGTCCCGGCATCTCCACTGGGCTCTGGGCTGTGGGCTGAATGGAGGGCTTCGCCCAGTTAACGTATAAGATAAAGATAAAGATAAAGTTTGGCTCAGCCAAAAATGATTCGTTGCCAGAAGCCAGACGACCGGTGCCTTTCCGCTCAACAAATCTGCTGTTTTCTGAGAGACTTCGTCGGTAAGCAGTCGGATGCCGATACGCCCCGCCGGTCAGACGGGTCAGGCGCGTGGAGTATCTTCGCCGCGTCCTTGGCAACCCTGGAGGCGGGGAGTATCGTCACGGACCAGCAGCAAGCAGACTGATTCCGAGAGTCGTTTTCGTCGCTCTGTCTCTCTCTCACACTTGCGGGACTTACCCTATACGCACGAGAGGGACAGGGCGACGAAAACGACTACCTGAATCGCACAACTCTCGCACGAAGAATAGATCCCCTTGACCCCGCACAGTGGGCCAGAGGACCGACCCGGAGCCGGACATAACGCTAGATGCGTTTTGAGCTCCAGAGTCGCTAAACAGGCCTCGAAGCGAACGTGTGACCCCACCAATGGAATGCTCTCCGAACGAGGAATCCATTGGTGGGGTCACACGCTCAGTTCGAGTCCCATTTAGCGACTCTGGAGCTCACCCCTCTTCGTTACCCGTAGGAAGATGGCCCTGGCTGAAGTGTCACGCTTCCTGTTAAAATTTAGGCTACCACACTGCATAGACTTCAGGCACGGAAAAATTTATTCGTGTGCTGACACAGACGCAAAGCCATACGATGTATCACACTCATCCACATCCGGAGACCAAGACGCGCAGTTTCACTGAAAAGGGAAGAAAACCACGAGGATCCTTCCCCTCCGCGTAGCGCCTCTGCGGGTCCGATTCTTGAAAAGCCCCCCTCCCCCCCTTCCCCCGCTTGGCGATTGGAGCGTCTCGGATCGCCATCTTTTGTCGCCGTTCAATGTACCGGAAGTGGCGGAATGTGGGGGCTGCCGTTCTGGCGGCGGGTCGCGCCCGCCAGAAAGAATCCCCCTTAAAAAGTCCATTTCTTTGGGAATCAATTTTTTAATGGCGGTACACTGTTTTGTCTCGCGGTCCGGCCGCGCGGCCCGTCGAGGTCCATCCATTCCCATCGGGGCTGTCGACTCACAGTGGGCCAGAAGACCGGTGGGGGCGGCCAAAACTCCAGACGCGTTTTGAGCTCCACAGTCGCTGAATGGGACTCGAACCGACCGTGTGACCCCACCAATGGATTCCTCGTTCGGAGAGCAATCCATTGGTAGGGTCACACGTTCGGTTCGAGTCCCATTTAGCGACGCCGGAGCTTAAAACGCGTCTAGAGTTTTGGCCGCCTCCACCGGTCTTCTGGCCCACTGTGCGACTCCCTGGCGGGCTGACTCCGACACAGCGCTCCGTCTCTCTCGCACTCGCAGGGCGTTGCGCGGGAGAGCGAGAGAGACAGAGCGACGAAAGCAGTGTCCTGGACGAGCCTGCCGGCCGCGCCACGCTAGGGTCATTCTTTGGCGGCTTTATCCCGCCTAGCTGTCCCGGGAGACGGGCTGCCTGTCTCTCTCGCACCTTGACGGGACGCCCCATGAGTGCGAGAGAGAGAGAGGGACGACACTCGGAATCAGTCTGCAGGGCGTAGTGCGCAGGGCGCAGGGCGACATCCTGGCGTCCTGGGCGCAACAGCTGCGGGCGAACAGGGACCAGGGAGCAGCCCCAGGACGCCGGGACACCCTAGGACACCCGGGACACGCGGCCGCCGCCAAGCAGTCCCTGGTCACGTAGCGGTGGCGGCGGCGGCAGGACGACGGCTGCAGGCTCCCTCCGAGACAGCGCTCTGTCTCTCTCGCAGCCCTCCGCGGCGGCCCGCGGGTGCGAGAGAGACAGCTGCAGCCCGCAGCGCGGCAGCATGGCGGCAGCGCGCACTGCATCAATCACGGGGACATCATGTCGGACAGCGGCACACCGCACCGCCCTGGCCGCCCTCGCCGGCGTGTCGATCTAGACGACCGCGGCGGACATCTGCAGCGCGCCCAGCCGTGCAGGACTTACCCCGCACAGTGGGCCAGAAGACTGTGGAGGCGGACAAAGTTCTCGACGCGTTTTAAGCTCCAAAGTCGCTAAACAGGCCTCGAACCGAACGTGTGACCCCACCAATGGACTGCTCTCCGAACGAGGAATCCATTGGTGGGGTAACACGTTCGGTTCGAGTCCCATTTAGCGACTCTGGAGCTCCAAATGCGTTTAGAGTTTTGTCCACCTCCACCGGTTTTCTGGCCCACTGTGCCCCGGAGCAGCAAGCCTCGTCTCCACGAAGGAACTGCATCAAGAAACGCTCTGGGATCTCCAAGATCTCGATTTCGGAGACGCCTCATGAAAAATTGCGCGCTGCAAGATTTGGACTCGGCGCGCTGCGCGCTAGCCGCGCTTGGCGCTGACCTGGCCGGCCGGCGCCGCCCCTGCCCCCTGGAGCCCATGAAGTGTGTCTGCACCGTGTGACACGGCACGCCGGGCCGCCGCCCCGGGCGAGGCTAGGTGTGACGCTACGTAGGCCGGACACGTACAGAGTCGGTTAGCCGCTAACTCGGCCCGTGGGACCTGTGCGAGACTACGTCCCGCTACGTCCCCCACATGCCTCTCGTGCGAGTGCTCTCGTGCCGCCAGCCCGGCAGCCCTTCGTCCCAACCTTTATACCGGTCGGCCCACAGTGGGCCAGAAGACCGGTGGAGGCGGCCGAAACTCTACACGCGTTTTGAGCTCCAGAGTCACTAAACGGGACTCGAATCGAACGTGTGACCCCACCAATGGATTGCTCTCCGAACGAGGAATCCATTGGTGGGGTCACACGTTCGGTTCGAGTCCCGTTTAGTGACTCTGGAGCTCAAAACGCGTGTAGAGTTTCGGCCGCCTCCACCGGTCTTCTGGCCCACTGAGCGGGAGCGGGAAGGTGTCAGAAAGGGGTGGGGGTGTAAGTCAGGCCGCAACTAGCTTATCGTCCGCAGAGGCCTGGGAGGGGCGGCGTGGGGCGGCGAGAGGCGGCGAGACGCGGCTTAAGATTAACCAGGAGAAATGAGTGTAGCGGACGAGTAGCTGGTGCCCCCTCCCCCAGACCCTCTCACCCCTCTCACCCTTCCGCCCCGGCGCCAATGAGGAGAAATGGCCTGTAAGCGGACTGCCTCTTCCCGCGTCTCTTCCTACTCATGATCCTCTCCCTCTCGCGATCCTCTCCCATCGGTGGTCCGGCTCACTTGTGATCCGTGGACTCCCCGCCCGCGCTCATGACTTTCTATTTTCTTCCTTCCTCCTGATCTTTTTTCCTGTTCCTCATTGATTATCCCCTCCAGTCATGATCCGATCCTCTCCCATTATTAATCATCTCTCATTGATAATCCGCTCCACTGATGATCCTCTCCCGTTGATGATCCTCTCCACTCATTATCCTCTCCTCTCACGATCCTCTTCCATTGATAATCTTCTCCATGGATGATCCACTATGATCCTCTACATCATGATCCTCTCCCATTGATTATCTTCTCCACTCACCCCCCCCCCCCCGGTCATAGTCCTTCCCCCCCCCTCCCCCTCCCCGTACTTCACTTGGCCCTTCCTCACTACACGTGCGACAGCACCGTCTCGGAGGCCGAGAGGGAAGTGTAACCCAATTCATCAGTTTGTCGTTGGCGGGCGGAAAGTGGTTGGCGCGGCGTGGCGGGGCGCGGCGGGGCGGGGCGGGGCATGGCGGCTCCGGTCCCACGGCTCATGGGGGCTCAACACCCCGCTAACTTTCCATCTGCCAAGTTTGGATTGGCCTGGCGGTACTTTTCCCCTCAGTGGCCCTGCCTGCCCTGCCTGCAGTCTGATTCCGCAAGATCGTTTCGTGGCGCTGTCTCTCTCGCACTCTCGGGGCGCCGCCATGCGCCGCCATGAGTGTGAGAGAGACAGGGCGAGTGAGGCGGCCCCACCGCAGCACACCGTCTTGTCTTGTTATGCTGGCCGGCCTATTACCGCATTGTTTTCGGCTTTGCCGACGCACTTCTTTGTGCCGCCGTTTTAAAAGCGGCCGGCTACACAGTGGGCCAGAAGACCGGCGGAGGCGGGCACAAAACGCTAGACGCGTTTTGAGCTCCAGAGTCGCTAAACAGACCTCGAATCGAACGTGTGACCCCATCAATGGATTCCTCGTTCGGAGAACAATCCATTGGTGGGGTCACACGTTCGGTTCGAGTTCCATTTAGCGACTCTGGTGCTCAAACGCGCGTCTAGAGTTTTGTCCGCCTCCACCGGTCTTCTGGCCCACTGTGCGCTCTGCTCTGCGTGTTGAAAGGAGCATCCAATAAGAGCTGGCCCGGATAACAACGCCACCAATCAGGCGCCCCAACTCTCACATCACGGCCGGACGGACTCCGAACACGCTCCCTCTCACTCTCGCACCCCAACGGGGCCCACGGGGCGCCCCGCGAGCGAGACAGAGCAGTGGGCCGGCCGGCTCCACCGGGCGCACAATCTCATCTCGCGAATACTTTCCGGGGCTCACGAAAAGTAATAACAACACTGCTTGAGCTGCCAGCAGCGTAATGGCTGCTAATAAGCAAATGACAATAAAGTTTATCCTCTGGAGGAGGCGGGGCGCGCCTCGCGAGCGGACGGACGGAGGGCACTACCTCGCGAGGCGGCGCGCCGCGGAAGGAATCTCATAACGGATCCGCTTTGGGGAGTGGCATATTCGGACCTCGTGCGGGAGCCGGGACGCACAGTGGGCCAGAAGACCGGTGGAGGCGGACAAAACTCTAGACGCGTTTTGAGCTCCAGAGTCGCTAAATCGCGGAGAGTTTTGCCTGTTTTTGTTTGATGGCGACACTGGTTGGCCGGGTTACTAAAGTCTGAGGTTCGTTTTCCGCGAACATGTCCGAACGAAACCAAATCTTATTCCCGCCCGGGGGGTTGTTCTTCTGCAGGGGAACAGGGAAGTGTGTTTTAGGGCCTTCTTTAAGTGAACACAATCTCACGGCGATGACACGAAGGGGCAGGAATTCCCCCGCCCCGCCACGCCATAAAGCTGGCCAACCTCGGCGCCGCGACAGGTCATCCCCCGGGCGCCGTGGCTCATCGCACGGCCTTTTATATCACGCGACATAACAAAATACCTGCAGTGCTACACACACGCACACACACACGCACGCACACTCTCACACACACGCGCACACACGCGCGCGTGCAGGCTTCCGTCCGGCCATGGCAGGCCATGGCAGGCCATGGCGCCTGGCGGGTAGGCAGCCCTTCCACTCCGCTGCGCCGCGGGCTGGCCCATCCCGAGGTTCGCAGGCGCCTGCAGACGGGCCTTCGTCACGCTGTCTCCCTCGCACTCACAGGGGGCGTCCCGTCGCACAGTGGGCCAGAAGACCGGTGCAGGCGGCCGAAACTCTAGACGCGTTTCGAGCTCCAGAGTCGCTGAATGGGACTCGAACCGAGCGTGTGATCCTACCGATGGATTGCTCGTTCGGAGAGCAATCCATTGGTGGGGTCACACGTTCGGTTCGAGTCCCATTTAGCGACTCTGGAGCTCAAAACGCGTCTAGGGTTTCGGCCGCCTCCATCGTTCTTCTGGCCCACTGTGCGCCGCGACCGTGCGCTGCGACTGCAGCGTGGTATTCTATTGGCCGGGCCGCGCTGGCAGCCAAAGCCAGGCGGGGCAGCCGCGGCGGCCGCGATGATCCCCGGGGTTAGTCCCGGCCTGGGTTACTGCATCGCCCCTTCAGCCTTCGGCACCTTCGGCATCGGCCTGGGCTTCGGCCCGTGGCCACGCCGCGGCGCGCAGTGCCGCGTTCACCGCCAACTTTTACAACCCCTGTACGCGCCTTGGGAGGGCCGTGGCGTGGCAGTGGCGTGGCCGCGCCCTGCAGTGCCCTGGCCGCCTGTGGAGCCTTTTGGCGTTTGGCTGCCTTTGGCTGCCGTTGGCTGCCGTTGGCGCCATCCCCTTAGTAGTGACCCTCTTTTCACTCCCTCTGGCCGGCCGGGCGGCGCGGGGCGGGGCGGGGCGGGGGGGGCGGGGCGGGGCGGGGCGGGGGGGGCTCGAGGGTCCGGCAGTGCAGCGGCTCCAAAATCATCCCCGCCCCTCCTCGCGGAAAAGTGAACAATTCCTGCCCCGGACACACCGCAGCGGCCGCAGGCCCCACCCCGCCCCACCGCGCCCCGCCCCGCCCCGCCCCGCCCCGCCCCGCACCCGACCTCCTCCACCCGGCCGCACTGGCGCACACACGATCCTTACGTGACTCCATTCCGCGGCGCGGCAACAGTGGCGGCAAGAGGGAGGCAGATATCTCGGAGAGAGAGAGAGAGAGAGAGGAGAGAGAGAGAGAGAGAGAGAGAGGAGCAGGACCGGCAGACGAGTTTGTCCGCAGATAATCGTCGCCGGGCTTCGCCGGGCGAACCACTCCAGGAGAAGTGTCCGAGGACGCCGAGGAGGCCATCGTCCGGATGGCCGAAGGATTAAAACCGAAGGGGCGTCCAGGGCTCGTTGCCACATTACGCAGCGCCGCTACTGACCAGTGTCGTGGTTAGGTTTGCCTGCACTGCTATTCGACGGATGTGACGTCATACTCGTGACAAGGTGAACTTGGTCCCATTCGTCGGAAATTGACACGGCCATGTAGCTAGACAAGACGAGCTAAAGTTTCTGGTCACCTCTACAGATCAATGGCCGAAAATGAAGGCACTTCCTTCCAGTGTTACGTGTTGTTTCGTGTTGTTACGTGGCATGTGAGCCGGGCGCAGTGCGGCTTGTTTAGGCCGGCTCGCCCTCCAGCGGGCCGCGGTCGGCCGGGCGCTCTGTCTCTCTCGCACGCTTACGGACAGCCCCACGAGTGCGACAGAGACAGAGCGACGAAAAGACTCTTCCGAATCGCGCGGCCAGCACAACAGCCCCTCAAAAGTCTCCGTGGCCGTTGGCCGAGCTAGCCAGGGGGAGGGGGGAGGGGGAGGTGCTGAACTCTGATGGGCGACCTCTTTCGTTCTGGGCCATTTCCAAACGGCCCACGTATGTCGGCTCGACCCAATTCCACCAGTTTGATTCAAATTCGCTCCCCCCCCCCTTTCGCCCTCCGCCACCCCTCTCACTCCCACCCGAACCGCCCCTTGGCCAAATCCAAGCTGCCTCTCACCTGGATAATTGAATTCTCTAAAATAGTCTATCCTCTTCCTTTTCCTACTCGTTATTTTCGGGATTGTTTTCGGGATGTGTGACCCTTCCCTACACGGAGCCCTCGAGCGAGCAGCGGGCCTCCTTACAGAGCGACTGGACCGTGCTGCGGGCGGCCGAGTTGCGGGGGAGGCACAGTGGGCCAGAAGACCGGTGGAGGCGGCCGAAACTCCAGACGCGTTTTGAGCTCCAGAGTCGCTAAACAGGCCTCGAACCGAACGTGTGACCCCTCCAATGGATTCCTCGTTCGGAGAGCAATCCATTGGTGGGGTCACACGTTCGGTTCGAGTCCCATTTAGCGACTCTGGAGCTCAAAACGCGTCTGGATTTTCGTCCGCCTCCACCGGTCTTCTGGCCCACTGTGGGAGGGAGAGAGAGAGAGGGCGCACCCCCACGACGCGCCCTCCCCGCGAGTGCGAGCGAGACGGAGCGACGCTGGGCGCCGCACCTCCGTGGCGTAAGTGGTACGACGTCAACAATGAGAGCAACACGCAAGGGGCGGGAAGGGGAGGGGGAGGGGATATTCCACGGAGTTTGAAAAGAACACTCCGGGAAGTCCGAGGGTCTCTGTGTTTGCATCCGTGTTGGCTAGGCTGGCCGGGCTGGTCGAGCTGGTCGGAAAGCCGCGGCAGTTTCCCCACTTCCACCTCAAGGGAAAGCACCGGTGCCCCTCGCCGACAAATTACCGGAAAATCCTGGCACGAGTCTCAATGTTCCCGAGGAACTACGAACAAATAAAACTACACTAAAACGCCTCAGAGATTTCACCCGCTGTTCAAACCGAGATCGATTGTGTGTTGAGTTTTCAGTCCGGTCAGCATCAGGTTCGCGATGTTAAGAACTTACTCTTTCATGCACGGTGCCCGCAGCGCCTCATCGAAGCTCGCGTTGCCACGCTAAAGCTACTGCGTCCGATTTTTTTTATTCGGTCGGCATTGACGGGGGATTCGAACCAGCGACTTTGCAGAACGGAGCGAGTGATTAGGGGCCATCGTTATTCCGGTTGCTGACTTGTCCGGTCCTACTCGTCGTTAGGGCGGCGCCGATCGCGTTTCCCCCACATAATTGGAGGCCTCGCAAACATTTCCCCCTTCTCCGTCATCCCGGCGTCAGCGACAACATCGCCCATTTCTCCGTGAAATTGAAGAAAACAGTGCACTTCATGCGGAAAAATTAGTTTCAAGTTTCTGACAAAACGTGTTTCCCCGAGGAATATATCGGAACTACCTTCAATTACCTTTCACGAAATTTTTGTCGTATCATTTTAAAAATGATGTGTTGGAAAGACACAGGGCTTAACGAGGTAACTCAATCCCAAGGGCAGCCGTTTCGTTTTTATCCATTTCTTCTTTTGATAAAAAAAAATTATCTGCTGTAAGGGTTCAGCTAGCGAAGGTCAAATTACTTTTCGTCTGCATGTTGTAATGCTTTTGTGGTTTGGTCGACCACTGCACCGCACAGTGGGCCAGAAGACCAGTGGAAGCGACCAAAATCCTGGACATGTGTTGAGCTCCAGAGTCGCTAAATAGGACTCGAACCGAACGTGTGACCCCATCAATGGATTGCTCTCCGAACGAGGAATCCATTGGTGGGGTCACTCGTTCAGTTCGAGTCCTGTTTAGCGACTCTGGAGCTCAAAACGCGTCTGGACTTATGTCCGCCTCCATCGGTCTTCTTGCCCACGGTGCAGCGTCGCTCAGAGTTGTAACACGTGGACCCAGCCGGAGGAGAATCTCTCTCTCTCTCTCTGTCTCTCTCTCTGTCTCTCTCTGTCTCTCTTTGCCTCTCTCTGTCTCTCTCCAGGGCGGCATACTTTGCCCGGTTCCCCGAGGGCCGGGGGCGTATCGGTAAGCAATGGTGCGACGTGCGGCCCCGCGCCCTGGAGGCCCTGGAGGCCCTGGAACGCCGAGACGGCCCAGGGGGCAGCAAAGCCCTGCCGTGGCCCTGCCGTGGCCCTGCCGTGCTCACACGTACTATAGCATCGTCGCCAAACGTTACACACTGCAAAAAAAATCACTGCATAAACGGTTTTTGTTTTCCCAGGGAGCTTGTCAGAAAGACATAGACGATTTCCACGGAGTTCTTGGCGAAACTAGGAGTCGTTTCGGACGTATCAAAAAATTCAAACCCAAATTTTTGTTGTTATTTTTTTTAATTTAAAAATATGTTTTGTTTGGCGGTTGTGTGCAGCCTGGCGGGCTCAATTTTTCGCCGCCTGCAGTCCGCCGCTGGCCGCGGCTGGCCCAGATCCGCTGATTCTCGGATGCTAATTGCAGCGTGTTGCAGGCAGTGCCAATTCTCCTTCTGCAGAAGACTTCTGCTTCGCCGCTCGGCAGCCAAAGTGGCCCGCTGCATACCGAGAGTCGTTTTCACGTCGCTCTGTCTCCCTCCCGCCGCTCATGGGGCCTCCCCTACACGTGCGAGAGAGACAGAGCGACGGAAACGACTCCCGGAATCAGTCTGCTGGCCCTTGACGGACCTTCGCGGCGACAAAACGAGTTTCCCGTTTCTCTCCGTCTTCTCTCTCTCTCTCTCTCTCTCTCTCTCTCTCTCTCTCTCTCTCTCTCTCTCTCTCTCTCTCTCTCTCTCTCTCTCTCTCTCTCTCTCTTTTCTTTTTTATTAATTAGACTGGCTTTTGGCACCGCCCCGCCATATCTCTCGGATAATCTGCCTGGCCGTGTGGAGGATTTGTCACTTTGTTGGCAATGCTCCCGCCAGTTCCGGCCCTTCAATCGCACCAATACAGCCCTTTTCCTTTATTCAGCCCCTTGGAATCCGCGGCTGCCAGCCCGCCTGGCCGCCTGGCCTGGCGCCCATTGTAGCCAGCCAGCACACAGTGGGCCAGAAGACCGGTGGAAGCGGCCAAAACTCTAGACGCGTTTTGAGCTCCAGAGTCGCTTGACAGGGGTCGAACCGAACGTATGACCCCACCAATGGACTCCTCGTTCGGAGAGCAATCCATTGGTGGGGTCATACGTTCGGTTCGAGCCATGTTTAGCGACTCTGGAGCTCACAACGCGTCTCGAATTTTTGCCGCCTCCACCGGTCTTCTGGCCCACCGTGCAGCAGCCAGCCTGTCCGCGGCACTTTTATATTGTGTCATTCCCAGTGAGGAATTCACCTCCCAGGAATTACAGTGAAGGTGCCGCGGCGCTGGCGCGTCGCTGGTGAGGAGGGCGCGGCATTCTTGGGCCACTGTCCCTAGTCCCTTCCCTTTCCTGTCCCGGGCGGAAGAAAGGTCATCCGCGATTATGTTTCGAGAGTCACCTGGTACCTGGTCGCGTTTGCAGTTCAAGTGGGGCTGGAGTCAACCACGTGGCGGAGATGACCGCGGGGCCACAGCTGCTATACTTTCTTAAGACTCTACGTTTACCTTTTCCCTCTCCCATCCCCCTCTCTCTCTCTCTCTCTCTCTCTCTCTCTCTCTCTCTCTCTCCCTCTCTCTCTCTCCCTCGCTCGCTCTGCATGCTCCGCGTCTTGGCAGCGACTGGCGCCCCTCCCCTTCCCCTCCACACGTGAACCCCCTCCCCCCCCCCCTTTCCCCTCGACCGGAGTCTGCTGGACAGAGGCTTTGGCGGCGGCAGGCGGGCCGGGCAGGGCGGTGGTGGCGCCCCGCGATCCACTCCCCGCCCCCGCGGTCCGCCCCCGCCGCCCCTCCGAGGTGGTCCCCGGCGTGCTCGCCGCGGCTTGCAGCGTAGCGGCGCGCGGCTCTAAGTCAGTCCGTTGCTCCACGCGCCGGCCGCGGGTCCAGCGGTCCAGCCAGCACCCTCTTCCGGCCGCCGTCTGACCCTCGGCGTCGTGGCCTCGGCGTCATCCCCTCGACGTCGTCCTGGAGCACGATGCAGCCCGGACGGTGATTCCAGCGGTGCCGGCCGAAGGCGCACGAAGGACCACGCCGGCGGCGCTGGCCATGCCGAGGCCATGCAGGCCATGCAGGCCGTGCAGACCCCCAGGCTCGCCGCGCGCGCCCTTCTCGTCCTGCTCGTCCTGCTGCAGGCCGGAGGTAAGCGCTGCCACCAGGCGGACAGTGGGCCAGAAGACCGGTGGAGGCGGACAAAACTCGAGACGCGTTTTGAGCTCCAGAGTCGCTGAACAGGACTCGAACCGAACGTGAGGCCCCACCAATGGATTCCTCGTTCGGAGAGCAATCCATTGGTTCGGTTCGCGTCCCGATGCGCTGGAGTGCGGCAGAGACAGACGCAGGGGCGGTCTTTCATTTGCCACAATTAGTAGCACCTTTCGCCGCTCGGCCGGCCCCGCGCCTCGATCGCCTTCCCTTACAGTGACTCGGTTGAATTACAGCCGCCAATGCGTGGCTCTGCGTTAGAGTGAGACGCAGCGACACTGCTAAAGTTTCACCGTAAAATGAAATCGCCGTAAAGCGTTAATGGGACGCCGTTCTTCCCCGTCACCTGATTGGTCTCGGGTTCGAATCCGGATATTCCGCGAGTCTCCGAAGAAAAGGTCCCTGGTTTCACTTTTCTGATTTTCTGGAAAGTTCTCACTTCGTCGCCAAAAAGAATTTCTTTGTTCTTTGAAGCCGGTGCGACAGTTAAACTTTAAGTGAACTCTCCCTTCTTGACCCACAGCCTTGACCGGTGTCATTTGGGAGGAGTGGTGGACCTACGACGGGATATCGGGTAAGTGGAGATTTTAACGCGAGCTTTCCGCACTTTTCCGTTATCAGTTCCGCTTCACGAATCTTACAAACTAAATCAGGCCCGGCGTTCTGGGGACTCATCAACCCGGAGTGGAGTCTCTGCAACAAGGGGCATCGCCAGTCGCCGGTGGACCTGGAGCCGGACAAGCTGCTGTTCGACCCCAGCCTGCGCAACGTGCGCGTCAACGCGCACCGGGTGAGTCCGCCTCCGCCGTCGCACAGTGCGCCAGAAGACCGGAGGCGTCGGCCAAAATCTCGGACGCGTTTTGAGCTCCAGAGTCGCTAAATGGGACTCGAACCGAACGTGTGACCCCACCAATGGATTGCTCCCCGAACGAGGAATCCATTGGTGGGGTCACACGTTCAGTTCTAGTCCCACTTAGCGACTCTGGAGCTCAAAACGCGTCTAGAGTTTTGGTTCGCCTCACGTTTCGCTTTGGTCCCTGCAGGTGAACGGCCTGCTGACCAACACCGGCCACGGCGCCGTGCTGGCCCTGGACAACTCGACGCGGCGCGCGCTCAACGTGACCGGCGGCCCCTTGGCCTACAAGTACCAGCTGCACGAGGTGCACGTCCGCTACGGCCTCGTGGACGCCGTCGGCTCCGAGCACCTCGTCGACGGCAGGGCCTTCCCCGCCGAGGTACGACGGCTAGCTTCGGCCAGGTCGAGCCGCCCGCCCCGACGCACAGTGGGCCAGAAGACCGGCGGAGGCGGCCAAAACTCTAGACGCGTTTTCAGCTCCAGAGTCACTAGACAGGACTCGAACCGAACGTGTGACCCCACCAATGGATTCCTCTTTCGGAGAGCAATCCATTGGTGGGGTCACACGTTCGGTTCGAGTCCCATTCAGCGACTCTGGAGCTCAAAACGCGTCTAGAGTTTTGTCCGCCTCCACCGGTCGTCTGGCCCACTGTGCAGCCGCAAGCGCCGCGCGCGCGGACGTGCCCGTGGAACACAGCTGCCAGTTGGGTTGCCTGCCCAGCAGGCGCGCACCCCCGCCGCACTCGCCGCTCAGGCTGCGTCTCTCTCGCTCTCTCTTTCACTCGCTCACTGTCGCCCCGTAGATCCAGATCTTCGGCTTCAACTCGGACCTGTACGTCAACTTCTCGGATGCGACCCACAAAGCCCAGGGACTGGTCGCCCTATCCGTACTCCTTCAGGTGGGCCGCTTTAGCGATGACACTTTTTGTTTGTTCTCGTTTCTACTGTGAGTTACGGCATGTTGGAAACGAGTGGCATTTTCCAGGTTGGCGACTTGTCTAACCCCGAGCTGCGGATACTGACGGACCAGCTGGACCGCGTGCAATTTCGAGGTGAGCACTCTGCTGCCGATGGACGCGTTTTGAGCTCCAGAGTCGCTAAATGGGACTCGAACCGAACGTGTGACCCCACCAATGGACTCCTCGTTCGGAGAGCAATCCATTGGTGGGGTCACACGTTCGGTTCGATTCCTATTCAGCGACTCTGGAGCTCAAAACGCGTCGAGAGTTTCGGCCGCGTCCACCGGTCTTCCGGCCCACTGTGCGAACCCTCTCGACTCTCGACAGGAGACTCGGTGCCGGTGACGCGCATCTCTATCCACGGGCTGCTGCCCAACACGTCCTCCTACATGACCTACGACGGCTCGGCCACCATGCCCGGCTGCCACGAGACCGTCACGTGGATCGTGTTCAACAAGCCCATCTACATCACCAAGCAGCAGGTAGCGGACTGCCCTCAGAGAGAACCGAGCACGCAAAATTATTAGAGTGTTTTCGAATAAAGTGCACGTTTTTGGCAAATACCTTTAAAATTTAAGCAGCCAAACAATAGAGAAGTTTTTTACGGTGTCAGGTCGCTCGAGCCCAGGAACCAAGCGCAAACTGTACAGTTAATTTTTCACTCTTAAAGAAGGAATATTTCTAATTAAAAGTGCCAAGGTTCAGTATGAGGAACAAAAAGCATCCACGTGTTGCCGAAAATTCCCATCCTTTAGGTTTTTTTTTTACAATGCTGGGTGGGGGGAAAAAACAACAACAACTTTTTTCGATTGCTTCCTTCCCTGATCTGCTTGTTTGTTTACGATTCGACAGCTGCTGTCGCTGCGCCGCCTCATGCAGGGCACCTACAAGACGCCCAAGGCCCCGCTGGGGAACAACTTCCGGGCGCCGCAGTCGCTGCACAACCGGCCCCTCCGGACCAACATCGACTTCCGGAAAGACGCCGTGAGTGCTGCCCGAGTCTGTTGCCACCTTAGTGGACGAAAAATTAACTGTTATTCGACGAATGTGAATTTTGTCACGTTTGTCTGAATGTGACGTCACATTCGTTGAATAACATTGTTTGTGGCGGCACCGTCCCCGGATGCATTTGGATTTAATTTAGTTAGATTTTTTAAAAATGCTTTTGTGTTTTAGGAGACCGGGAAGCAGTGCGTATCGATGAGGAAGGTCGCCTTCTACAAAGGTACGTTGAGCGAGATGGGAGTGGGCCTTGCTTTGTCGTTTTGGACTAATTCTGGTTTTCTCCGCTGCAGCCAACGAGTGGTGACCCTGAGACGTGCCGTTTTCGAGTTGCAACAGGATGGCATTTGGCTCTGCCAGGCGCGAGGCACGCCGGCGGCTGCGAATTCTTGTCCTGTCGGCCGATGAGTGCATTGGACACATTATCAGGAAACTGTTGGTTTTGATTGACTGTAGTATTAATGTTAAGGTCCGTACTCTTCAAAAGAGAAACTTTCGTTAATAAATCGTATTTTTTTAATTAAAAAATAGATACAAACGTAACTTAACTATCACATCATAAAGGATATTACAACAACACGCACGCACGAAGTATAAAATACGCATTGCTTTAAAACGACTGTACATACGAATAAAATCACATTAAGAACGAATAGGCGATTTTTCACTCATCTCGCAAATCTCTGGGAATATAGTATCACGATTGTCTTGTCATTTTTGTCAATGTCCACAAAATGAAGTATGAAAAGGGCTATATAATAGTAATAATACAACAATAGTAAAAATAAAGCTCAGAGTAGAGGCATTATGAGTACGGGGTACGTGATTATGGAAACTGGCACCGCCAAGGTAAGTACCACTCTTGAATGAACGTTGCCAACTAGAGGGGGCATTTGACACTTCTCTAACTTATACAATTAAGTCGACTAAATTAATCACTGGATTATGCATAGCTTAAACTTAAACGTTTGGGGCATCGTGCGCAGATCGGCAGGGGGGACAATCTTACTTATCTAAGACACACATAGGAGAGAAAGAGGGGAAAACAAATGAGAGAACAGAATCTCTGCTGCAAAACAACAACAACAAACAACAACAAATGAATCAATTTTCTTTCATCACCCACTTTCTCGGCATGAATCCCACATCGGGTGCAGACACTGGGTAGTTAGTTACAGTGTGGGCCCGCCCTCTAGAAGTTGACCATGCTCCTCGGCAGAGGTATCTCTCCCTCCTCCGCCGCGTCGTCCTCTCTCTCTCGCTCGCGCTCTCTCTCCCTCTCCCGCTCGCGCTCTCGCTCTCTCTCTCGCTGGGTTTTCCTGCGGCGGGGCTTGGCCGGGCGCCTGCCCTTGTGCCGGGGACGGCCCTGCGCGCCTCCAGGACCGCCGGGACGCCGCGCAGGCCCTCCGAAGCGCGCGCCCTCGCCGGACGCGTGGCCGGACGCGCCGAAGCCCCTGCCCGGGCCTTCCTGGGGCTCGCCGAAGGGCGGCCGCGACCCTCCGCGGCGCGGACCCTCGCCGAAGCCCTTGCGGCCGCCCTCCGCGGAGCCCCGCCGCGAGCCCTCCGCCGACCCCCGGCGGGGCGCGCCGAAGCCGGCGTCGTCGTCGTCCTCCTCCGAGTCCCAGGCGCCGACGGGCGCGGGCGGCGGCCGCGACGTCCGGAACCGCCACGACGGCGTGCTGGTGCGCGTGCCCCAGCCGAACCGCGGCGTCGGCGGCCCCGTCGTCGTCCGGGCGGTGGTCGGCCACCGCACCGGAGGGTTCGTCCACACCCACGAGCGGAAGGTCGTCGTGGTGCTCGGCGAGGTGGTCGTCGTGGTGCTCGGCGTGGGGGTCGTTGTGCTGGTCGTCGGCCGGAAGGTGGTAGTAGAGGGTGTGCTGGTCCAGGGTGAGAATGTAGTTGTAGTTGTGGATGGTGTAGTGGTCCAGGGTGAGGTTGTAGTTGTTGTAGATGGTGTAGTGGTCCAGGGTGAGGTTGTAGTTTTAGAGGGTGTAGTGGTCCAGGGTGAGAATGTAGTTGTAGTTGTAGATGGTGTAGTGGTCCAGGGTGAGGTTGTAGTTGTTGTAGATGGTATAGTAGTCCAGGGTGAGGTTGTAGTTGTAGAGGGTGTAGTGGTCCTGGGTGAGAATGTAGTTGTAGTTGTAGATGGTGTAGTGGTCCAGGGTGTGGTTGTAGTTGTTGTTGTTGTGGATGGTGTAGTGGTCCAGGGTGAGGTTGTAGTTGTTGTTGTGGATGGTGTAGTGGTCCAGGGTGAGGTTGTAGTTGTTGTTGTAGATGGTGTAGTGGTCCAGGGTGAGGTTGTAGTTGTAGATGGTATAGTGGTCCAGGGTGATGTAGTTGTTGTTGTAGATGGTGTAGTGGTCCAGGGTGAGGTTATAGTTGTTGTTGTAGAGGGTGTAGTGGTCCATGGTGAGGTTGTAGTTGTAGAGGGTGTAGTGGTCCAGGGCGAGAACGTACTCGAAGTTGTTGGCGGAGTTCTGGCCCAGGGCGGGAATGTGTTTCTAGTGGTGGGTGGAAGGCTGCCCGTCGAAGGCACGACCGTAGTCGTTGATGGCGGGCCAGAGCTGCGCGTCGGCGGCGTCCTCGTCCACGGCGGGAACATCCTCGTCAGCGGCGGGAACGTACTCGTCGTCGTGGCGGAGAAGTACGGCGAGTAGGGCTGCCGGCTGCGCTGCCTGGAGCCGTGCCTCCTCGACGCCCTGGTCGTCGTGGCCGCCGTTGTGGTGGTGGTCGGCTGGGGCGTAGTCGTCGTTGTGGTGGTTGTCGTCGGCCTCGGCGTTGTCGTGGTGGTGGTAGTTGTCGTTGGCCTGGGCGTGGTTGTAGTGGTGGTGGTTGTCGTTGGCCTGGGCGTAGTTGTAGTGGTGGTGGTTGTCGTTGGCCTCGGCGTAGTAGTAGTGGTTGTCGCTGGCCTCGGCGTTGTCGTGGTGGTCGTCGTCGTGGTCCTGGGCACGGCGACGGGCACGACGGGGTGCGGCTCCATGGCCTCCACGGGCGAGCCGTCCACCGGCGTGAAGGAGTCGACGATCACGGTGCGCGACACCAGGTTGGGGTTAGTGCAGTTGGTGTTGGTGAAGGTGCGCACCGCCTTCTTGATAGACTGCAAGGAGGAGAGTGGCGCTTCGTAAGGCACGTGCACAGTGGGCCAGAAGACCGGCGGAGGCGGTCAAAATCGCGGACGCGTTTTGAGCTCCAGAGTCACTGAATAGGACTCGAACTGAACGTGTGACCCCATCCATGGATTGCTCTTAAAACGAGGAATCCATTGGTGGGGTCACACGTGCGGTTCGAGTCCTGTCTGACGACTCTGGAGCTCAAAACGCGTCTGGAGATTTGGCCGCCTCCACCGGTCTTCTGGCCCACTGTGCAAGGTAAAGCCGAGTCCAAAAGCCGTTTCTTGAACTTCCATCAAGTGACTTGAATGTTTCAAGTAAAGTCAGCCAAAATTGCTATGCAATGAGACCCACCTTGGACTTGGTGGTCCAGGGGAGGACGAAGCTGATCTCGAGGGCGTTGGCGGGGCCCACGCTGCCCATGACGAGGAAGGACTCGGCCTTGTCGCAGGCGGGGCAGCCCGTCGGCAGGGACGGCAGCGAGGCGCGCGCCAGCTTCTTGACGGCGGGGTTGGCGGCCTTCAGCACCCTCGTCGTCCGGAGGGGGGCGTCGCCGGCGAGGTCCCGGCGCTGGTCCTGGCGCTGGTCCGCCTCGCTGCGGGCCTTGAGGGGCCGGCGGCGGCCTGGCGGGCGCGGCGCACGCGAGCGCGCACGGCTGCGACAACGAGGGGCGTTACACAGTGGGCCAGAAGACCGGTGGAGGCGGCCAGAACTCTAGACGCGCTTTGAGCTCCAGAGTCACTAAATGGGACTCGAACCGAACGTGTGACCCCACCAATGGATTGCTCTACGAACGAGGAATCCATTGGCGGGGGTCACGCGTTCGGTTCCAGTCACATTTAGCGACCCTGTAGCTCAAAACGCGTCTAGAGTTTTGGCCGCCTCCACCGGTCTTCTGACGCACTATGCGTTACCCACAACATAAGTTTCGGTTTTTACAGTGAGGATCTATTTTCACAGTGTGGCCTCCGGAAAACTCACCGAAGTCAGAACGGCACAGGTGATCCAGGACGTTCTCGTAGGTCTCCGCCTGGTTGCAGGGCCGGCAGGCGTCGTTGGCTGCAACACGAGTCAACGAGTCAAGAACGCAACCACCAGAAAATGGCCGCTTAAGAAATAAATCAACAAATTTGACAAAGCGAGAGAATGGTTCGTTTTCTGTTCTTATTTTCGTGACACAACAGACGCGTTGGTGGAGCGGGCCTTGCAGCACCCTTTGTAGCAGCTCCTGTCTGGGTGTCACTCGTCATGTCACGCTGTCACGCCCCCGACGCCCCGCCCCGCCCTGCCCCGCCACGCCCCGCCCAATTGAGTGGTTTAGGGACAAAGCAGGCGTAATCCCCATTTACAATGATTGGCTGGCGAGAGACTGCCGGGCGCGCGGAGGCGTACGAAATGGCGCTCACAGCTGCAGACTGATTCCGCACAGCAGCGTCTCGGCGCTCTGTCTCTCCGCGAGTGCGAGAGAGATAGAGCGACGAAAGCGAACGCTCGCGAGCCTGGCCTTCCCGGGTGGACTTTTCGGCCCCATCCGCCTCAGGCGTGGCCGTCCATGGGTGTCGCAGCATCAACACCGCACAGTGGGCCAGAAGACCGGTGGGGGTGGCCAAAATCTCTCGACGCGTTTTGAGCTCGTGTGACCCCACCAATGGACTGCTCTCCGAACGAGAAATCCATTGGTGGGGTCACACGTTCGGTTCGAGTCCCATTTAGCGACTCTGGAGCTCAAAACGCGTCTTGACTTTTGGCCGCCTCCACCGGTCTTCTGGCCCACTGTGCGCTGCTGCTGGCGGTTCCGAGAGGGTCGTCCCGCCGGTCCGTCTCTCTCGCACCCACACGAGACGGCCTGCGAGTGCGAGAGAGAGAGAGAGAGAGAGAGAGAGAGAGAGAGAGAGAGAGAGAGAGAGAGAGAGAGAGAGAGAGAGAGAGAGAGAGAGAGAGAGAGAGAGAGAGAGAGAGAGAGAGACTTCAGGATCATGGCCTTGTTGGTGAGAATGCGCGTCCGCCACACGTTGGACACGTCACTGCGCCACTTATGCAAGAGCGGTAATCCGCTTTCTGGTTCCTGGCAGAGGCAACCGGGATGGCCGGCTGGCTGGCCAGTGCCTGGCCACTGCCCTCTGCACCGCGGACTTGGCGGACTTGACTACGCCTCCTCTCGCTCTTCAGACGGCCGCCTCTCTTCCCTCGTTGAGGTTCAAGGAGGTGGTCCAAATTCCAGACGCGTTTTCAGCTCCAGAGTCGCTGAACAGGCCTTGAACCGAACGTGTGACCCCACCAATGGATTCCTCGTTCGGAGAGCAGTCCATTGGTGGGGTCACACGTTCGGTTCCTGGAAGCCGCCGCCGGGATTCGAACCCGGAAGAATGGCGGCTGCCAAAAATAAAATGAAAACGTGGCAGAGGCTGGCCAGGCTTTCCGATAAGACACACGCTGCTCCGGACCGTGAGACTCTGTGACGTGCAGAAACATTTCATTTTCTGTTGTTGTTGTTGTTGCTTTTTGAGACCGTGGCCGTGAGGCCGGCCGCATAAGGCACAGCGCGATGTCGTCCCGGGGAGGGGGAGGGGGCATGCGTTGAGTGACATTTCCCTATCAGGGGGCCATTACTGGCAGGCGCGAGCTGAGCCGCGAGCTCCAATTGAAGTCCAGTCTACACTCACATAAAGCTGTCTGCCGCCCTCCCACCATCCCCCACGCACACGCCCGCTCAGGGCAGCCCGGTGTTCGAACCCAGCCATTGAAGCGGCGCATCCCATTGACTAGAGACCGGTGGAGGCGGCCAAAACTCTAGACGCGTTTTGAGCTCCAGAGTCGCTTAATGGGACTCGAACCGAACGTGTGACCCCACCAATGGATTCCTCGTTCGGAGAGCAATCCATTGGTGGGGTCACACGTTCGGTTCGAGGCATGTTTAGCGACTCTGGAGCTCAAAACGCGTCTAGAGTTTTGGCCGCCTCCACCGGTCTTCTGGCAAATCCACTGTGGGCGCTACTCACCGTCCTCCACCACGACGACGGGCTCGTTGGCGTGCTCCAGCTGCCGCTGCTGCGGCTGCACGGGGGCCGCGGGCTGCTGCGGCGCGGGCTGCTCGGACTGCGCCGCGATGCACATGTCGTTGTCGGCGGGGAACTTGTCG
Source organism: Thrips palmi (assembly GCF_012932325.1). Classification (NCBI taxonomy): domain Eukaryota; kingdom Metazoa; phylum Arthropoda; class Insecta; order Thysanoptera; family Thripidae; genus Thrips; species Thrips palmi. The sequence goes on from NW_023144627.1 coordinate 7,545,751, forward strand.
CAGCGGAACATGTCCGGCCAGGGGTAGCCGTAGGCGCGCATGCGGCCCTCGCAGCCGCGCCGCACCGCCTCGCACAGCGAGCGGCACGGGTAGATGGCGCTCATGGACCTCTCCAGGCACACGGGGCTGAACAGCGAGCAGAGGAACAGCTGCGCGTCCGCGTGGCACCGCACGTTGACGAGCGGCACCCAGGACGACGCCTGCTGCCCCACCTCCGTCATGGTGTCGTGGTCCAGCAGGTTGGGCAGCCGCATCTGCTTGTAGCCCACGCCGTAGCACAGGCTGAGGTTGGCGGGGATGTCCAGGCACACGGGCTGCGGCGTGCGCCCCTGGCCGCCCCCGGACCCCAGCCCGCCCAGTCCGCCCAGCCCCCAGTCCGTGAACAGGGTGCGGGTCTGCAGGGGGATGGGCAGTGTGCCTGCCGCCCCCGCCGCCCCCGCCGCCCCCGACTCGGACAACGGGAGAGCGAGGAGCGCCCACGCCCACGCCCAGACGTGCCACCACATGGCGGCCGCGGCGTCACGCCACCGTCTCGCACTGCACCGACACTGTCTCACACTTGGCGACTTCGCAGTCCGCGAGGCTTGGCGGGGCACTGCAGGCAGGCCGACGTCAGGCCGCGGAGCCGTGCCGGCCGGCGACGCCAAGCACGCCGCGCTCGCCGCCGAAGACCATGGCGACTACGCCTTCTTCCAGGACCGCACTGCACTTGACACCGCACCGCACTGCTGCGTCGCAGAACTCGCTTCGCAGACACACACTCGCACTGCACTGCGCCCCGCTGCGCTGCCGGCTGGCGCGGCCTGCCTCGACCTCGCCTGCTGCTTCACTGAGGAGGCTGAGGAGAGGAGGAGGCTGGAGGGCACCGCCGTCTACCGTCACCACCGTGTGCTCCGTGTGCGTGCGCCCGGGCCCTGCGGGAACTGCGGGAACTGCGGGCACCCCATGGGCTTGGCTCAGCTGTCACTGCACCACTGCCTCTGGGTGCACGCCGTGCACGCCGGCCGCACTGCCCCGCGCGGCCCCGCCCCGCTGCCACCGCTGCGCTGTGGATGGTGGAGCCGGTGTGCCACGCCACGCCACGCCACGCCACGCCGGCGCGGGGCACTGACACCACATTACTCTCCGTGATGTTACTGACTGCAAGCCCCTCGCTTCGCTCGCCTCCCTCGCTATCCTCCATCCTCGCTGCTTTTCTCCTTCATCCCAGTCCCCGCATGTCTCCCCCAATCATTTAATTCCGTCTGTCACCCCGGCCCGTCTGTCTGTCTTTCTGTCCGCTCGCCGGGCCGCTTGCTATCTGTCCCATCTACCCCTCCCCTTTCCCTTGGGCCCCCTTCTTGCGGACGCGCCCAGACACTGCCAGACACCACACAGTGTGGCACACACCCCAGCAGTCTAAATACAGCCGTCTCCCCGCTGGGCCCCGCCGGGCCCCACCCCCCGCGCGGCCCGTCTTGGGGGGTCCCGGGTGCCACGGCACTGCCACCCTCCCCGGCGAGCCCAACGAGGCCCTCTGCTGCAGCAGCACAGCCCTGCAGCTGCTCGCCGCGGGGAGGGGGTCCGGGGGCTCCTCCACCGCGCTCGCCAGACGCAGCGACTGGCTGCGACCCCTCGCCGCGCGCGCCGTGTCGTGGCCGTCGAGGCCCTGAGGTGCCCTGCAGCGTCCGCCACCCCGGGGTGAGGTCCGCGACGTCAGCACCGTCAGCACGGCTCCGGCCCGCAAGGTGCTCAGCGTCATGAACACACAGTGGGCCAGATGACCGGCGCCGGCGCCGGCCGGAACTCCAGACGCGTTTTGAGCTCCAGAGTCGCTGAACAGGACTGGAACCGAGCGTGTGACCCCACCAATGGATTCCTCGTTCGGAGAGCAATCCATTGGTGGGGTCACACGTTCGTTTCGCATCCCCTTTACCCTCCAAGCGCACTTCGGCTTAGGGACTTCCCTTCGAGCCGCGAGCCCCCCGACTACGCCCGACGGCAGGCCAGGCAGGCCAGGCATGCCAGGCTGGCCAGGCCAGGCGCGGAGGGGCCGCGACTGGCGCGAGCCGCGACTCGACGTGCAAGATCAGCGCGATCAGTGTCGCGAGCCTAGAGCGGACGACTGTGGCTGGAGCCAACTGGGCAGTGGACATGATACAGCCGCAGTCGCTAACCCGCCGTCGTTGGAGACGCACTTCGAAAATCGTTGCGAAATGGGAACCTGTGAACACGTGTGCAACCAGATTGGAAGTGTGAATGAGTGAACCACAAGTCTACAATCCTCATCTTCAGTCTCCCCGAACATTGTTCCAAACCATGAACCCCGAACTGCGCTCTGGACTCTCGGTCTCAGGGATCTTCCGAGCGACGCAAGCTTCGGATCCCAACCCACTTTTGGTGCCCGAATTTCTCATAGTGCTGGGGAGGGGGAGGGGTGTGACGTAGACGTCGTCGTCGTCGTCGGGCGATCGCCAGTTCATTTGTAGAGTTTATTGAGGTGATGCGTGTGGAATCCTAGGTCTTTATGGCGACTGCGTTGGATTTTAGATCGGCAGGAGTAATTTCACCGCTCGGCAGGAGACTGAAAGTCTACATCTGACGTTGCACTGCAGGTACGATGGCGTTTTACGGGCGAGGCTTCGCGTCAATGTTGTCCATAACCTCAGTGCCCTTATTTTGCTTTCTCTAAATGGTTCAAATTTCGCTGCGGTATTCCTCCATGGCTTGGTTTTTTGAGCTGTCAGGGAAAGAGAGTTTTGGAACTTTTGGCTCCATGAGCTCCATCATATCCCTGGGCTGGTGGAGTGTTGCATTGCCTTGTGAAACCACTCTTGTAAACATTGCCTGGGAGGATGCTAGCATCAAAACAGAGTTCCTCATGGGAGTTGGATAACAGACAACAGACCTAGATTGCGACCCATATATTTAAATTCCTTTGTTTCATTTTTAATTATTTATCATGTAAATTTTCAGTCCTTGAAATTTAATACTGTATATCGTTTTAACGGTTAGGTCTTGTCTATTTATTTTGTTGCCTTTACTGACATGGACTTTATTTTCAGTTCTAGACGCCTAAGGGAGAATGGATGTCAATCCGACAAAGAGGCGAGGCCTCCTCTCCAACTCGGCATCTGGTCCAGGATCCTTGCAGGCAGGATCTCTCAACACTACTTCGGCAACAGGTCATGCTTTGAATCATGCTGCACATACGTCTCATCCTGCTCAGACGGCTGACCTGGCAAGTCTCTTTGAATGTCCGGTATGCTTCGACTATGTCCTTCCACCGATATTTCAATGTCAAGCTGGGCACCTGGCGTGCTCCAACTGCAGACCAAAGCTTACCTGCTGCCCAACATGCAGGGGGCCCCTTGGTAAGTGCTACTTTGTTTTGTTTGTTTCCAAATTCAATGTCCCTTGATGCAGTTTAATTTTCTGTTTTTGTTTTACCCTTTACCAGGCAATATTCGTAACTTGGCTATGGAGAAGGTTGCAACAACAGTATCATTTCCGTGTAAATATTCAACGTCTGGTTGCTCTGCAAGTCTTCTGCACACTGAAAAGGCTGAACACGAAGAAGCTTGTGAATTCCGACCGTACACGTGTCCATGCCCTGGGGCCTCTTGCAAATGGCAAGGGTCTCTTGAACAGGTCATGCCCCATCTCATGATATCTCACAAATCAATTACAACGTTACAAGGTAGGATTGACAAATATGGGCTGTGTGAGGCTATAATCAGCTTGGATCATGAAACAGATGATATGATTGTCTTAATTTTGCTTCAGGTGAAGACATAGTTTTCCTGGCTACCGACATCAATTTGCCAGGGGCTGTGGACTGGGTGATGATGCAGTCTTGCTATGGCCACCATTTCATGCTTGTTTTGGAGAAACAGGAGAAATTTGATGGACATCAGCAGTTCTTTGCTATTGTTCAACTAATTGGATCAAGAAAGCAGGCAGAAAGCTTTACTTACAAGTAAGCTCTTCATATATTTCCAGATGCTTCTTTTAAAAGTGCTTTATTGTTTTGTTTGCATTGGACTAATTCCCCGTGTCTTACAGGCTTGAATTGAATGGTACAAGACGGAAGCTGACTTGGGAAGCCACTCCTCGATCTATCCATGAAGGTGTAAGCACTGCAATTCTAAATTCAGACTGCTTAGTTTTTGACACAACAATTGCACAATTATTTGCAGATAATGGCAATTTAGGTATCAATGTCACTATTTCTCATGACGCAGCAAATCAGTCAGCAGTGTATTGAAGAGGACAATTATTATGTATACCAGGAGTCTCATTAATAGTTAACATACTCTATTAATATTTCACATACTCTACAAATCAACAGGTCTGAATTTGTAAAATAATTTTAACTCTTTGCTCAGGTTATTGCAAGGTTCTTGTCAGATTCTTGCTTGATTCTCATCTAGATCTTCTGTGTAGAATTTTCCTATGTTCTCCATGCATACTTTAATTACATGAGAAATGTTCAACGTTGGATCACATGCTACATGCTGTTCACAACTCCAATCTTATCATTTTAATGAAGCCATATGCACTGACTCAATAATCGTCATGAATTTATGTATGGTAGGCAAATTGATTAGGTGTACAGCCAGCCTCTCATCTCTCATGAATGCTGTGATTTGAAGTACAACATTAAGACTGTTGCTTCATAAATGTTTCATTGTATATCCAAAGAGAATACCATTTTATTACATGTTTAATCTGAAAGTGGTATTTTATTGTATGTGAATTTAAGGCAGTAGACGAACTTGGCAAAGTGGGGCCTGTGTGCCATTTTGCTTTACTGATTTGTACTTTTGCCTGCAAAGAGTATACATCTTTAAGATATTGTTAGATGTTTGTGAACTTGAAATATCCTGTATAAAAAGATTTGGTCTTGATAGCACATTAGTAGGGCTGAACATTCTGTGATCAAATATACCGCAGAGTTTTGAGTACTTGTAGGAGCTAAATTCTGCTTGTATGTTCCATTGTATTTTTTACCTTTATTCAATTGCTGGAGCTTTATTTGATAGCTGTGCTTCTGTTTGTAAACGTGAGTGGTCTTTCGTTTTTAGTTTTTATTATTGTTATTTTGAAGGTTCAGGTTACTAATGTGCAGTTAAGACTAAACAGATTTGTCTAGACTTAGATGCTTGTAAGTTTAGTATTAATATATATTTTTGTATAGACTTCTAAGTAGAGCTACAAATTCCAGTGATAAGTTGCATTTTGGGATGATTGGTATGAAAATAGGTGCCCATAATATGCATACAAAGCTGGCAAGAAGTTCCAGCAACAAAATGGTATCCATGTTTAAATTATTAGAATGTTTCCCTGTCATGTATTTTGTCAACCTGGAGTTTGCTCTGTTTTCTGTGATAAATTTCGTTTGTTTTTTTTCTCTCATTCATTTATTTTCTAACTATCAAGTTCAATATCATACCATGCTATGGTTAAACTGAAAGGTAAAGTTTCCCAGCTTGTGGTGTTAGGGCTTAATAAAAACCAAATTTCTTCTTTTGTAGATTAGATTTTGGATTCCATTGTTGTGTGAAGGATAGTACAATCTTAAATTATGAGTGTTCAGTTGTAAAGTTGCCGATTTTGTGCTGCTTCATGGGATCCTAATAGCATTATCTGATCTTGTTGCTAATATATTGCAGAGAGTGAGGCTGGAGGAGAATTGTGTCAATATTGTATAGAAACTACTTTAATTGCCTGTCAGTGATTCAAATGTGAAATTTGTTGCCACTGGTTTTGAGAGCAGTAATGAGACTGTTTGCAGCTATGCTTTAGAAGCTTGATATTTTTCAGAGAAGATAAAGCTATTATTTTTTTCTTCTAACTAACTTCAGTGCCATACATGTAGACCTGCAGTGGGGCTTTGGCAGAGTGTTTGCTGCAGTTAAATGCAGTAGCTAGCTGCCCAAAGCACATTTAACTTCTAAAATGATATATTTATTATTGTATTCTCTTAAACAAGAGTGAACTTAAATGTGGCATATTGTAGACTTTCACTTTTTGGCAGCCAAATCTTCATGTACCTAGCTGGCCAAGGATAGGTTTTGATGGCATAGAAACGTTTTTAAAAAATTTGAGTTTGTTTGTAAAAATATTTTTGAACCTTCGCGAAATTTGTATTGAGGTCACATTGATACTGATTTTTTTATAACAATACAGTTGTTTCCTCTCGTAACTAACACAATTTTATTTTTTGGGTAAACCGATGACCAATAGTGTTATCCATGAAACTTATTGAAGGTGCTATTCAAATTGTGTCAATGCTTTGGGGAATGTGGGAACATATGAATGTCTCGAACAGATAAGTTTGACATCCTAGTTGTGCCGGTTTGGGTGCTGTTTAATTTCCTCTCTCACCTGCTTTTGGCTTTTTCTGCCACTAATTGTGTCCCACATTTTTTTTCTTCCTGTTATGAAAGCAGTTTTGCTTGTTTCAACTGCTCCCTGATTTTTTTTGCAAATTGTTTTTAAGTTTTTGTGGTATTGTGAGAGGTAGAGGAATGATTAGAATGCCATTGGATTTGGAATTTCAACATCCAATTTATTGGCAGTCCAGCAGACAGAACGAGTTGAAGGATTGTAGAAATAAGGTTCCATCAGAGCATCACAAATCATGACCAAAGGCTTGAAGGTAGCTGTCAGTTCATGCCATCTCCTGTGCAGTGAAATATTTGTTTATTTATTTAATAGATCTTCATTATACTTATGATTTTTTCCTCTTTTGTTTGTTTCTATGCTTTGATAAAGAATGTTTTGTGTTTGGGCACTCACAAATCTAAAATTTGTTGTGATATTTTAATGTCTATTGATTTTTAAAGCACTTTACTTTAGTGACTACCTAATTAACTAGCTCACTTTCTAAGGAGAGCAAATGCACTAAGTGTGATTCCCAGTGTGGAAATGTGGCTTCATTTAAAGCCATTGTATATAAACTATTAAGCATCATTCACAAGATAATTGTGGAGACTGTCTTTACCTTGTTCTCATTGCACTTTAAACTATAACTTGTCAGGACACTGTCATCTAGCTTCTTTGCAGCTAACTCATGGAAATTTTCTGAGAATGTGCGTTAGATTTGTCTTGAGAACAATTGAATTGAATAATAATTTCTTTACTTTCATGTGTTTAAGTCTCGTAAACACTAGTCAATAACTATCAGAGTATTATTTTATCATATTAGTGTGACTGAAAACCCCTCATTCCCTTTAATTTAAGAGAAACGTGGTAAAATTATAAAACAAAACAACTAAAGTAGCAGGGGAAGTATTTGTTACTCCATGTCCTGCTGAGGAGTGTCGTCAAAAATTGTTCAGTGTGTTGTGTAAATCTGTCTTGTCTCTCGTGGCTCATTCAGCCTAATCTCAACTGAAATTCCCCAAAAGCATATTTACAAATGACTGACAGAAGAATCATCCATTGTAACGTTGTTTAGGGCAAGTGCTACATGTTAATGACCAGTGTTAGATTTGGTTCACATTGCATGTCAAGGTTCGAGTGGTATTTTGTCATTTTAGTAAAATCCTTAATTGTGTACAGTGTCGCCAGTTTTCAAAAAGAAAGAAATGTTTGGCTCTGGCAGTTTATTTCATATCAGACAAATTAATTTTATGTCAATAAACAAGATTACACTATTCAGGGGTTCTTTCTTTTCCTTCATTTTGTTTTGAATCTGAAAGGTACTTGAAAGTGTGAGTATAACTGAAATGGAATCAAATGGTTTAATGAACACAATGAAACAGCAGTTTAATTGTCAGAGGTGACAGGTTTCAATTTACAGCGTAAGACATTGAAGAGCCAGCCATAAAGTCAAACTTAAAGTCATCTTAAAATGCTATAACTAGACATATTATCACAGCCTGTTAAAATCCGCCAAACATGATACAGGTATTTCAGTAATGAATGAGTTAAAAAAAAAAATCTTGCTCTGATATGTAAGGCAGAAGAGCCTATTGTTATCAGATAAAATAGAAAGCACATTGGCTATGGAAATAATTACATGTTGCAGGCTATTGTTTGTACATTGAGAAGAAACATGAAAGTCACAGTTTATCACAGACACACACAAAAGTTACAGACAATTAGATCTTCAATGAAGGCAAAGATCGCCACAAGCCAAAAATTATCATAGTTAAAAGAATAAAAGCAACCTCAAAAATGGAAACAATGAGTGAGGAAAAAGAGGGTTGACAAGCACAAGCCCATCTTGCCTGGGGACAAGAGAGTTAATTTTAGTAGAAAACCAAGGGGTAGTGGAAGAAGATATCAATTCAACATTTAAACAGGCTAATGCAAAAAGATTTGCTTCAAAAATGCAACAAAATGAAGAATTTTGAACATGTCCTGATTTATCTTCTGTGTAAAAACTAGCCTTAATGTTAAACATATTATTCACAGATATAAAGAGCCATCAGCTGGCCCCAAATAGTGCAAGGCAATTAGAATAACATCTATTAGTGTCCAAACTCCCAGGCCACCAAAACTAAATAGTTTACCAATACCTTCTTGCCAGTGGCCCAAATAGAACCTACAAAAAATATTTTAATGGTTACTTCAACATAGACAAAACACTACAGCTATATTAATGCATTCTAATCTCCAAGATATTCATTTCAAATTATTTTTGACTGCAACTAAAATCTTACCTGTCAGCTCCAAAGCCCCCCAACGTTATACTCAGAGCTAAAGCAGTACTCCAGCGGTAGCCCCCAGTCCAATTACAAGGCAGCTTTTTATAGAATTTCCTTTGTCCTAGACAAATTATGTTATCCTTCACAGAACAATTTGTCCTGAAATAAATTGAGGAAAAAACATTGGAAACACTGACGGATGTAGACCAAAGCAGGCAAAATATCATCTCTGCGGAAAAATACATACCGGTAGTAGGCTTTGGGAGAAGCAACAGAGTCACAACTGGCTTTCTGAATACATGTGTGTTCCCAATGTTCAGTTTGATAACAAAACCGACATATCATTGTTTTTTCTACAGTTGTCGCACCCTGGTGAACGAATTTGTTATTAGATTGGTACAAATTTACTTTGTCATCAATTTCTAAAACCTTTGAGAACTCACAGAACAGGCAGGCTTGGCAGTACAGGTAACATTGTACGTTTTGCCATAGACGCAAGTTTCATTGATGTCACAGTTGTAGCAATGGCCAGGCAGATCACTGCATTCTTTGTCAGTTGGACAGGCTTTTTCCTGCAACAAACCAACCGCAAGCTATGTATAGAGGAACTACTCAACACCTTGAAGAGCTGTGTCGAACTGATACTAATGGGCATAGAAAAACAAGAAAAGGGGAGGTGACATATGATTCCACAACAATGACCCCTTTAACATGGAAAATACTCCCCTCAATAATACTTACATCTTTCATTAACTGCGCAATTAAATTGGCTAACCCTGTGGCTGAAATCAAGAAAGGGAGTCTCGTAAGCAAGTAACAGGAAGGCAAGAAAGGCAGACAGCAACCTGCACCACTCCAGATCATCAGCAAGCACAATCTTGCTCAGGTTATGGACATTTCCTACTGGAGACCTACCATTTTCATGCTCCTGAACCCCGCAAATACCGATGATGGACAGCATGAATAGAAAGAATGTAGTTAAACGGTGCGTCAAGTTCATATCTGTAAGAGGAATGCCTATGTTTCACATAATGTCCTTTCAAAACACAGCAGGACTGCTTTTCATCTGACAAGCATTTGGATGGAGGATCTAGACTGCTATCTTTTTGGACAGACGGCTCGTAGACTCGTCTAGTTCCAGAAGTCTCCGCAGTTGGCGCTGCTCTCTCACGATTTTCTTGCTTCCCCCACTACTTGTGCCTGTTTCGGCACATCTCAGAATCTATCATCATCCATCCATCCATCAGCCAGATCAAAACCAACCGTTCGTTTGTGCCCTGTGCCCGTCTTGCGCCAGCTGCAACTGTACTTACACATTCGAGTCGTTGGAATACAGACCCCCGAAAAATGTCGGCCGAATCCGCGGACTCTGTTGCGATGGGCCCTCCCGAGGTACCCGCCAAGGAAAATGTGAGTAGCCGTACCAAACGAAAAGCCCAAGCTGACTTGCCATCTGCACCCAGAACTCGCAGCGGGAAGGCGCCACTTTTTCCATTGTGTCGTTCTCGAAGAAGGACGAGTTTGAATGAATTGTATTTGTCGCGTGCAGACCTCAGTGCTTTGGTGGTTTCTTGCCCGCCGTTTTCAGCCTCATGGCGTCTGCAGCCTGCGCAGGTTTCTAGAGTTTAAGCGTAGTCGCTGGCAGGTTATTGACGTCTATTGACATCTCTCATGGCCTCGTGATTAGTTTCGTTTATTTGGATTGACTTGATTGATTTCGTTTATCGTTAATTTTGGTTTCGAGTCGCATCACACTTTCGTTTTCTTATTCTGATTTTGACTATGCGCTGTTTTTTTGTTCGTTTTCAACTTCTGTCATTGTGGAATCGTAGTCACTGATGTGTTTCTAGTCACCTTTTCATGGGTACCTAACACTATGGTGGTTTTTGCAATGAAAACTTTTCACTTACAAGTTACTTTGGTAGCTTAGCGCTTCCACTCCAACACTGAACGACAGGCTGTTTAGATTAAAGCTTTCGCTTTCAACATTTTCCTAACAATTTATTTTACGTTTTTGTCTTTACAGATGACATCGAAGGATATTGAACACCTTGAGGAAGCTAAACTGAAAGCAAAGTTTCCTATGGCTGCAAACAGACCTGCTCACTCAGCATTCCTTCAGAAGCGGTTGCTGAAAGGGGTAAGAGAGACAAGCCACTTAATGTGTCAAAATTCAAGCTGCTTTGTCGTTGTTTATTAATGCCATCATTTTCCCCTGCAGCAAAAGTATTTTGACTCTGGAGACTATCAAATGGCGAAGCAGTCGACACAGCCCAGTAACCTTGCGAAGCCAAGACCACCACCCTTCATCCCCATTCAGACCGGCGAAGAGATTCCGACTCCTGAATCAGTTCCAGCAAGAAAGACCTCCATCATCCAACCCTCCCACAAATTTCCTCATCCATAGGTTTCCTTTTACATTAAGTAATAACACTGGTTGTTATGTTTTATGTTAGAGCAGTTGAGACTGCCTTTTATGGAGGGACAGAGTACTTTTGGCTGTGGGAAACTCAATGTTTCACCAGCTTCGTCACGTGGTGCATGCTCCATTACCATGTTAGTAATTTATTTTTTTATCATAGGTTGCCTATGTGTTGTGCAGGCCACTTCTGGCACCTAGCTATGGGGTCCTTTCTGTGTTTGGTCCATTAGTGGTGATTATGACTTTATCTTAGACCACCCTGTTGTCATGCCTACCATCATCGTCCGTCATGGATGCAAATTTTCACGATTGCACTAAAATTTAGAGTGCAATTTATCATGGACCACAGTCTTGTTGTATCCTAAGGAAATTAAATTTACTGTATCTGTTTTGGTCCCTTTTATTTTCTAAATTTTGTAATTTTTCATGTTCTATAGATTAGCTGTTGAAATTGTATTATTTATACACAGTTTCTCCCCCACTTGCTTGGCTTTCCATGGATGTCCAGATGTGGTAATATTTTTATTTGCTGTGCTAAAGGTTTTACACTGTAGTCCTCCATCAGTCAGATGTTTATATTACACAGTTGGTTCTGTGTGGCTATTATTGTTTTTTTTAGACGTAGAGCGTTGCTATCCAAGGCAATTCTTCATTTCTGAAAGTCTTCTTGTCTTAAGTAATGTATTGTCGGTGTTTAGGTTTAAAAGACTAAGTATGATCAAGTGATTTACCTTGTGTTGTCAGTGTTTGTATGTTAATGAACCCTCTATACCTATCCCAAGTATTGTTGTCATCAAAAAGATACATTAATATAGAATTTGCAAATCTATTAATCACTATCCTTTGTGTTTAGACTTGTGTGTTAGTTGTTGGGCAATGGATTGCCATTATATCAAGATATGTTCTGATGCTCGTATTGTGTACTCCTCTAGCTCGATTTGCATTGATTTAATTGTAGTGCTCTGTTCCCTCTTCTTTTTCCATCATCTGTATGCATCTTGCAGCATAACTAACTTATCTGACATAAATTAGATTTGTTCTTCACAGTACATTGTAGGCTCAAATGGTCAGGTTGCTGTTGGGGATTTGGTTTATAAAATCTGATAGTAGCACCAAGTCTGTGATACACTTTTAAGTCTGACTGAACTAAATTTTCTTTCATGCTCAATGCAAAGTTTGGACATATTGCATGTGTTAAAATTGAAGTTTCCGTCACATTCCCTCTCTGGAATGATTTGAGTTATTTTTTATTTTAAGGTGGCTAATAAATAAACTTTTTAGTACCACCTGTGTATATTTCTTCCCTTAACTGATCGTCAACAGTTTTCAAATCAGCTTTGATTTGAATTTAAGCCAACACACAATCAAGACACTCAGCCAGTGGGATTAATTAATAAAGGGTTAAAATGAGCAAGTGTAACCTAGAGCCGGGGGAGATCCAGGTTTTTTTTTAATATAGCTAAAAAATAATTTCAAAAACAAGCAATTTGCTAACCCAATACTGAAGACATGTAATACACATTTTAGAAACTTTCAGTACAATGGAACTAGGAAAGAGCATGTAATAACTTGTGCCATTGGTAGTTTGGAACAGTTCAAATATGAAATATTAAAGTAAAGTAGGTACACATACAGCATCAATATTTACAAACAACCAAGGAAATTCCTCATGGGCCTCAAGCCACAACTCATGTCACCCCTAGCGATCACCACAGCTCCTGCTCCTACACTAGTAATAACACTTTTTACACATATACTTACATACATAATACACATTTTAAATCTCCTCTGATCCTTTTTAGTTTATTTCAATATGTACCATTTATAATAATATTCATAAGATCATTTCATTATCATTCCATGACAATTATGGATCTGCTTTACAATTTCTTAAAAACACAAAAAAAAATAAACAGAATAACAAGCTACAACTCAAATTAAGTGGTTGGTACAGAATCTGTACGTAACAAAGTCAACAAAATTTAATGTAAGAAAGTTTTCCCACCTTTAATGAAGATAAAACACGATAAAATATCTACAATACTTCTTTTGCAATGCCTTTTTTTAAGATTTTTGTTTAGTCAATAACAACAAGAAACATCTGCCTTTCCAAAAATCAAGTGGATTCTTCTTCTCAGATCTTAGGACACTTTCAGATCAATGACTGCAAATCCTTTCATAATTGCAAACACAACAGCAATATCAGAAACAGACCTTCCCGAGGGCAGGTGGGTAAATTCAAAAAATTGCATTGACTGAACCTCTTGAAAAATTAAGAGTGCATCAGAACATCTCAAGGGAGTGAACACCACGTGAAACCAAGAGCACGGGACGGAAAAGATGCAGTTCATTTGAGAATAATAAAATAACTTGAACTGAAAGTGATGGAACTCCAAGAAATCTAAACACCTGAATGTACGTCCTACCGAGATGCACTTAAATTCAACTTTTGATTTTATGTCATAACTTTACATTAGTGATGTGCTCTTCCCTGCAGATATCTAGGCATATTGTCTTTTGAAGATCATTCAGTTGAAGGGAAAATTTATAAGCTTCATATCACAGAAAATCATACAAATTTACGAAAAGTGGAATGAATGTACAATCAGTAGGATGCAAGGGCAAGATGAGACAAAAAAAATAGCAGTTAGTCTTTTGAATAAAGTTACTTATGCAAGCAATCCTGTCCCTTGATTAATGAAATTCAGGCAAGTTACTTGTAGGAATAGTGTGAATGTTTTCACTTATCACACAAATCTCAATCTTTAAAATTTAAGATCACTGGAACTTTACCTGATGACCAAATATTGTAATCATCAATAATTCAAATCAAAATTGAAAGAAAGTTTATCACGATTGTCTCATCTATGTGGCGATGCCACTGATGGCAAATGGTATACCTTCTACTTAGTAAAGGCAGCAAATACTGCCCAAAGCAACTCATTAGTGTTAGTTTTCAGACTTTCTTGCTCGTAATCAAGTTCAAGCAAATCTCTGATTCGCTTCATGGCAACTTCATAATCATCATCATTTAAAGGAGCAAATGCATTCTCCAACACATCAGATGCATGAGAAAGAAACAACAGTGCAAGCAGGCGTTTGTCCATGCGATGAGGATCATTGACCCATTTACTCAATACTGAATCCTGAACCTAAAATAAAAATTGTTTTAGTTGTAACAGATAAATGCAAAAATCTTTATGAAGAGCTTGGTCAGACAAATGTCAGAAACAAACCTTTTTAACAAGTCTTGATTTTGCAGTGTTGTCAGTTACAGGATGTGTAGTCATATCAAACAAAAGGAAGTTTTGTTTTTCCGTTGTTAGAACTCCTTTTTCAACCAGGTTTTTGGCCAGACGTTCTCGAACGTTCTTCAATTGTAACTTTAATTTTAAAGGATTCCACGTCTCACCTGAAAACAAAGTGATACAATATTAGAGAAAACCTTTAAAAGAGATTCAAGCAAAACAAGAAAATTGAATTACTTACCACTTAGGTACTCAATCCAGCTTTGGACTGTCTCTGGAGGATCCATTTCCTTCATATGCTTTAAAGCCTCATCCAATAAGACATCACCTGTTGGCGTGTCACTTTTCATAATAATCTTGCGGCTCAATAAACTTTTGCGGCGCATTCCTGCTTTTTCAAGCTCAATGCGGCCTCGTAATGCTAGTTCAATGAGAATGCACCCTCGAAGTCCCGAGGATATACAGTCATTCCAGAAAGAGGTGTAGCCCTGAGGAGAAGAACAATGAGCCGAGTGAATTTCAAGACAGAGCTCAATAGGCGTGTGAAAATGCGAACAAAAATCTTCATCAATTTTAATAAGATAAGAAAAAGAGCCAACAAAGACTAATGAGACTCGTCGACAAGGACTGACGTATGAAGCTGACGATTGAACTGGTACATTCTCTGTCCACAGGTATGACACAAAGTGGAGAAACAACGAGAAAGGGCGAGTTCCAACCGAATGAGCTCGCACTATGCTGGCTGCAAGAATTAATTTGGGCACAGACACCAGGATAGCTGATGTGGAACAGTGCCATTGGCCAACCTGACAGGCTCACCCAGAGCCCTGCCCCTGGCTGCCAGGGCCCGCGAGGGTTCGCCTACCTCCTTGTCCTTGAGTCCTAAGAGTAAAACCTCTTCCATGAGAGTGAGTCTGGTCTCCTTCGAGTCGCCGTCGCCCGCCTCCTCGTCGAGGTCCAGTTTCTTGTCGCCGTCGTCGCCGTCCCTCTGCGCGCTGTCCGTCGCCTCTCTCGAGACGTTGCGGCGCTGGACGAGGCCGTCGCCGCGGTTCATCTTGACGATCTTGACGCTGTTGTTTCTGGTGCCGTCGCCGTCGTCGCCGTCGGCCCTCGCGCACTACATACAAATTACTTTCCGCCGCGAAACCTGCCAATTTTACAGTGGATTATCGCCACATATCTTCTACAACATGGCGGCCGTGGCGGCTGCTGATGTTTACACTTTTGCCACCGCCTGCGCTAGCAGACTACAAACATGGCGAGCGAGGCGACTGCGAGGCTAGGATGAGAATTTCAGCGGAGGAGTGCGAAAAATTGAAAAATTGCGCGCGCGTTTCGCGTTTCATGTTTGCCTTCCCCGCGATTTCCAGTGGTTGCCGAAAGCCACGAGGAAAGCGAGCACAAAAAGGAGACCCCGTGACGGTTCCCTTACCCGCTCCTTCCAGACTCGAGGGGGCCAAATTCTGGCAGCGGGACGCGGCCCTGTGCGATAAGCCCGCAATGAGGCGGGCAGCAGACGGAGTCTTCTTCGTCGCTCTGTCTCTCTCGCAGCCACACGGGACGCCCCGTGAGTGCGAGGGAGGCAGAGCGACGAAGACGACTCTCGGAATCAGTCTGCAGATAAGAAAAATGACAAGGGAGTGTCAACCGCGGCCGTCCCCCACGTGTGATTACTTTGGCGGCATGAACTGCGGGGTCTGCCCGTCAGCGACATGGACTCGCATCCTGACTCGTCGCTGTCTCTCTCGCACTCATGGGGCGTCGCCCATAGGTGCGACAGAGACAGAGCGACGGAAACGACTCTCGGAATCAGTCTGCAGGCCAGCCGGCCAAGCTTCTTCTTGCTCCTCTGCCGCTGTGGCGGGTCACTGCACTGGCAGGGGGCACGTCACGCGCTTGGTGAACTTGTGCGTGATTAGGCACGAGGAACAGATTAGCAGATTACGCACAGGAAATGTCGGCTCCCTCGGAGTGGGCCGAGTCTTGCGCTGTGCTCGACGTCGCAGCTTCGTCTTCGTCGCTCTGTCCTTCCCGCACCGCCATGGAGAGCCCCGTGAGTGCGACAGAGACAGAGACAGCGCGACGAAACGACGACTCTGGCCACACGCAGCACCTCGCTGCGAGTTGGGTTGCCTACCCACCCGGCGCTCTCTGCGGCCTGGCTCCGAAGGACCGTTCCTTCGCTCTGTCCTTGTCGCACTCACGGGGCGCCCCGTCGAGGTGCGAGAGAGACAGCCACGCTGCTTCCAGAGGGCCGGAGCGACCGAGGAGGTGGGAGGCTATTACAGCATCGCGCCCCTGAGCCAGCAGCAGACTGATTCCGAGAGTCGTTTTCGTCGCTCTGTCTCTCTCGCACTCATGGGGCGTCCCGTAAGGGTGCGAGAGAGACAGAGCGACGACGGCGCTGCAGCGCGCGGTCAGGCTCGGCTCGGCCCGAGAGAAAGTGCGACAGTGGCCGGAGGCTCGCGGCCCTCGCTGCTCGCCGTGGTCCTGGAGGCCGTGGTGGAGGCGCGGTGGAGGCGATGCAGACCGCGCTGGTGGAGGGGACCGCCATGGACGGGGCGGACGGGGCGGCACGTACGGGAACACCGTGTACTGCAGACTGATGCCGAGAGACGCACAGTGGGCCAGAAGGCCGGTGGAGGCGGACAAAACTCTGGACGCGTTTTGAGCTCCAGAGTCGCTAAACGGGCACCGAACCGAACGTGTGACCCCACCAATGGATTGCCCGTTCGGAGGAGCAATCCATTGGTGGGGTCACACGTTCGGTTCGGTGCCCGTTTAGCGACTCTGGAGCTCAAAACGCGTCCAGAGTTTCGTCCGCCTCCACCGGTCTTCTGGCCCACTGTGAGTCGTCGCTCTGTCTCTCTCGCACCCATAGGGAATGACCAACGAGTGCGAGAGAGACAACGACTCTCGGAATCGCAGTCTGCTGCATGGTAATGACGTAACGTCGGCGGGAATCGAGCAGAGCGGAGCAGAGGGCCTCCAAGTCGGTCCTGCCTGTCCAGACAGCGCGTCAACCCCTGACGAAATTACTTCACACTGCTGAGACAATCCGACAGTGACGGAAACGCCATTTCTCTGTCTCTCTCGCACCCCTGCGGCACGCACCACGAGAGCGACAGAGAGAGAGAGAGATAGAGCATCCTCTCACTTTCAGTAAACCTGTCGATGCTTGTCTTCCCAGACGCCGTGGCATGATCTTCACTTGTGTGTGTGTGTGTGTGTGTGTGTGTGTGTGTGTGTGTGTGTGTGTGTGTGTGTGTGTGTACGTGCGCGCCATGTGTGAGTGTCTGCCCCCTCTCGCTGGCTGCCACTATCAATGGCCACGGGGTGGGGGCGTGGCGAGGCGTGGCGCCGGGGAGAGGGGCAGGGGGCACAGCCCTCTCGGTCCCGGGGGTCCCGGGGGTCCCGGGCCCCACCGGCGCTGCACGGCCGGCCAGTGCAGAGCGCGCAGAGCGTCGCGGCCCACATGTGGAGCGGCACTCGTCGGAGAGAGAGGGAAGAACACGCACGCGCGTGTAGAGAGTGAGCCGCCCGGGCAGTGCCGGCATGGACTCGCGTTGAACAGTGCGGTGACACGGTGTGGGGTAGTGCAGTGCCATGACGCAGTGGTAGAGTGAGTGCTGGCGTGGATTCGGTGCTCAGGATTACTTGGGATTACCGCCGCAGTTTCTTGATCAAGCCGGCGCAACTCGCAGGTGAGTTCACTTCATCCACTGTCCTCAAGTCGCTCAAGTCAGCGCACAGTGGCCCAGAGGGCCGGTGGAGGCGGCCAAAATCCCGGACGCGTTTTGAGCTCCAGAGTCGCTAAATGGGACTCGAATCGAACGTGTGACCCCACCAATGGATTGCTCTCCGAACGAGGAATCCATCGGTGGGGTCACACGTTCGGTTCGAGTCCTGTTTAGCGACTCTGGAGCTCAAAACGCGTCTAGAGTTTTGGCCGCCTCCAACAACGGTCTTCTGGCCCACTGTGGGGCGTATCATCAGGGTTCTGTGGTCACTCATGTTCCCCCTGGTCCTGTCAGCGTGCCCAATGTGTGACGTTGCTGACCCTCTACCATCGACCAACAAAATAATCAGATACGGTGCTTTTGTCGAGGTTCTTGCTGCTGGATTTTAATTAAAGGCCCGCGGCCATTTTCACCGGGCTATTGCAGGGCTATTGTCCCCCGAAATAATAACACTTCGTGTCACGGCGCCAAGGCGCTGCCAAGGCGGCGAGTGTCGTACTGCCCACTGTCAGGCGGCAGGACGTGTGCGAACCGAGTGTCACTCTGGCGACGCGGTCGGCCGCAAGGCACACACGGGCTGCCCTATAGACAATGCCGCGCTCACACTCACACACACGCTCTCTCTCTCTCCCTCTCTGTCGCGCGTGTACAAGCCGGACGGCAAAATGAGTATCTTCTGCTTCGCGACAGTCCGCCTCGCTTCCTGGCCTCGCGACACCTTCCTCATTGCGGCAATCTGGTATTTATTTTCGCGGAAAGTGGTTTTCGGACGTTCCGGACTGGCCTGTCGCCGACCGCACTCGATCGCAGTGTCACAGCGAGGGGCGCGCACATTTTTCGACTTCGGCCTCCTTCCCGAACCGCCGCGGCGTCGCCGGTCAGTCTTACGGTGTGCTGACCGTTCAGGGTCACTCGGGGCCGTGCACCGCCGTCCGCGTCACCGTCCGTCCGTTCGACGCCACCCGGGTGCACAGTGGGCCAGAAGACCGATGGAGGCGGAAAAAACTCTAGACGCGTTTTGAGCTCCAGAGTCGCTGAACAGGACTCGAACCGAACGTGTGACCCCACCAATGGATTCCTCGTTCGGAGAGCAATCCATTGGTGGGGTCACACGTTCGGTTCGAGTCCCATTTAGCGACTCTGGAGCTCAAAACGCTTCCTGGGTTTTGAAGCGAGCGCCCAGCCCGTCGAGCCGGCGTGCGGTGTGCCGCACGTGGTTGCCTACCCTCGCCACCGCAGGCGCTACGCCACGCTACGCTGCGCGACCTTGCCCGCGTTCGCGCCGAATCACTGTCCGAACTGGCGACGCGGTGCCGCGGTGCCGGTCTCGCCCGGCCGGCACGGCACGCGGGACAGGAGACAGGAAGCGGGCCGTGTTTAGCATAGCGCGCCGGGGCCTCGTTGCACTTGTGTCGCACAGTGGGCCAGAAGACCGGTGGAGGCGGCCAAAACTCGAGACGCGTTTTGAGCTCCAGAGTCGCTAATGGGACTCGAACCGAACGTGTGACCCCACCAATGGATTGCTCTCCGAACGAGGAATCCATTGGTGGGGTCACACGTTCGGTTCGAGGCCTTTTTTACCTCCGGCCTGCGCGGGCGGGCGGGACCTCTCTGTGTGCACTGGAACACAAAAACCGAGAACCGGCTGCATGTCCGAGAATGATAATCCCTCTCGGCCCTGCCGCGTTACCGCATCGCCGGCCCCCCGGCCCGGCGCGTCTGGTCCACCCGGCTGCACCCATCCCGATGCAGCCACGGCCCGGCACGGCCCCCCTCTTGCTGCCGGAACGGCCGTTCATACTTCGACCTCGACACCGTTGTTCTCGAGTTGCGCCACTGCCTCGGCCACGGCCCGCCACGGCACAGGCTCAATGGCGGCGCACTGGCCCCACCTGGAGTACTTGGAGTACTCTTCAAGTACTTGAAGTACTTTAAGAACCTAGGGCAATTAGTTGAAGTACGTAGGGAATTGATTGAAGTACCTAGGGTATTACTTGAAGTACTTAGGGTATTAATGGAAGTACCTGGGGTACCTAGAGTACTTGAAGTGCCTAGGGGTGCCCAGAGTACTTGAAGTACCTCGAGGACGTATAGCACCTACAGTGGGTGCACAGCCCAGGCCGCGGCCTGGTGACCGCGCACAGTGGGCCAGAAGACCGGTGGAGGCGGACAACCTCCAGACTCGTTTTGAGCTCCAGAGTTGCTGAACAGGGGTTGAACCGAACGTATGACACCCACCAATGATTCCTCGTTCGAAGAGCAATCCATTGGTGGGGTCACTCGTTCGGTTCAAGTCCCATTCAGCGACTCTGGAGCTCAAAACGTGTCCGGGATTTCGACCGCCTCCGCCAGTCTTCTGGCCCACTGTGCGCGGTGCCGAGGTCTTAGAAGAGCTGCGCGAGGAGGTGGACGCCTTGGGCAGCTTGGGCGCGCCGAGACGAAGCCAGGCCGAGCGGGGCCGAGCAAGGCGGGGCGGGGCGAAGCGCGCCGGTCCGAATCGATATGCGCGGACCCACTGTCTTAATGCAGCACAGCCTGTTGTATTACGGCGGAGGGGGCGGCCGCGAGAGAGGGGGTCATTCAACGGAGAGAGACGGAGAGAGTGAAGACTGACTCGGGGACCGGGTGGGGGGCGGCGGCGGAGGTACGACAGTGGTGTGCCTGTGTTTGTCATTGTCGTTGTGAGTTTGCAGCGATGGGGCAGTCGGCGCGCAGGCGTCGGAGGAGGTGACCTGGCACGGTGCCGGCTTGATAGGGAAAGGAGGGGGGAGGAGGGCAGTCAAGGAAGGGAGGACGGCGCGCGGCTTAGAGACGCCCTCGCCTTGCGGTTTTGTTTCCATCGCGGCCACGCTATCTCCCCGGAAGCACGCCGAGGCGGCGAGGCGGGCGGAGCGCGGAGCAGGCGGAGAAGGCCCTCCTCCCGGACTAGCCGCCCGGACGGCGCGCCGCGGCGCCGCGCAGTCTACCGGAGGCTCGTCGGCGAGGTGCACGCGGGGACCTCGTCGTCGGCGTGGTGCTGTTCGCGTTCCCGGCGGCCCGGCGGTCCGCTCCGCGCGCTCCGCGACGACGACATGACGTCCCCGATGACGTCCCCGACGACGGGGCTGGTGGTGGCGGCTGCCTGCGCCTACTGGCTGTGGCAGGTGAGACCGACCAAGACCGGCCAGGCCCCAGGCCAGGCCTGAGCCTCAGGGTGTCCAACAGACGCGTACCCCAGGGGTCGGTCGAGCAGTTTACGACCAGCCAACTTAACATTTTGATATTTATGAAATTTTATTTCCTAAACGGTTAGAGACAAAAATATTATGCACTGAATAAAGAAAATTGTAAGTTGAATTTTAGATGTAAGTCATCCTGTGCATAACTTTTTTTTAAAAAATCAGGTACCCCAAAATGTCAATATATGTTAAGTTTCATGGCTGTCTCTCCCCTGTGCGACCTGAATGTACCCAACTCGCAGTACAATCGACCAACGTGCATATATTTTGGGCAAAACCTGCGTGAGGGTGCATAGGGTGCGTAGTTAGGTACGGACGGGAAATATATAATTGACCAACATTGCCGCCCCTTTTTATTTTAACAGTATGGTGGGTTGGCAGTCCTTGGCATTTACTACGGCGGGCCTATATCTGCTGCACGCCGGCAGACTGATTCCGAGAGTGTCTCTCTCGCACCTTTAAGGCAAGCCCTATGAGTGCGAGAGAGACAGAGCGACGAGAGCGACTCTTGGAGTCCGTCTGCAGACCGTTCCATCGCTGGGGCTCGTCTCTTTCTGCGTTCCTTTATTTTGGCCTCTTCGACGTTCGTTGACGTTCGTCTTGCGGTGTTTCGCCAAGGCCGGGTCGAGCGCCAAAACGCGCGTCGCCGAGCGCGTCGCCCACCATACCGGGCCCGGCGCTCTGTCTCCCTCGCACCTTCACGGGGCGCCCAGCGAGTGCGAGAGAGACAGAGCGACGACGACGCCTCTCAGTGTGCTGGGCTCCCGGCTCCAGGCCGCGGCTCTAGCTTTGTTGCAGACACTCGTGGGGACCAGTTGTTGCAACACCGTGAGGCTGCTGGGGGGGGGGGGGGGGCAGCGGACGGACGGAAGGTCCTCCGCAGTGCCTGGCTGTTCATTTCCAGCTCTCAGAGTCCAACGTCCTCAAACCCGCCAGGCATCGATGTGGTGGGCGGCTTTGGGGCACCGCACAGTGGGTCAGAAGACCGGTGGAGGCGGTCGAAATACCGGACGCGTTTTGAGCTCCAGCGTCGCTACATGGGACTCGAACCGAACGTGTGACCCCACCAATGGACTGCTCTCCGAGCGAGGAATCCATTGGTGGGGTCACACGTTCGATTCGACCCCCATTTAACGACTTTTTTTCGAGTTTTGGCCGCCGGCGCCGGTCTTCTGGCCCACTGTGCACCTCGGCACCGCCCTGGAAAAGCAGCCTGGCTTGCAGCTTTGGCAGTAGATCTCAACCACCAAGCTCAACTGGTTTTACGGGCCACCCTCTCTCTCCCCGGCCTGAATCAGGCCTGATCGTTTCCACGGCGACGCAAGAGTGTCACACACACCACTCTCGGCAAGTGTGACTGCCGACTGCGTTTCCTCACGCCTCGCCTGTCGCCGGGATTTGAACCAGCGACCTTGGAATCCGCGCTACCGCATTGCGTAGGACTTTTGCGGTCGCCGGCCGTCCCCTCGTGTTTGGCAGAAGGTTGTGGGGTAATCGGTCTCTGCCCGCCGGGCGACAACTGCGGCTGGCGTGCACAAGACCGCACCAATGGACTGCTCTCCTAACGATGAATCCATTGGTGGGGTCACACGTTCGGTTTGAGTCCTGTTAGCGACTCTGCAGCTCGCTCAAAACGCGTCTAGAGTTGTGGCCGCCGGCGCCGGTCTTCTGGCCCACTGGGATGGTACCTCGCTTCTGGCCCACTGTGGGATGGTACCTCGCTTCTGGCCCACTGTGGGATGGTACCTCGCTTCTGGCCCACTGTGGGATGGTACCTCGCTTCTGGCCCACTGTGGGATGGTACCTCGCTTCTGGCCCACTGTGGGATGGTACCTCGCTGCGCTGTGGGAGTCGCTCCTGGTGCAGCGCTGGGCTGCGCTGCTTCGCTGCAGTGGCGTTGCGCAAGCAGCGCAAGCAGGCCGTTCAACTCGGAGGCCTCGACGGAGGGGCCTAGGAAGACCAGGGGGGAGAGGGGCGCCGCGTATACGCCCCCCGGCCTCCAACTGTCTCCACGCCAATCACATTATTTCGATCACGGCACTGCGGAGTGGCCATGTTGTTGTTGTTGTTGTTGCTGCTGCTGCTGTACTTAACGCGTCCTGCCCGCAGGCCGCCATGCTGGAGGTGTCGGCCGCCGTGCTGGGGGTGCTGGCCCTGCTGGGCACCTTCCTGCTGCTGCTCATGCTGGCCGGGTCGGTGCTGCTGGCGGCGCAGGGGATGCGCGCGCACGTCCTGCCCTACTTCAACAGCCGCCCCGTCGACCTCGTGCAGCGCTTCGGCGCCTGGGCAGGTGAGTCACCCGCCGATCGCACAGTGCATTTGCCAGAAGACCGGTGGAGGCGGCCAAAACTCTAGACGCGTGCAGAGCTCCAGAGTCGCCAAACAGGACTCGAAACGAACGTGTGACCCCACCAATGGATTGCTCTCCGAACGAGGAATCCATTGGTGGGGGTCACACGCTCTGTACGAGTCCCATTTAGCGACTCTGGAGCTCAAAACCCGTCCGGGATTTTGACCACCTCCACCGGTCTTCTGGCCCACTGTTGTTCGTTGGCACAGCGTACTTCTCGATCGCCACTTGTTTCTTTACCGCTCCTCGTGTCACCACAAAAATCCCCTGGATCCGCTAGTGTCGATAGGGTTGCCAACCTTAGCCTGCTTACTGCACGACATCTTGGCTTCGTTGCTATTGAGACGTTGCCCAGTCGGCGGGCCGGGGGTTGGCAACCCTTTCGTCACTGGTGCATCGGGGGAATATTTTCCTACTCATGTGGCAACACTGCTCGACATGCAGGGAAAGAGGGAAATGGGTGAGGGATGTTGAAAGCACGTGGCCTGCATATACTGACTGGATCAAAAGAGAGGGAAGGAGGAAATCTAAAAAAAAATGTTGTCTCGCTGCAACGTTTTTAACTACTCCACGGTCGCTGCGTCGCGCTGCGTTCCCCCACCCCTGTTGCATGCACTCCGTTAATGCACCCGACCCTAATGACGGCAGTGTATGCACCAAGGATGTGGCGCGTTGCGAGTGTTGCGACACGCCGCGAGGAAGTTCAGTTTCGCCCCAAAAGGCCGGCTCCTCATTGGCTGCGGCAGGCTGGCGCAGTCAGCATTAGCGTCATCTATAAGGAAAAAAAAATGAGGAAATTTCGAGGGGGAAATCACTCTTTAAACCTGCGACCCGACTATTACGTCTATAACGCTCTATTACGCCTCAAAATATAGGGATTTAGCTGAAAACAGACCAAAACCCCTGAAAATAGATCAAATTTGGAGAATTTCGGCTATTACGCACACTATTACGCGTGCTATTACGGACAGAGTGACCCGACTATTACGCGAGTGTTTTCCCCCTCGGGAAATTTAATGTAAAAACGGAGTTATCTTTTGCATGGAACTCGCTGTTTTAAACTCGGTTTCAGAGCTAGTATTCGCTCCTGAAGTTGTTTTTTTGGGGGGTGGGGGGTGGGGCGGAGGTGGTGTTAAGTATAGGCCTGAGCGCTCCCGGTCCAGAACAGCCCGCCTGGGCCACTGCTGCGTCAGTCCGATTCAATCGCAGACTACCCGAATAGGCGCCGTGGGGCGCGTTGTTCGCCAAGCGTGGCGTGTGGCAGTGTGGCGGCACCCCTACGACGCAATGCTGAAATCTCTCTGGAGGAATAGGGAAGGCCAGCCTGCCAGCCCGCCAGGCTGGAGAGGGTAATGATGGGGTTGCATGCTATTACTGGCAGTGCAGGCACCGTGCGCACACACACAGCGCAAACACACACGCACGCTCATCGACAGACAGACAAACAGACAGACACAAACGCACAAAGACAAACTCCCAAAAACAAACACACGCACACTGACGCAGGTGGGCGACCCGTTTCGAGTGGGCCGGACCGGACGGCACACTGGTTCAAGGTGACCGTAGAGATTGGCAAGTGACTTGCCTCGCAGAACCCGATCGGCGGTTTCGGCCGTGTCGGCCGTTTCGGGGGCTGTTTCGTGTTTCGGCGGACCGGCCGGGCGCGTGAGCGGAGCAAGGCCGCTGCCGCCCGTCCGACGCGAGGTCTCTTCCGCCATGAGGCGGCGACGGGCTCGAACCTCGAACGGCCTCGAACGGCCTTGAACGACCTTGAACGGCCTTGAACGGCCTTGAACGGCCTTGAAACCCGAGATCGAAGGAATCCGTTGTGAACATGAGCGGCGGTATCGACGACCCGTCGGGGAAAGCGCACTGTTAAATTCCCGCGGCGCTAACCGTAACAGTCGAATGTCGACATTTCTTCGATAGGATCGACTCAGTCCTAGTGACGCTTTGAGGCCTGATTTTGACTTGAGTTCGCCCACTATGTCCTCCTGAGTAAAGTCCTCCGAAAAGTACGGTGCAGGATTCGACTGATTCGGACATTCCTGCCACCGCCAGAGTGACGCATTTTGAAGGTTTCACGTACGCGCCAAGGTGTCGGGCTGTCAGGCGGACGGCACGGCGCGGTCCCGGGTTCGACTCCGGCCGGCTGCGTGCCCTTTCGTCGCTTGGGTCGTCCCGGAGCGCGAGGCGCAGTGAGTCAGTGGGTCACTGCCCCAGCCCGCCTGGCTGCCTGCCTGCCTGCCTGCCTGCCTGCCTGCCTGCCTGCCTGGCTCCGTTTCACGGTTACGTCCCTGCGTTGCATCACAGCGAGAGGCTGGAAGGGGGAGGGGGAGGGGGGAGGGGGGCTCACCACGGGGAGAAGGTACGTCGTCGCGTTTGAGAATGAAAGAGTCTTGATCAATACCACAATGAGGTGTACTCAATGTATCATCTAAATTTGGGCAGTTTGAGGGACTCTTTTCTCGTGTAGGCGCCAAGTGTTGCGCCATGACTAGGCTCGGCGCTGGTGACGGATAGATGGATAGATCATGCAGGCGTGCTTCGCGGTGGCATTTGAAGCGAGCCGGCTCGGCTCACTGGCCTCGCTGGAGTCACTGCACCCGCGCCCCGCTGCACTCACCACACAGTTGCAGTGGGCCAGAAGACCGGTGGAGGCGGCCAAAACCCCTGACGCGTTTTGAGCTGCAGAGTCGCGAAGCAGGACTCGAATAAAGCGTGTGACACCATCAATGGATTCCTCGTTCGGAGAGCAATCCATTGGTGGGGTCACACGTTCGGTTCGCGTCTCGTTTAGCGACTCTGGAGCTCAAAACGCGTCTAGAGTTTTGGCCGCCTCCACCGGTCTTCTGGCCAATCCACTGTGCGCTGACTTGCCTTTTGCTAAGAAAGCCTGACCCCTTTCCGCACTGGAAATATTTTGCGCGTCACGTCAGCCTGGCGCCTTTCGCCTGTTTGCGGAGCAGAGCAAGCAGTGCCTCCTAATGGACGCGGTGTTTGGGCAGCAGAGTCGTTTCCGTCACTCTGAGCGCGAGAGAGACAGAGCGACGAAAAGGACTCTCAGTGTGGTGACGCAAGGCGCGCGGAGGCAAGAGCTCTTGCCACCGAGGGTTTGCCAAAGACGCCTAAGGTTCGCCAGTCATGGTTGTGTTTGCCTTACAGTGGTGACGGGCTCCACGGACGGCATCGGGCGTGCCTACGCCCTGGAGCTGGCCAGGAGGGGCGTCAACGTGTGCCTCATCAGCCGCAGCCTGGACAAGCTGCGGAACACGGCGGCTGAAATCGGTAAACACTCTCAAAAAGTCTTTTTTTGAAAAAAAAAATAATTGAATTTTGGCCAAAAAACGGTCTGACGAGCCTCGGTGTCCGCAGAGTCCCGGTTCGGCGTCAAGACCATGGTGATCGCGGCCGACTTCAGCAAGGGGCAGTCCGTGTTCGAGGACATCGAGGCCAAGCTCAAGGAGATCCCCGTCGGCATCCTCGGTAAGGCCGCCGCCGCTGCAGCATTTTTGCACAATTCGGAAACAGTCAGTGCTGCCATTCGAGAAGGCAGTGAAAAACGCAAACCGTGGTTGCAGTGAACAACGTGGGGCGCCAGTACACGTACCCGATGTACCTGGGCGAGGTGCCGGAGCAGGAGCTGTGGGACATCGTCAACATCAACATCGGCGCCACCACCATGATGACGAGGATGGTGCTGGAGCAGATGAAGGAGAGGCGGAAGGGCGTCATCGTCAACGTGTCCTCCGCGTCGGAGCTCCAGCCGCTGCCGCTCATGACCGTCTACGCGGCCTCCAAGGTAGGGAGCCTGGGCCCAGCGCACAGTGGGCCAGAGGACCGGTGGAGGCGGCAGAAATTCTAGACGCGTTTTGAGCTCCAGAGTCGCTAAGCAGGACTCGAACCGAACGTTCGACTCCACCAATGGCTTGCTCTCCAAACGAGGAACCGTCCGGTAGAGTGCGACAGAGACAGAGCGACGACACGACTCTGCTGGGCTGCGCCGCCGTGTGGGTAGGCAGACCATCGTGCACCTCTGGTGCACTGGTGGCCGGGCCGAAGGCGAGCAAGGGGGCGATCCAGAGTGGGCTGCGATGTCGAAAAAGTTGCCTGCCCACAGGGGCAAGGCGCGACTGTTGCCCGCCTTTCAGGTCAGAGGGGACGACGCACAGTGGGCCAGAAGACCGGTGGAGGCGGACAAAACTCTAGACGCGTACTGCTTGCAGGTGTTCGTGAAGAGCTTCTCGGAGGCGCTGCGCGTCGAGTACGCGCAGTACGGCATCACAGTGCAGCACCTGCTGCCGCTGTTCGTCAACACCAAGATGAACGCCTTCAGCCACCGCCTGCAGGAGACGAGCCTCTTCGTGCCCGACGCCGAGCGGTACGCGCGCAACGCCGTCAACACCCTGGGCCAGGTGGAGTCCACCACCGGCTACTGGGCGCACGGCATCCAGGTGAGCTAGTGGAGGTGCTGGTGATGATGATGGTGACGATGATGATGATGATGGTGATGATGATGTTGGTGATGATGATGATGATGGTGATGATGATGATGGTGATAATGATGAGGGTGATGATGATGACGACGATGTTGATGGTTCTGATCGTGCCGCGCGTGGCCGCTTGTTCCTAGGCGGGACTTGGCTCCTTTGACTTGTCATGGTCGCAGTCACCGCCCTTGCGCATGTTATGTTTTACGAGCGCACTTTTAATTTTTCGTTCCAAGAAAGGAAACTATGTGAAAATAAAACAAGTTGTTTATGTCGTTTCTTGGCAGACGGGTTGTTTTCGCGTAAAAGAAGCTTTTGGGAAGGGCGATAAAAGCCCCGTACCTTTTGACGGCCAAGTGTCCTTGAAATGGCACTGTTGCATTCAACATATTTGTAATCTTGATAGAAATCGATGTAACTTTGGAACCACTTTGGTCCACCAGCCATTCTGTTAGCATACATTTTTTTTTGCTTTTTTTATTATTTTTGATTTTCCGTTTCGATGCATCTTTCGAGTTCTGTGCCTTACAATGCCCTCTCTGTGCCGCAGTACTTCTTCACCGTGATCCCGCCCGTGTGGGTGCGGACGTACGTCGGCAACCTGATGAACCAGACGTTCCGGAAGGACTACCTGAACGCCAGCCGCGCCGCCAGCGCCGTGTCCAACAACAACCTCAAGATCAAGGAGATCCCACCCACCCCCGTGGCGCCCCCTGCCCTGCCGGTGGCGTAGCCGCGTAGCGTGTCCTTGACCTCGTCCTTGACGTGACCTTGACGTGACCTTGCTCGTCCTTGGCCTCGCCGCCGGAAATAGACGACGCCGTCGGAGTGCACCAAGTGCACCGCCTCCACCTGTGCACACCGTCGGGCCGTCGGGGGCAACGCGGTGCTGTCTGTCTCTCTCGCACCCATCCGGGACGCCGCCAGGACCCAGGGCGGCCCGTGAGTGCGAGGAAGAGGGACCAGTCGGCCACGGTGACTCGAACCTGAGTCAGCCAGCCCTGCCTTCGGGCTCGGGCCGCTCTGCTGGGAAAGGGACTGAAACAAGGACCCGACAGGCCGACAGGACGTCCGCGTTTCGTCCTCGTCTCGAGTGGCGAGAGTTATCTGATCGGATACACCTCAGGTCAAGTGTCGAACGCGCCTGCGTTTTCGACGTCTTCGCGGCTCGGTGAGAAACCAATTGCATTTGGACCTCGGGTACGATAGAGTTAGGTTTTTGTACTTTTTCGTATCCATTAGATATTTTTTTACCTGATTTTTTGTTGATTTTGTATTATAATTTATGTGTGCATGTGTGTGTCATAATACAATTACAACGGTAAACTAGCGACTTGGCTACGTTGCTCTCATTGTTGTCTTCTTACCTATTAGGATCATTTGTTGCCCAGAAGAGAAGCAATAAAAACCAGTTACCTCGATGTGTGTTTTCCTATCGCATCCCGTGCCCGTGGTGTGGTCCACACAAATCCTACACAACACTGTTCGTTTCAAACCGTGTGCCGTTATAGTCTCTCTCTCTCTCTCTCTCTCTCTCTCTCTCTCTCTCTCTCTCTCTCTCTCCTCTCTCTCTCTCTCTCTCTCTCTCTCTCTCTCTCTCTCGCTGTTTTAATGCCTCGGCACAGGAGATGACGTAGGGCCGAGAGCGGATTGAGCGGGCCAGCGATAGGCAGCAGACCGACTCCGAACCGCGTCCCGTCGCTCTGTCTCTCTCGCACTCATGGGGCGTCCCGTGTCGGTGCGAGAGAGACAGAGCGACGGGAAGGACGGGGAAACCCCGGGGCAGGGATCGGCCAGGCCGAGGCCAGGCCACGCACGTCATTCGCTCAAATTGCGTTTGGCTCGCCTAAACTCAAAGCGCCTCTCTGCACTGGAAACTGGAATGGGGAATGGGATGAGACGACCTGCCGACCTGTCCGCCGGTATGAAAAATCAAACTCCTGGCGCGCCAGACGACGCCAGACCGGTCCGCGGCGTGACTTCAGTTCGCGCTGGACGCTTTTGGCGCGCGGAGGGAACGCCACGAGTTGAGCCGCGCCCTGCCCAGCCCTGCCCAGCCCTGCCGCGCCGCGCCCCGCGTCCATATAAAAGGCTGCCCCCGCCGGCGACCGGCAGAGCGCCCGGAACACCCCGAGCATGGCCATCACCACCGTCTTGCTGGCCGCGCTGGCCCTCGCCGCGCCGGCCCTCGCCGACAAGAAGGCCGAGAAGCTCGTCTTCGCCGACGAGTTCGACACCCTGGACGAGGGCAAGTGGGTCCACCAGATCAGCGCGTGGCGCGGCGGCAACCAGGAGTTCCAGTTCTACCGTAACGACCGCAAGAACAGGTGGGCACCGCATGGCTCCGCCGTCAAGCACACTGCCAACGCCACGCACCAGTGCCGAAAGGGTTGCCAACCTCAGCCTGCTTACTAGGCAACATCTCGGCCTCGCCGTCGAGCAGTTGCCTAGTGGGCAGGCGGAGGTTGGCAACCCTTTCGACTCTGGTCGATACGGGACATTTTGGCCCGTGGCAGTGGCTAAAAGGGATAGATGGCAGAAAATCTGGCCAAAATCGGGAATTTTGCGGACTTTTTTTTGCCGGTGCGTGTTTGAACCCACGACTTGTTCCGCAGCTACGTCCGAGATGGCATCCTGTACATCCGGCCCACTCTGACCGCGGACGAGTTCGGCGAGGACCTGGTGCAGCACGGCAACCTGACGTACCCCGGCTGCAACATGGAGCCCTGTGTCTCGTGAGTGGTCATCGGTCCCGCACTGAGAGTCTAACTTTGGGAATCGTAAACAATATTAGTTGTTTTGGTTTGCGTCTTAGCCAATCTGGAGAAGAAATAGTGCTTCCGATCCAGTCGGCGCGCCTGTCCACCTCGGGCAAGTTCAGCTTCAAGTACGGACGATGCGACATTCGCGCCCGCCTGCCGCGCGGCGACTGGATTTGGCCGGGTAAGTCAGCAAAACGACTGAGGGAAAAAATGAAAAAAAAAATGCTCAGGCAGTGATTGAAACCATGTTAAAAACAACGCAAGAAAAAATCATAAGATGGGAAAAACACCGGTGCCGGTGTAGTCAGATGTTGTTTACTGTTGGTGATTTTGAGGCGGTTTCAGAGGAGGCTTACTGACCGTGTTGTTGGCAGCCATGTGGCTGATGCCGCAGAAGGACAAGTACGGCGGCTGGCCGCGCAGTGGCGAGATCGACCTCATGGAAAGCAGGGGCAACGCCAACCTCAAGGACAGCAAGGGCCGCTACCGGGGCTTCCAGACCACCAGCTCCACGCTGCACTTCGGGCCCGCCTGGAACAGGAACCGCTACGACAAGGCGCACGTCGACAAGTACGCGCCCAGTGCTGCCACCGACCAGGTGTCGAAAGGGTTGCACAGTGGGCCAGAAAACCGGAGGGCGGCAAAAATTCTAGACGCGTTTTGAGCTCCAGAGTCGCTAAACGGGGCACTAACCGAACGTGTGACCCCACCTGGATTGCTCTCCGAACGAGGAATCCATTGGTGGGGTCACACGTTCGATTCGAGTCCTGTTCAGCGACTATAGCTCAAAACGCGTCTCGAGTTTTGGCCGCCTCCACCGGTCTTCTGGCCCACTGTGGGTTGCCGACCTCAGCCTGCCTACAAGGCGACATCTTAGCTTCGATG
Organism: Thrips palmi; assembly: GCF_012932325.1. Classification (NCBI taxonomy): domain Eukaryota; kingdom Metazoa; phylum Arthropoda; class Insecta; order Thysanoptera; family Thripidae; genus Thrips; species Thrips palmi. The sequence continues at coordinate 7,577,505 of NW_023144627.1, forward strand.
TTAAGAAGTTGCCTAGTAGGCAGGTTGAGCTTGGCAACCCTTTCGATACTGGTGCGTCGGGGGAAGTTTTGCCTTGGCCGTCATTGCAACCCTGATTAGAAAAAAAGGAGGGTGCACCAGTGTTTGAACCCACGCCTTGCCTACAGCTTCATGGGGGACAACGAGACGCTGGCCAACGACTTCCACGTGTACTCGCTGGAGTGGAGCGAGAAGGGCTTCCGCTTCCTGCTGGACGGCAAGCAGTACGGCGAGGTGCCCCGCCCCAAGGGAGGCTTCTGGAAGCTGGGCGAGTTCGAGGGCGACAACATCTGGAAGGACGGCAACGACATGGCGCCCTTCGACCAGGAGGTGAGCCTCCCAAACGCCCCAGCGCCCCGGTGGAGGCGTCCGATATTCTAGACGCGTTTTGAGCTCCAGAGCCGCTAAATGGGACTCGAACCGAACGTGTGACCCCACCAATGGATTGCTCTCCGAACGAGGAATCCATTGGTGGGGTCACACGTTCGGTTCGAGTCCCATTTAGCGACTCTGGAGCTCAAAACCGCTCAAAACCGCTCAAAACGCGTCTAGAGTTCTGGCCGCCTCCACCGGTCCTCTGGCCCACTGTGTGCTGGTACTTCCCCGCCGGCCGCAGCCCCCAGCTCACGCCCGTCCTTCCACTCGTTGCAGTTCTACATCATCCTGAACGTGGCCGTCGGCGGCACCTTCTTCAGCGACGACCTCCAGAACTCGCCGTACCCGCGGCCCTACACGCTGAGCTCCGGCCGGGGCATGCGCCAGTTCTGGGAGAAGAAGGACCTGTGGTACCCGACCTGGCACGGCGAGAAGGCCGCGCTGCAGGTGGACTACGTGCGCGTCTACGAGCACTGATGCCAGTGTGCCAGTGTGTCTCCGGCGGGGAAGCCCCGGTCTTGGCTTTGGCCGCGCTCCAGCAGACGATCGCCGACGTAGCCATCAAAAACACACCCGACGAGGCACTTTATCTAAAAACTTAAAAAAAGAAAAATCGAATAAAAATTATTAAAACTTGCACAAGTCGGTCTTTCATTTCAATGCCATCCATTTGAAGAGTAAGAACTCCTGGCGACAGCGTGCCGTATTCATTTCTCGAATTTTCCCGCACAGTTACTGCACTGTGCAGTTTCAGCAACATTTTGCACTGTGCGTGCGAACGCCGTGCGGGTAGGCTACTCCTCGCACACGCCTGTCCCTGGCTTGCCTACCTCACAGGGGCCAGGCCGAAGAAACTCTCATACCGGAAACAACCCGTCTGCGATATGAAAACGTCGCCAATTGACGTCGTGACGTTGAGGTTGGGGTTCGAGGTTCACTCCGACCCGACAGTTTTCGCCGCTCAGTCTGTTGCTGTTGTTTGCCAGAGGAACCGTCGGCTTTATCAAGCAACAGTTTCTCAAGGACACTTCGACAGTTGCCGAATCTTCGCTAAACTCGCTCAAAATGTTCAAGTGCACCAGGAGGCTGTCCCAGCTCGCCCAGGTGAGGAGATGATGTGTTATTCTGTGATGTAATGAATGGTCTAGACTAGTCCTAATAAACAACTGTACCAGTGGCCGAAGTCCAGTGTTGCAATGTGAAAAAAGATTAAAACCCGGTGTTTGTAGGCTCTGAGATTCTTGTCCCGTTTGATTTAGTTGATCCCAACTGTTGTCCTCAAGCAACAGTGTTCACTAATTCTTTGACGTCAATCATTGTTTGTGATGTGCTGGTGTGCTTGACTGCAGTTTGGTACGTTGCAGATCACTGGGCCTGGACGCAACAATGCCAGCACTCTGGTGGTTGCAGAGCACAACAACGAGGCTCTTGCTCCGGTTACGCAGAATGCCTTAGCCGCTGCCTCTCAGCTCGGTGGAGAAGTCTCGGTGCTTGTGGCTGGAACCAAGTGTGGATCTGTAAGTATTGGAACAAGATTTCTCAAGATTTTTTTTTTGTCACTTACCTGATAATATTTTAATTGGTGTCAACAGGTGGCTGAGAAAGTAAGCAAGCTGAAAGGTGTCACTCGGGTTCTTGTCGCTGAAGGCGATGCCTTCAAGGGATTCCTTCCCGAAAGCATGACATCGCTTGTTGTGAAAGTACAGAACGACCTCAAATTCAGCCACATTCTTGCGGGTGCCTCAGCTCAGGGCAAGGCGCTTTTGCCTCGTGTTGCTGCCAAGCTTGATGTTTCTCCTGTTTCTGATGTGACTGGGATCAAAGATGCTGACACTTTTGTGAGAACCATTTATGCAGGTTAGTGGTCTGAATGATTTCTCTGTGTTGAATTTCAAGGCCAATCGCTTTTATTTCCTTGATTTTGCAGGCAATGCTATCATGACCCTAAAGTCAAAGGATGCTGTCAAGGTGGTGACAATTCGGCCAACCAGTTTTGCTCCTGTCACTGAAGAAGGTGGAAGTGGCAAGATCGATCAGGCCCCCTCTGGTTCATTCAATTCAGCTTCAAGTGAATTCGTTGGCCAAGAGCTTGCAAAGAGTGACCGCCCTGCATTGGCTGGCGCTAAAGTAGTTGTCAGTGGAGGTGAGGCTTATTGTGGGTTCTGTGTTCAATTCATAGATCACTGTGTCTATTTTCCATAGGAAATAACATAAATGTTTCTGTTCGTAGGACGTGGCATGAAGTCAGGAGAAAACTTCAAGATTCTTTATGCGCTTGCTGACAAGTTGAATGCCGCTGTTGGAGCTTCTCGTGCTGCAGTTGATGCTGGATTTGTGTCCAACGATCTTCAAGTGGGCCAAACTGGCAAAATTGTTGCACCTGTAAGTAGTTATCATAATATCTATTTGAAAACAAAAAGATATCTTTTGACCTCTTGTTCAATTCTTTTCAGGAACTGTACATTGCTGTTGGCATCTCAGGAGCAATCCAGCATCTTGCTGGCATGAAGGATTCCAAAACAATTGTTGCCATCAACAAGGACCCTGAAGCTCCCATCTTCCAGGTATCTGACTACGGCCTTGTCCAAGATCTGTTCAAGGCTGTGCCAGAGCTCACAGAGAAGTTGTAATAATTTTTTATTATAATTAAAGACATTATATTTTGATGTGCTATGAGATCTTTATCACATGAAAGATGTTAAGTGAGTCATTCATTTTTGTTTTAATACTAATCCTCTTTTTACTGATCTTAGAGACTTTTTTATTCATTGCTGTAACCATGTGCCCTTTGTAAGTGAACGGTTTATTATCTATGTACATATTCTGGATGTTATCAATTTAGTTCTTTCTGTGATATAAATAAAGCTGTCTTTCCTAATCTTTGCAAGAAGTTTCCTTGAACTACCAGTCTTATAATAGTTAATTGTTAACCACAAATTATGGAAATATAAACAAGCACTTCTCACTCTAAATTCTGAAAGGCTCTCACACCAAATCTTTATTTTGAGAAATGAAAAGATGAAAAATAAAATAAATTACAGGTAAATTAAAAAGATGATAATTATGATCTTCATTTAAAAAATTTAACAGCACCAAGAGTTATGATGAAAACATGTCCAACTTGACACCTTTCTGTCTATTGTTGATATGAACCTGAAAATTACACCCTTATTAATTATCTTCACCTCCTTTTTGCTAAGGAAGATGACAGTACACATGTATCAAATAAACTCTTACCCTGGCAATTTTGGCAAACTCAGGCCGACCAAGAAGCGTATAACCAGTAGTAAGAAGTTGGAGGGCAGACTGATCAAACTCCGGTCCGCCAAATGCAAAGAGATCCAGCCCAAGTTCTACACTGGTACCAAAATCACATTCATCATTCGCTATGTTTGCAGCAGTAATCACTTGCTGCAATTGGTCGAGGCCTTTATCTTTCACATCCTGCCTCTCAGCCTCAGCAATTCTCTTCAAGATTCGTTTCAGATTTACTGCAACAATAAAAAATAATTGTGTCAAATTTTTGAATGATATATTTTGTAAGAGAACTGAGAAGAAGCTTTACTTGGAAATGTATAGATATACCATCTGTTTCTATTAATTCCCGGTAACCAATTTCAGTCCTCTTCTCAACGGGAACCACAAGGCCCAATCCATTAAAAGTTTTTGACACTGATTTACGATCCCTCAACCTCATAGCCTGAGTTTTGGTATCCAAGGTAATGTCACTCCCTTTCGCATAATCCTGTAAAGACTTTTGAAGTCTGGCAATTTTGGACTGGAGAAATGGATTGGACGCTTTTTTCAAGTCATTCAAATAGGCACTAAAATGGAAATTTTTAAAATTATGCACAAATACAAATTAGGGTGGGTGAACCACTATTTCTAAGCACACTCACTTCACTGCTCCAAATATATTTTCAGCAACCTGAGTGAACACTCCATCCTTTGCAGCACAATTGCTGGCAAGGAAAGCAGGCATAGATTTTGGATCATCCCTGAAGTATCCAATATGGAACTGTTTGGTGTCATCTCCTTTAAGAACAGTCTAAAAAAAAGGAAAATAGGCATAAAATTTTGGAAAACAAATATAAAAGTTCTTTCTGTAGTTTAATTGATGAGTACTACCTGGAATCCTGGTGGATCATAGTAATATCGCCAATGCAATAAGAATAATGATTGTTTACGTTGACTACTGTCTAGTTTAAAATGGCTGGAGAGAACATCAAATGGCCCAACTAATCTGAGGCCTAGGTCCTTGAAGGCAACTGGAACACAAAGTGGAAATACCTGTATCAGACAAATGTAAAAAAGAGGGAGTAAATCACACGAGAACAGACATGGTACTTACGTGCAGGATTGGATCCATTGACAGATTCACAAAAGTCCCAGAACAGATAAAAGTCTTCAGGCATTTCAACCAGAAACTTTTGCTTAATACTCTGCTTGATGTCACTTGGTGACGGTGGCAGTTCAGGCTCGCTGTCAAATGAATGAACATCGACGGTGACTGTTGAGGCGGCATCCTGCGATGGCCCTGCACCGCTCTGGTCCTCCTCGTTGTCACTGGCTGCTTTCAGCTTGGGAGCCTTCCTCTTCGGGGACCCGGTTCCCGACGCAGCGTCTGAGACGTGGCCGTCGTCTGGACCGTCGCTGTCACTCTGTGGAGGCAGAGCGACTTTGTTGGGACGTTTGGCCCCTCTCCTCTTGGTGGCTTTGGTGTCTTTGACCTGTCGAAACAACAAGGGAACATGGTAAAAGAATAAAGGGATAATCTAACGTCACAGGAACAAGCCATTAAGCCATAATCTAATTTTTTTGTTACAAATCATATACTAATGACAGATAAAGTTGGAGGTTAGGACATGAACACTGCACAGGCAACTTACATGTGGCGGGTGTTTGTATTTGTTTATGTGAACCGAGTTCTTCTGGTAACATTTGGCACCATATTTACAGGCGATGCGCGGATCCTTCTGATATTCTTCAATGGTTTCGCAATTTAGGGTGGGTCCGTCGTTGCCCGCCATTTTCGGTTTTGAAATGATCGTCTGCCGGACCGGAAGCGGAAGCTGGATGTACAGTGCAGAGAGCGGACCGCCAGCCGCCCAATCAGCGTGCAGGATTCCATTTGTTTTCTTTTCGACAACGCAGTGCGGGAAATTTGAAATGCAGACGACCGAGTTGTCGCCTGCATGTATAAGTACTTGCATGTGTGTGTGTGTGTGCGTGTTCAATTGCATTCATTGCATATTGAGCAAGGGAATGAGTTCGGGTGTCGTGTGCACTGTGGGTACTTCCCTAGTCTAGTAGGCAGACTGTGGTGGAGGTGGCCAAAATCCCGCACGCGTTTTGAGCTCCAGAGTCGCTAAATGGGACTCGAACCGAACGAGCGACCCCACTAACGGATTGCTCTCCGGATGAGGAATCCATTGGTTGGGTCACACGTTCGGTTCGAGTCCCCATTTAGCGACTCTGGAGCTCAAAACGCGCTCGGGATTTTGCCAGCTCGCCTCCACCGGTCCCACTGCGCAGTGCGGTGCCTCGAGGGAAGTTTTGCCTGCTTGTGTGGCAGCTCTGGGGATATTGACTGTTGAAAGGCTAGGCTGAGGACACGTTTAATCTCCGGCTGCCGCGACACCTGGCCACCACGCCGGCGAGCGCCACGGCCAGGAAGGCGGCCCCGATGACCAGGAAGTAGCCGCCGTAGATGACGAACTGGTCGCGGATGGGGAGCTCCAGGCCGCCCTGCCCCGCCACGGCCACCGTCAGCGCCGTCTGCAGCAGGTACGCGCCCAGCGTGTTGACGCCGAAGATGAGGGCGTGCGCGTCCTCGCGCACCCGCTTGGCCACCTCCGAGCTGCGCACAGACCACGCCCCTGGTTGCTCATCCCGCACGAGAACTTTGACACTTGGCCACAAAAGTATGCGAAAAAAAATTTCCCTCGATGCACCGGCGCCGAAATGGTTGCCAACCTCAGCCTGCCCACTGGGCAACTTCTCGAGAGAAAAAGGCTCAGATATTGCGTCGTGACTGAGATTGACAACCCTGCAGACACTGGTGCATCGTGGGAATGTTTGCTGCAAGCGGTGATCCGAACTGCTGCGTTGACTTGCAGTGCGCCTGCGAGGTAGGCCAGCGACCCGTCCTGCAACACACCGGTGTGGAGACGGTGGCATGTCGCCCCTGTGAGGGGCAGGGTAGGCCGCCGTCTTCACACCGGTGTGTCGCGGCACGGGTCGCTGGCCTACCTCGCAGGCGCTCCAGGCCCTCGGCCAAGACCGGCGGAGTGGGCCAAAACTCTAGACGCGTTTTGAGCTCCAGAGTCGCTAAATGGGACTCTAACCGAACGTGTGACCCCACCAATGGATTGCTCTCCGAACGAGGAATCCATTGGTGGGGTCACACGTTCGGTTCGAGGCCTGCTTGGCGACTCTGGAGCTCAAAACGCGTCTAGAGTTTCGGCCGCTTCCACCGGTCTTCTGGCCCACTGTGCACGCGAGAGAGACGCTCGCACCTGGCGATGGTGATGGTGGCGTGGTAGGTGGTGCCGAACGCGACGTACACGGCGTACTGCACGGCCATGCTGCGGCTGTCCGCCGCCAGGGCGATCACGGCCCCGGACGCCAGCGACCACATGCCGACCAGGGCGTCCCCCCACGCCGAGTAGTCCGTCTTCCTGGTGGTCAGCCACACGGCGCCCGCGCCTGTCGAGGAGCCGTTTCAGGTTCAGTTGACTTAACTTAGGTGAGGAAGTCTCATCCTCAGCCTCTGCACTGCACACTTAGTCCGAGGGTCGTTTTCGTCGCTCTGTCCCTCTCGCACTCATGGAGCGTACCGCATAGGTGCGAGAGAGACAGAGCGACGAGAACGACTCTCAGTCTGCTTTGCGTACCGAGCAGCGTGTAGGCGGCCTCGACGGCGCCGTTCCACAGTGTCTCGTCACTCTTGTTGCCGTCGATCGTGTCCTGCCACAGGATCTGGCAGTAGCTGGCAACCTGGCGATCAGAGCAGCGCCTTCAGCTTGCTGCAGCCTGGACTTGGGGCGAGGTTCCCGCCATCGTCGCTACAGTGGATTTGCCGGCGGCCAAAACTCTAGACGCGTGCAGAGCTCCAGAGTCGCTAAATGGGACTCGAACCGAACGTGTGACCCCACCAATGGATTGCTCTCCGAACGAAGAATCCATTGGCGGGGTCAAAACTTTCTGTTCGTCCTTTTAGCACGCCGGGCTCAAAACCGTCGGGGTCTCCCCCGCCCACCGTCTTCCTGGCGGAGCCACTCTGTCGCGGGCGCCATCATCCAGCCGCCGGTTGCCAACCCGGCCCCCTTTGCACTGCGCGCGCCCGAACGCGTCCTGCAGTCCGGCCTTTCATGCACCCCAAACCGCGTCGTAGACGGCGGGCAGCTCCGTCCGAGGGTCGTGCCGTGGGTTCGACTCCCAGCGTCTGTTCCCGGAGTCGGCCTCGTGGCCTTCCTGGAAGTAGAAGCTGGTGGAGACCGCGGGGAGAGCCATGGCGAACGCGGTGGCCACAACCGCCGCTGCAACAAGCGCGCGCCGTTTTTGGCACTTCTGCCGGTACGGGTTGGAGCCCGTTTGGCTGCGGCGCACGGGGGTCCGGAACCGGAGGAGGGGGCAAACCCCGGATGGGGTTTTGGCTCCTGTCGTTAGTCGACTCGAACCTTTCGTGGGACCCACCAATGGTTGCTCTCCGAACAGGAACCATTGGTAGGGTAAACACGTTCGGTTCGAGTCCTTGGGACTTTGGAGCTTTAATGCCAAATGGGCCCCCTTGCACTGGGCTTCTGGCCCACTGCGTCTCACATCCGAGTGTGACGAACTGCAGCCCCTGCAGCGACAGGAAGTTGAGGCTGACGGCCAGCTGGCTGAGCAGGCCGCTGCCGAAGCGGCCCAGCAGGTAGCCCACCCTGGCCGTGGCGGACACCGTGCCGTAGTGCGCGCGGTCCACCTTGGCGTACATGTACGTGAAGTACGCCACGTCGGCCGCCCACATCAGCCCGTACAGCACCTCCATGAACTGGAACGCGAAAGGCACCGTCAATTTGCAGTTTTTTTCTCAGGGGACGGAAGAGTTACCAGAGTACCAGAGACGCAAGGGGGTTTCCACATCAGGAACTTCACGAGATCACAGCCTCAGATAGTCTTTTAGTGTGCAGGCTGAGGTTGGCAAATGCCACCTTTTGGGGGGGCACCCAATGGCCCCGGGGGATGCTGTAGGTCCGATGGCGCTGAGGCTCGCGGACGACGATGGGCTTGTAGCGCTTCCAGTCGGACACGAGGAAGAGGACCGAGCAGGGCCAGCTGGAGAGGTGCGACCGATAAAAATACTGGTTTTACCCCGCTCCGGCGTGAAGTTCTTGTCCGGCCCCGTGAAGAAAGGCGTGATGAAGGACTCGGAGGGGCGGAACTCCTTGAGCAGCCCGTAGGCCGCCAGCAGCGCCGCCACCGTCTTCCAGTCCATCTGGAAGGAGACCCAGCAAAGTGGCAGGCGAACCCCCACGGTGCACAGTGGGCCAGAAGACCGGTGGAGGCGGTCAAAAGACGCGTTTTGAGCTCCAGAGTCGCTAAATGGGACTCGAACCGAACGAGTGACCCCACCAATGGATTGCTCTCTGAACGAGGAATCCATTGGTGGGGTCACACGGTCGGTGCGAGTCCCGTTTAGCGACTCTGGAGCTCAAAACGCGTCTAGTGTTATGGCCGCCTCCACCGCCTACTGTGCGACAGGTGCTTCCCCGCCGCCCACGTGCGACTCACGTTCGCGCCTCAGGCAGCCTCACGTCGAATGGAGTCGAATGGAGCGGCCGGTCTGTCCGGCGTCTTCGTCTTCGCGGCCGCCTCTTGCCGTCCTTGTCGCACTCGCACTGAAACTAAACTGGCGAGTCGAACACCGCTGCACCGTAAGTCAACTACTGCTCGTGACGTCACTGCCAAAGTCATTTGCTTACCCTTTGGCCGAGGCCGACCCCGCACTCGCTGCCTCCGTTCGGTCCGACGCGTCCGGCGGAGCGCGCGCTGGACAGACTGGAGTTGGCAACCCTAGACTCCTGCGGGCCTGCTATATAGCCTGCGGGAGGCGGCAACCCGACACACCAAGTGCCGATTAACCTGATGAATAAATTTCACTCTGGCGGTATGGGGATTAGCCGCTTGCGGGTGATTATTCCTGATCCGCGCTATCTTATCTGCTTGCGCACGTAAATGGACTCGACCGAGGTAGAAATAGGGCTGCCCGCACGTGGCTCTCAAGACAACAAACTCGGCCGCTCAGGCCGTTCGAACTTCAGCGCGTTTAGCTGAATGTTTCATACATGCACAGGACGAGCGAGGCCCCCCCCCCCCCCGTCCGGTTTTTGTTGTCTTGTGATTTGTGATCACTCCCACTGCGGTCACAACGTAAACAAATCCTTAAACTCGGCTATTGTTGGTGCGGACGCCGTGAAATCGGTCTGACAGTCTCGAGGCATCTTTGGCACGCAGCAGGGACTTGCGTTTGCGCGTGGTCCTCCGCCAAGTGACTCGAAACCTCGTGAGTTTCGTGCTGTCACACCCGCAGCATAACCTGCACTGTTTCGTCACCACCTGCTGGTGCTGTAGGGTTTTGAGAAAACCCAGCTGAGTTGGAAATAAACAGTACATTACAGTACTACAACAGCTTTTCAATGCCGAGTAAGTATTCCTTTGTTGTTTTCAAGTGCCAAATGACATTAACAAAGTTAACAGAGTTCTAAACGGTTTCATACATTTATCTTTCATAAATTATGCCATGTCTGCATTTTCTGTTCCCTGAGTCCTTGTTGTCTATGAGCTGGCAGTGATATCAATAAAACTCTTCTTACTTGAGATTGGTGTAGCTGCATTGATTATCTTCCGACTGCTTGATCTCTGATGAAACCTTCTCCCAAACTTTGACATTCCAATTTTTATCTTTTTCAGGAATGGATCGCTTTGAATTATTTAAAAGACTGAAGAGATATATTGAACTTCATGTAACGTGAGCACCTCTCAGCTAATTCCAGTGGTTCTTTGATTTGCTTGGTTGTGTTTTCATTCTTCTTATTTTAATGCCGTTGTTTTCAGGAAACGCACTCTTTTCCTTGCAATCCTCGTCTTCGGACTCTTGCTATATTTTGGACCAGGTGTTGCAAGATGGTTTTACAGACCTCAGGAAGTGGTTGACGGTAAGAATTATACTCAAAGCACCTTCACATATTATATTCCATCACATATTGTATGCACTTTAATTATTTCAGATCTTGTGGAGAGATGCATGGAGGATAGGCTTACATCGTTTTATTCTGAAGCCTCAGAATATGATGCAAATATTGTTCACTCTCCCCCTATGGAAGATGAGCATGGATACCTTCCATATGTGGGCAATGGAGTGTTTGGCCTCCCCGTAAATTACGAAGCCAAAATCATGATTCGTAATGGTCGCACATTATCTTTGGAGGTTCCAATCAGACCTATTGTTACTGTATCTCTCTCTGGCAAATTCAGTGAAGCCACTGTGGTCCGGTGAGTACTTGCCTCAGTTCAAATATGTCAGCGCTCAAAGTTTTATTTATTTAATTTTTGTTAGTTTCTGATGTAACATTTTTCCTTTACTTTGTACCTCAGGTACTTGGATGGTGTAGTATATCGCTATCAATGCATGCGCTTGGGATTGTACGTCAAGTATCAGTATTATGCCCATCGCACCATTCCCGGTCTTCTTGTGCAAGAAATCAAAGTGGTAAATCCCTCTGATGTTAACCTGAACCTCGATGTCCTACATTCATCACCACCAAACTCATGGCTGTCTTCATCTGACACAATAAGGTATTTGGAATGGGCGATTCATCTTTATTTAGACCATACAATTAAAAATAATTAATTAATTGTGATTTTTTATCATAGGCTTCAACAGGCAGGAGGACAAGCTGAGTATCAAGTTTCAAAGGGAGTTGTGAATGTTGATTCTGATCGGCTTATTTCCATTGCTGCTGTGTCAAGCACTGTTCCATCCATACTCGAGGTATGGTTCATTCATTTATTTAATTTTTTGTGTTGCCCATAGCGCTTTTGAGAGAGAGCTTATTTTTATTTTAAATCTCAGGTGAAAGCTCGCAGCCATGCTAATATAATTGCGCTGAGCACTATTGCGTATTCAAAACCTATGTCGTCTGATGAGTATTACTCATCGAAGAATGCAGTGGAGAGTCTTGCAATTCAGGTACCTGCGTTAAAAATTGGAAGAATTATTTCAGTTCATACTATTATTTAGCTTCTAAATTGTTCAGTTCTTGAATTCTCCTTTGTGTTGTTTTTCAGTCCATGAAGGATGCATTGCTAAAACCAATTTCATCCTTGAAACATGATCATTCTGCTGTCTGGAACCACTTGTGGAGTACTGGCTTGAGTATCAGCAACTCTTTAGCAGCTGGTGCTGTGAATGGCCACCTCATCAATGCTACCATGTATCATGTGCTTTCGCAAACACCTTCTCAGTACCATGTGGACAGTGCCAATGCTTCAACCCGAGCTCAAGTCATGAAAAGCTTGGCTTATACAGATGGATGTTATTCAAGTTATCATACACTGTGAGCAATAAGATTGTTTTTAAGATATATTAATGAGTACCTTCTGGCATGCATGAAACCTATTGCCTTTTATCATAATGTCTATCCCTTGTCCTGCAGCCAAGCTGATAATTTGTGGAAAGATCTGTCGACTCTGTCTGAAGTAAATAATGTAGTTTCTAGATGGCTACTGACCCTGGAGAAGCAGGCACGTGTCGTGAACTTTTCTTCACCCTTCTGTATTAACCATTTAAGTTACTTACTAATTGTTTCTCTCTTTTAAAACTAGGGTTGCCACAATCTTGTAAAGGCTGGGGCTTTAGGTGTAGTTCAAGCAATGGTCTTAAGCTTTGGTGGACTACGATTCAGTAACCAGCATTTAGAATTGAACATCCATCCCAAGGATCTGCACAGGGACTTAGATTTCAGGTGCGTATTTTTTAAGGTATAGAGTGCAGTCGGACCCTATTTGTTTAGTTACAAGTCTATTTGCATATGTGCTCAGACGACTCAGCTATGGAAATTCCTCTCACGTCAACATCAGCGTTGTTGTCCAGGAGGACAACCACGCTGTTCTTTATGTTGCTCTTGACCGCAGTGACAAAAATTACTATGCTTGTGATGGTGGCTGTTTAGATAAGCCAGTCCAGCTTGGGTAAGAAAAATCCTTTCAGGTGCAATATTATGATGGGTGCAATGATTGTACCTATTATCATTATGTCTCTTTTTTGATGCAGCCCTGATCGAATTCAATTCCCAGTGAAATTAACAGAGCCTGTTACTGCCATCTTGTACATTACCTATGATCGTCAACACATGGAAGACCTCCGGCATGCCATACATGTCAAGGAAATTGTGGAAGGTAACAATTGATCATAATAATGATTTTCAATTTATTGTTTATCATGTAAGTAGCATCTATGTAATTTTATTTTGTATCGCATTTCATTTTCAGCACCTGCTTTGGAGCACCATGTCATAGCACTTCACAAACATGGACATCATCTCGGAGGCCTTCCGAATCTCTTCTGGGTTTCAATTGGTGTTCTTATTGTAGTATTTCATCTTTTCTTGTTTAAACTAATTTACAATGAGTATAAGGGATCTTCAGATAAATTCAGAGCACGGTATGGCAAGCTATAGTCTGCTCTGGATTCTATATGCCTTTTTCTTTAACACCAAAACTCTATTAGTTTTGACTTGACTGTGATTTCACTTATCCGATTGTGACATTGTTATTGATTGTGGAGATAATTTATTGAATGTGACCTTTAACATAACTTTGAAACTTGATTACATGTTGAATGTGGTTCAGATCACATTGTTTTCTTGTTAAGTGTCTGTAGGAGGGGCCATTAAGTGTTGTTCATAGTTTGAATGATGCTACCTTTGAAGTATTTTTTCAAACTTGACATCATTGTTCTTTTGTTGTTGCCAAATAATCATAATAGGTTGTGAAGCTGGCTGGAAGTGTTCTACTTCGGCTTCAGCTCTTCAATAGAATGAATGGAATTGGAATAGTATCATCAGACCTGGTCATATGACACAACAACAAAAGCTTTGTGTCAACAAAATTTGTGATATTGCATCATTAACATTTGCTTCCTTTATAGACTGATAGTGTGTGCAAATGTGGTTTTGTTACGTTTCTCATCTTGCAGTGAGCCACACATATTCAATCTACTGATATTCTATTTGGTTTCAAGTGAAGACTTTTTTCTTGTGAAGTATGCCTTGTAAGTGACCTCAAACAAGGTTTGCAATTGGATTTCACTTGAAATGCAATTGTCCTAGTCGAAGATGTAAAGTTAATTTTAACAAAGTGTATCGCTGGTTGCATTTTAATGTTCTTTCTTTGGGACCTCTTTGTAACGAAGCAGATAAGACTGAACACTTAATAACAACAATAAAGTTTTTAAATCTAAATCATTTACAACAAACATGTAAACAAACTTTAACTTACTTTTTCTGTTTTGTTTACTAATTCTTATATTCCATTGAAAATGCCTTACTTATTCTAAGTGTGATTGGCATTGTTTGTTTATACTTTAAGAAGTACTGTATTAATAATTGAAACTTTTAAAAATTAATGTTGATGACAGCATGAGTTTAAACTACTAGTTGTTATTTATTTTTATTTATCTAGGCAAGATGCTTAACATAAACTGTGAGCATGGCATTGTTGGATGTGTCAGTAAGCTATTTATTAGGAAGAAGTTTTGATAGTATTATTTTACAGAAACATTTTTCAAAGGCACTTTGCTTAACCATTAAAAGGCAAATTTTAATTTTCTTTGTTTTTAAGAAAAGCTTGCAACATTTACTGTCTCTGCACTTTGTGTCCTTAATCACGGAAAATTTTGGCATTGATTCGTGTTGTGATGGTAGATGTTATGTAAAATTAATGGAAATTTCTGTGTGATCGTGGTGTGATGCAACTTGTAATGCAATGGTTTTGCATTTGATTTCATGAAAATATGCTGTTGGGATGGCAATCATGACCATGACCCATAGACATGTAAAAACAACCAATCTCATGGTAAATGTTAGACTTTGTTTATGCATACACAAACTTACGTAAATGTGATCTTAACGCAAAATAAAACATTCTGATGACCCATTACTGTATTTTTCACGTGTGAACCTCTGTCAATCTGGAACTCCATAAGAAGATTCAAGGTTCTACAATCGTCAGCATACCACACACGTCTCTCAAGTTAATCGACTCTGTGTCTACCCTGTGAAAAGCTTGAGTGTCCGTCAGACCTAAAGGGAGGGGGAGGGGAAGCGGGTGCCAGCCTCAAAGGCGATGAGGGGCGAGGGGTGGCGGTGGGACCCGCCCGGCGTGGCCTGGCGTGGCCTGGTGGTCCCATCCGGTGGCCGGGGACGCGGAAAACTCGTTTTCCCGCTCACCAGCTTTCAAATTGGTCCATGATTAGGTTCCGCGGCCTGGCTCTGCACAGTGGGCCAGAAGACCGGTGGAGGCGGCCAAAACTCTGGACGCGCTTTGAGCTCCAGAGTCGCTAAATGTGCCTCGAACCGAACGTGTGACCCCACCAATGGATTGCTCTCCCGACGAGGAATGTGGGGTCACATGTTCGGTTCGAGGCCTTTTTAGCGACTCGGGAGCTCAAAACGCGTTTAGAGTTTTGGCCGCCTCCACCGGTCTTCTGGCCCACTGTGCTCCTGCCTCAGTGGGTCGAGCCAGTTGAGCCCAGCCGGGGCTGCAGTGCACGGGGTGACAGTGCCGATGCGTGGGCGTGTTGCTGGTTGACTAGGACGTCAAACTTAAAACGCACCCCCATCGTAGGCTCGCAGGCGGTAAACTCCGGAGACAGCGGTGGTAAATTTCCCCCCCAAAAATAGCTCTCCGGGGATGTTTTGCTCTTTTTTTCCGTTCCGCGCGACACCCCGGCGCGTTTTCACCCTCCACTGGTCCGCTGGGTCGCAGCTGCCCTTATCAACGCGCGCCGCGTCGCAGCCTCGGGCCTGGGGCCTGGGGCCGCCTCCGGAGTGGAACCAGTGGAACGCGGAGGGAGGCAGTCCGGGGGGTGCGGGCGGCGCCTGCCTCCGTCACCCCCATTCGCTAGCCGCGAGAGCGACGGAGACGGAAGACACCGAGTCGACGTGGAGCACCGCGACGCAGTATACGCGACCGCCGCCGTGCGGTCCACGGGCCACGGCCAGTAGATTGATTCCGAGAGTCGTCGCTCTGTGTCTCTCGCACCCGCAAGTGACGCCCCATGAGAGTGAGAGAGACAGAGCGACGACAGCTGCGCCCCGCCCGGCCCGGCGCTTCCGTGGACCACTTGTGGCTGCGCGGCGGGCCGGCGGGCCTTCCCTCCCCGTCGCCACCCCGGCCACCCCGTCAGGGTCGCCGAGGGGTTGCGGCGCTGCTGTGCTGCTGCGACGTCCCACACAGTCGCGCTCCAGCTGCCCAGGCGCCGCCCACGCCCTGCTGTCCTGCTTCAGGGGGTGCTTGGAGGACTTGAGCCACCTCGTGCAGCCTGGGTCCTGCTGCGGTCATCCCCGCTTATTTCGTCCTGAAAGACTTCTCGAGACTGGTCAACAACTCGTGGGTACGTAGCACGTCGTCAGTTGCAAAAATGACAAAGTTTGTAACTTGAAAATGCTACGAGCGCACCTCCAAGCGAACTGCCACGTGTCGTAGACTATGTGCGTTGAGAGAATTCGCAAACAGCCGTACAGATAAAAGTGTCTGTCAGAAGTGGGATTCGAACCCACGCCCACAGAAGTGGACTGCGACCTGAACGCAGCGCCTTAGACCGCTCGGCCATCCTGACAACTGACAGAGAACGGCGTTGCCGAGGATAATGCCCCGAGCACCGCGTCGAGCCGCCGCGGCCGCGGGAGCTTGTCGTGGCGGCCGACAGATGGTGCGAGCGGCAGACTGGCACACTGCCGGCAGTGCGGCGACGTGTGCATCTGCAGACCGGCGGCCGCGGGGCCGAACCGATCAGGACCGCGGCCAAAATTCTAGACGCGTTTTGAGCTCCAGAGTCGCTAAATGGGACTCGAACCGAACGTGTGACCCCACCAATGGATTGCTCTCCGAACGAGGAATCCATTGGTGGGGTCACACGGTCGGTTCGAGTCCTGTGAAGCGACTCCGGAGCTCAAAACGCGTCTAAAATTTTGGGCACCTCCACCGGCCTTCTAGGCCACTGTACGACGACGACGGTGCCCGAACAAATGCCGCAAGTGAGAGGAATGTCGATGTCTAGGTTCGCGGGCCGCGCCTCCAGGCTTGCCTCCAGGAGGCCGTCAAGGCCGTGCCGCCGGCCCGGCCATGGACGCCGCCGCCCTCCGCCTCCGCCACATCCTGAGCCGCGCCGACGCCGTGGTTCTGAAGGCCGACCTGGCGCGCCTCTCCTCCGTCCGCGGCCTCCTCCAGGACGACGTCAAGGCCGCCAAGACCCTCACGCCGCACGACGGGGCCGCGCGGCTGCGCGACGCCCTGCTCGGCGTGCTCCGCAGCGTGGCCAAGGCGCGCGCCCGCGTCGCGTGCGTCGTGCTGCTGGCGGCGGCCGCGTGCGTGCTGTACGGCTGGCTGTGGTGGTGGCCCGGCCACCGCAACCGCCAGGTCGGTATCGTTGGAGGCAGCGCCGCTGACAACAGGGACAGCCGGCGGTCAAAACTCTAACACGCGTTTTGACCTCCAGAGTCGCTAAACAGGCCTCGGGCCGAGCGTGTGACCCCACCAATGGATTCCTCGTTCGAAGTGCAATCCATTGGTGGGATCACACGGTCGGTTCGAGTCCTGTTTGACAACTCTGGAGCTCTGCACGCGTCTAGAGTTTTGACCGCGTGGTCCACTGTGCAGTGCCTGTGGGAAGTGCCGGACTCGCTGACGCTGCTCACGCGCCCGCCCGTGGACTGCACCATCTGCAGAGACGTCTCCCAGGTGGACCACGTCAAGGCCATCACCCCGCAGGAGTTCGAGGACAGGTGACTTCTCGTGCCGTTACAGGGGCGGTCAAAATCACGGACGCGTATTGAGCTCCAGAGTCACTAAACAGGACTCGAACCGAGCGTGTGACCCCCCCACGAATAGATTCCTCGTTCGGAGAGCAATCCATTGGCGGGGTCACACGTTCGGTTCGAGTCCCATTTAGCGACTCTGGAGCTCAAAACGCGGCTGGAGTTTTGGCCGTCTAACTTTGGGATCGGCAGGTACGCCTACACGGCCAGGCCCGTCGTCATCCAGGACGCCATGCTCAACTGGACGGCGCCGACCGCGTTCTCGTTCGACTACCTGAAGGGCATCTACGAGGAGTCGCTGGCGGCGCCGGACTCGGTGCAGGACCGCTGCCAGTTCTTCCCCTACAGCACGGACTTCCGCAGCCTGCGCGAGGTCTTCCAGATGGACGCGGACCGCGCCGCCATGCGGCCCGGCGCCAAGCCCTGGTACATCGGCTGGTGAGGCAGGACACCGCAGGGCACAGTGGATTTGCCAGAAGAACGGTGGAGGCGGCCAAAATCCCGGACGCGTTTTGAGCTCCAGAGTCGCTAAGTGGGACTCGAACCGAACGTGTGACCCCACCAATGGATTCCTCGTCCGGAGAGCAGTCCATTGGTGGGGTCACACGTTCGGTTCGAGTCCCATTCAGCGACTCTGGAGCTCAAAACGCGTCTAGGGTTTTGGCCGCCTCCACCGGTCTTGCGACGCTGCAGGCGAGGGTGGCTGCTGCTTGACTTTGCCTTCTGCAGGAGCAACTGCGACGAGAAGGTGGCCCGCCTGCTGCGCGCGCACTACGGCCGCCCCTACTTCCTGCCCAGCCTGTCCGAGAACAAGAACGTGGACTGGATCTTCATGGGCAGCAGCGGCTTCGGCGCGCAGATGCACGTGAGTAGCACGCCGCTGGTGCACGGTGGGCCGGAAGACCGGTGGAGGCGGCCAAAACTCTAGACTCGTTAGCTTCAGAGTCGCTGAACAGGACTCGAACCGAGCGTGTGACCCGAGCAACGGATTCCTCGTGCGGAGAGCAATCCATTGGTGGGGTCACACGTTCGGTTCGAGTCCTATTTAGCGAATGAGGAGCTCAACACGCGTCCGGGATTTTGGCCGCCTCCGCCGATCTTCTGGCCCACTGTGGGGTGGTGTGACTCACCTTCTCGGCCGCCTGCGAGGTAGGCACCAGGCACTCGCTCGACCGCGCGGCGTGGCGGGCCTGCCTACCCCGCGCATTGCAGGCGCTTGGCCCTCTGGCGCGCTGCTCCACGCCAAGCAGGCCGAGCTCGTGCCCGGCCTAGGCCCCGCCCCCGCAAGGGCGGGTCCAGGGACAGGTGTGATGTGGCGATGTGACGTGGATGTGACGTGGATGTGACGCGGCTGTGACTGTTGGCCAGGTGGACAACGTGAGGCACCCTTCGTGGCAGGCCCAGCTGCGCGGCGCCAAGCTGTGGTCGCTGCAGCCGCCCCCGGAGTGCCTGTACGAGTGCCAGGCCTTTTCAGTGGTCGTGCAGCCGGGAGAGATCAGTGAGTATTTGCTCCTCTGCCGTATTCGACTTGTTTTCGGTTTGAGAAAAAAAAACAGAATGCAAAGTAAATAAGTTTCAAGAAATTAGGCCGCTTCAAAAAAAATAGTTCCGATACCGGGAATCGAACCCGAGCCTCCTGGGTGAGAGCCAGGTATCCTAGCCACTAGACCATATCGGATTGGTGGAGGGAGGGGCTCCGAGTAGCCGTCCGGTCTGCCGCGGCGCCTCGGGCCGAGGCCCAGAAATAAGACAGTGAAAGTCCCTCCCCCCTCCCCGCCCCACCGAACGGGTCGCTGAGTCAGCGCAGTGTCGCCGCAAGAGTGTTTTGTTTTTGTTTGAGTGAAGAATCAGCTCTCTTCGCCTTTCGGCCGCGAAACGAACGTCAAACCGAAGCAAATAAATTATTAACTCCTTTTTTTGCTGTCTTTTTGTGCCATTCAGTTGTGCTGGACACGAACCAGTGGTACCACTCGACCAAGATCGTCTCGGAAGACATCAGCATCACCATAGGGGCGGAGTACGACTGAGTTTTGCCCAAGTATTAGTTTATTTATTAGTTTTGTTAACTGGCCCGCCGGTTGGAAGTAGCGCACTACATTTTGCTTCGAACTTGCACAGGCGTGTGTGTTTGACCCGCAGAAAATAGAGTCTAGTTACTATGGTTACGCGACTTGAAATTACTAAATAAAAGACACTGTTTGTTTTATTCCAACGTTTTGTATTTTTAAGTTGTTTTTGTTTTTTGGCTGGGGCGAGGGGAGTTTGTTTTGGAATCTCTTCTGAAAGTCCCTCTCGTTAGTTTCCTTGGGTTTTCCCTGCCGGCCCACTGTGGGCCGGCCGCAACCACACCACCACGCGGCCAGCGTTCCCAAGTTGGCCATCCTGATTGATTGTCTATTGGATGGCGGCGGCGCGGCGTTTGTGTGCGTTTCTGTTTCTTCCGAAAACAGCGGCCTTCCTCCCCTAGGTCCGCTCGGTCGAAACGGACACCACCGCGACGCCACGGACCACAGGGCATTGCTTTGCGAGCGTTCCGAACGCGCCCGCATCATTTCTTCATTCCGACCGCGGCCTGTCGTCTGTCTCTCTCGCACTCACGGGGCGTCCCGCACAGGTGCGAGAGAGACAGAGCGACGCGCTCGATGCCGGCCGCGTTGGCAAAACACCGCAAAACACGCGGCGACGTTCGGGACGCGCTGCTCGGCTTCACTTAGGATTCCCCTGATGCGTGTCCCCTCCGCGGACTGCTCCCGAGAACCGTCGCTCTGTCTCTTTCGCACCCACGGGGCGTCCCGTACGGGTGCGAGAGAGACAGAGCGACGACTCTCGGAATCAGTCTGCTGGCGTGCCGTCCGCGGTCGAGAGGGACATTACAAAGTCACGTCCAGAGACGGACAGAGAGGTGTGGCGGTGGCAGCACCGCGCCACCTCGAGGGAACTGCACGGAACGCCTGCGAGTAAGGCAACCCAACGCACTCGGCGGCACAGTGGTGGTGGCGGTCAAAACTCGAGACGCGTTTTGAGCTCCAGAGTCGCCAAACAAGCCTCGAACCGAACGTGTGACCCCACCAATGGATTCCTCGTTCAGAGAGCAATCCATTGGTGGGGTCACACGTTCGGTTCGCGTCCCGTTTAGCGGCTCTGCAGCTCATAATGCTTCTGGAGTTTTGGCCGCCTCCACCGGTCTTCTGGCCCACTGTGCGTGCGGCTCGGCTTGGCTTGGCTTGGCCAACCCCAACGACGGCATTCTCGGAACGTTTACCCGCACTCGCTGCCGCCGTGCCGCCATTCAACACCGAGTTAAGAGCATCGTCGGTCGGCAAGAGAGGATTGTTCCCTGATGTAATCACGGCCTATAAATGGACAGGCTAAAACCGTTGCGCTGTACTTATCGGCGACAAAAGAAATGCCGATCCGATAACACGCGCCACGCACACGCGGCCAGCGGAGCACCGCCGGTGATGTCTTCAGCGAAAGTGTTGCGCAAAGTGCAATTTGTGACCCCACCAATGGATTCCTCGTTCGGAGAGCAATTCATTGGTGGGGTCACACGTTTGGTTCGAGTTCTATTTAGCGGCTCTAGAGCTCAAAACGCGTCTAGAGTTTTGTCCGCCTCCACCCACTGTGCGTCGTCAAATGGGTGCGTACCGAAGGGAGGCGACGGTGGCGCCGCACGCGCGGCGGCCGAACCGCGAACCACGCGGAACCGGGCCAAAGTTTGCCAAAACACTGTTTCGGCTTGGCGCCGCTTGGCGCGCTTCGCGGGCCAAAGTGTACCAGTGTGGAGCTCTGCGCCGCCTCGTCGCTCCGTCTCTCTCGCACCAGGACGGGTCGCCCCGCGAGTGCGAGAGAGACGGGGCGACGAGGAAAACGACGCGGTGCTGGTCGTTTCCGATTGGCCGCGCCCTGCCGCGCGGATTCGGAAGGTCGCGTGGCAAAGCGGCAAAGCGGCAAAGCCGGGCACAGCGGCACGGCGGCAAAACAGTGCGCCGCGTCGCACAGTGGGCCAGAAGACCGATGGAGGCGGCCAAAACTCCAGACGCGTTTTGAGCTCCAGAGTCGCTAAGCAGGACTCGAACCGAACGTGTGACCCCACCAATGGATTGCTCTCCGAACGAGGAATCCATTGATGGGGTCACACGTTCGGTTCGAGTCCTGTTTAGCGACTCTGGAGCTCAAAACGCGTCTAGAGTTTTGGCCGCCTCTACCGGTCTTCTGGCCCACTGTGCGTCGGCTGCCTAGGCTGCCTCCGGGACCGACGGCCGTTCGATCCCCTTCCCCAGTGCTGCCACGTAAGCAGGCCAAAACTCCCTCCATCCACCGGTGGGGAAAGGGTTGCCAACCTCAGCCTGCGCTGCCTACCGGGCAACTTCTTGATAACGAAGCAAATATGTTGCCTGGTAGGCGGGCTGAGGTTGGCAACCCTTTCGACACTGGTGCATTGTGGGAATTTCGGCCTGTTTGTGTGGCAGCACTGTCTGCGACGCCGCGGCGTAATTCGGGGCCACTTCCGGACTTCCGGAGCCCCGAACGACCAGTCGGCCGGCCGGCCAGCGGGGCCGCACTTCGCAGCAAACCGATTCCGAGAGTCGTTGTTCGTCGCTCTGTCTCTCTCGCACTCGTGGGGCGTCCAGAGAGAGAGAGAGAGAGACAGACAGAGAGAGAGAGAGAGAGAGAGAGAGAGAGAGAGAGAGAGAGAGAGAGAGAGAGAGAGAGAGAGAGAGAGAGAGAGAGAGACGGTGACTCACCACGTCGCGACGCCGCGACGGGGCGCAGGTTAAACAGACCGTTTTCCGGAAGGAAATTAGCAGAAGGCGTCCGGAAGTGCGCAAAAGCGACGGAAGGTGCCACGGTGCCACGGTGTCGCGGTGGTGCGGGGCAAAGAGGCGGTAAAAAGCGGCTTCTAGTCGGGAGGTAACTGGGTCGCTGCCCGCTCGATTGGATGCAGACTTGCTCATTGCCGGGTACACTGCCTTGCAGCGACAGTGCCGCAAGTGTGCCGTGTCGTCGGTGATAGCGCTATCGGTGCAGAGCGCTTGGAGGGAGAAGGGTGGAGAAGGGTTGACGAGTTGACTCAACAACACTGCTGCTACCCCACCCGCAAGACTCGAGACCCCGCCACACAGTGCGCCAGAAGGCCGGTGGAGGCGACCAAAACTCTAGACGCGTTTTGAGCTCCAGAGTCGCTAAATGGGACTCGAACCGAACGTGCAACCCCACCAATGGATTGCTCTCCGAACGAGGAATCCATTGGTGGGGTCACACGTTCGGTTCGAGTCCCATTTAGCGACTCTGAAGCTCAAAACGCGTTTAGAGTTTTGTCCGCCTCCACCGGTCTTCTGGCCCACTGTGCGCTACAGCCTTCTGCAGGCACTCCGCGCGCGGGGTATTGACACGCGGATTCCGAACAGCGCTTTCGTCGCTCTGTCTCTCTCGCACTCGCGGGGCGTCCGTCGCGTCGCGCTGCTGGTCAATGAAGGTGGGGCGACGCGGCGCCATTGACCGGCCCACTGGTCGGCTGTCTCTCTCGCACGGGACGCCCCGTGAGTGCGAGAGAGACAGAACGACGAAAACGACTCTCAGTCCGCAGCCGGCGGTTCAATGTCACCGTGGCGTCACCCTGGCTGCCCTGGCTCCAGACTCGCGGCACGCGACCGCCGACCTGCTGATCGTTTGGACGCCCTCTCTCTCTCTCTCTCTCTCTCTCTCTCTCTCTCGCACCCACGGGAGAACGGGTGCGAGAGAGACGGAGCGACGAAACGAACTCGCCCGACCAGCGGTCACCGGTCACACCTCGAGCAGCCTGCCGAACCATTCAGAAGAGCGGTCTCTCTCGCACCTCATGGAGGACCCCGCGAGTGCGACAGAGACAGAGCGACTCTTCGACAAGTGAATCCTTGGCGCCGCTATGCAGGTGTGGGCTGGGCAGTCCACTGTGGGCCCGGCAGGCGAAAGTCGATAGGACACGCGCGAGACGATGCAAATTTAAAAGCAGTCGACGGTGTGACACATCTGCAACCCAGTCAGATGTTTCCTTTTTTTCGGTTGGTAGTAGTACCCACAGAGGCAGTGCTGGCAACCGCACTGCTGTACCTGCTTGCAGTGGCATCCTCGATCTACCTCATCAAATCGAATACACTGTTAACGTTCAAAATCAAAAAATAAAACAACCTGCACCTATTTTTTTTTCAAACTTTCCGTTAGGAATTTTGGAGCAGCTTCTGCCGTGTCCTCTCTCTGTCTCTTCGACCTGTCAGTCCTTTGCCAGGTGAGCTTGGACGAAGAGGACGAGGAGGACGAAGAGGACGAAGCTGTTCAAGGACACCTGGCCAAGGCCGGCGGTTGGGGAAACTGGGAGGACTTTTATGCAGCCGATCCGAGAGCTTAGGTAGAAAAGGCGGATCGGAAAGGGGCCCCCAGAGGGGAGGGGGGGCTATGTCGGCACGGGATGCAACAAAAAAGGAGCCCGCCACTTTTCTACACTGTCTTTATAAAACAGCTGACAAGCGAAAAGAGTCCGCCAATTTTGTACACTGTTATACTAAAACCTGCTGCCGCCGCGCTCTGGTCCGGGGGCGTCACACAGTGGGCCAGAAGACCAGGTGGAGGCGGTCAAAATTCTAGACGCGTTTTGAGCTCCAGTGTCACTAAATGGGACTCGAACCGAACGTGTGACCCCACCAATGGATTGCTCTCCGAACGAGGAATCCATTGGTGGGGTCACACGTTCGGTTTGAGGTCTGTTTAGCGACGCTGGAGCTCAAAACGCATCTAGAGTTTTGGCCGCCTCCACCGGCCTTCTGGCCCGCTGTGCGTGTGTTGTTGTGAGTCCGTTCCATTCCACGCCACTGGGCGCGTTGACCGTCGAATCAATGCTGGGTCAGACGGGCGCCAGACGACGGAAATAATCTGATAGGGAATTGGAGCTTTCGGGGTGGTTTCGGAGTTTCGGGGAAAGGAACCGGTTTCCGCGTGTTTGTCTCGACCGGGGCTGGAATCGCTGCAGGTGGGGGAGGGGGGGGGAGGGGAGGGGGAGTGGGCCAAAAAGGTGGCAAAGTCGGCGGGCCGAGGCGGCGCGGTGCTTCCGTCCTCGTCGTACGGCCGGAAGACGGGAGGTGTGAGTGTGTGTGTGTGGGGGGGGGGGAATGTAAACAGTGGGGGCCGGGCAGCGCGTGGCTGCGGTTATTGGCCGGCTTTGGCGGGAAGCGGCTACTACGATTTACTCGCTGGGTGGATAGGCAACCCTTTCGACTCTGGTACACCGTGGGAATAAGGACACGCTGATTGGGTGTTCGGGTCAGGTTCAGGCCGACGCGTTGTCCTGGAGGATAAGTGCTCGCTGATGTGAGCTACCCCCCCCCCGCTCTGTTTTCGGCGTTGACAGTGTACGGGTGGCTGCGTGGTGGCTGCGTGGGCAGTCTCCCAGCTGCAGACTGATTCCGAGAGTCGTTTTCGCCGCTCTGTCTCTCTCGCACCCATGCGGCACGCCCCACGAGTGCGAGAGAGACAGCGCGAACGGCGTGCCGTGCGCGGGGCGCCGGCGGCTCCGGCCGCGACACGAATCGCGTGGCGCTTCGGCTTCGGCTCCACTTCGGGCCGCGTTCGGGACGGTTCGGGTGTCTCGGCCGCGTCGCTCGGCTCGGCCAAAGGCTGCCAAAGGCACGGCGCGCCGAAGGCGGAAGCCGGACCGATTCGAACGCGGCCACTGCCGTGTTGTTGTCGTGCCCCCACCACCTCGCCGCGTGCACCGGAGTACCACCACGCCGCTCGCCCGTCTCTCTCGCACTCCCGCCGGTCGGCCGGTGCGAGCGACAGAGACCGCCGACAGAGGCCGTTCGCGAGGGGCGGTGCGGCGCGGCGCGGCGAGCCCCGCATGGACTGGGCATGGACGGGACGGACGGAGGCTCGGCGCGCGCCACGCCGACTCGGCTCGTCAGTCAGTGGTTTGGCGCCGATCTCTCTTGTGCTGCCGCCGTCCCGTCCCGCTGTCGCGCCGTTCGGTTCAGCCCGTCGCCGTCCTGCTCGCCGTCGTTGCCGCCAGGACGCCCTGCTGCTCGTGCCGCTGGCCGCAGCCTCCGAGGCCGCCGTCGTCGCGAACCTCCACGTCGTGCCGCTCCTCCCCCGGCGAGCGTTGCCGCCGCAGTGACGCCCCCGCGCGCCGCGCCGCCTTTTAAACGGTCCAGCCGCGCAGCCCTCGCCGGCCCGACGGCCCGCCCGGCGACGCGCCCGCCGAACTCGTCCTCAGGGTGCCGCCGCCGCGCCGCCACTTCGCGCTTGGCGCTTCGCGACTTGCCCGACGCAGCCTGCGCAGGCGCGGCGCGCGCAGCGACGACAACTCCTTGCCCCCCTCCCCGCGTCGCCGGCCTGCCCCGCCCACCTCATGACCAGGGAGACCACTGCAGGCCCATAGCAGCCCACAGCCCCGGCCCCCCGCGGCCCGCGGCAAGCAAGCCCCCTCCACCGGACTGCATCCAGATCCCCTCCTCTCCCTTTGCAAGCCCTTGCCCAGCCCCCCCGCCCCCCTGCCCCAGGAAATTCCAATTTAAAGGACAGCTTTAATAGACAAACATGAGCCTGGTGACGTCGAGAGAAGTGGTGGGCCTGGCGGGCCCCGTGGGGGGAGGGCCGGCCGGCGATGGGCGGCGGTTACGCCCGGGCCCCGCGGGGGTCGGGGGGCCCAGAGAGCGGCCGGGTGCTGGCGACGTCCTGGGCGACATCGGCGTCTTTGGCCTGGTGGACACCAACGGGAACGGACTCGCCGGACTCAGCTTGGACTGCAACTGCAACGAGCAGAAGTCGGCCTGGTTCGAAGAAATGGAGTGGGGATACGCCGAAAGCAATGGTGAGTAGTGCGAACTGACGTCCCGCGGGAAGCGTCACGGCGTGTCACGCGGACCGGCACCCGCGTGACGCGAAGCCGCGAAGCGCGACTTGGTGATCCGCGGCACGGGCCCCGGCCCCAGGACTCGGGCTGGCCGGGCGCCGCACAGTGGGCCAGAAGACCGGCGCCAGCGGCCGAAACTCCAGACGCGTTTTGAGCTCCAGAGTCGCTGAATGGGACTCGAAGCGAACGTGTGACCCCACCAATGGATTGCTCTCCGAACGAGGAGTCCATTGGTGGGGGTCACACGTTCGGTTCGAGTCCCATTTAGCGACTCCGGAGCTCAAAACGCCTCTGGAGTTTTGGCCGCCTCCACCGGTCCGCCAACATGTGACCGAAGCCGAGTGCATGGCGTTCATCTCACTGTTCTCAGAACCTTTTCCTATCGCGGAAAATGTACCTTTGTCTAAGCAGGACTGATAAGATTGCATGCACGGTAGTCACTCGGGTGCCTTCTGTCGCCGCCACGCCCAGCCAGCATTCATGTCTCGTTTCCTGGTCATTCCCCGTGGGCCGCGACACTGTAGGCGCCCCTCTGTCCGTTGTCTTTGATTTCGCTGCCGGCGACGTCCGGGCTTTGCTCGAGAGGAGTTGCCTGGTAGGCAGGCCGAGGTTGGCAACTGTCGACACTGGTGCATCGCGGGAACTTTTGCCTGGTTGTGCTGTAGGGACACTGGCCAGAGCTAAGACCGTCCGTGGCCGCGGGCCGCAGCCTCCGCGACGCGGGCCGGGGGCTGGGCTGGGCTGGGGTGTCGGCGGCCGGGAAGTTGAATGCATGGGGGTGGCGGACCAGCGCCGCCCGGCCGCCCCACAGTGGATCAGAAGACCGGCGGAGGCGGCCAAAACTCCATTGGTGGGGTCACACGTTCGGTTCGAGGCACATTTAGCGACTCTGGAGCTCAAAGCGCGTCTAGAGTTTTGGCCGCCTCCACCGGTCTTCTGGCCCACTGTGCGGGTCCTCGGCTCCGTGCGTGCCGGGCAGGGCGACGACTGTGTTCGCCTTCTCGTATTCCTTTTGGCGCGCCGGCACTCGCCAGGACAAGGACAAGCGGCAGGGAATGCCCGTCGCTCTGTCTCTCTCGCACCCATACGGAGCGCCCCGTGAGTGCGAGAGAGACAGCGCGACGAATCGCTCGGGCTGTTTTCGTCTGGTCGCATAAATGCACAGGCGGGCATGGCACAGACTTCTCGCTCCTGATTACTGCTGTAGACTTATCAAAAGCAGAACGGGGCGTTGCGACGTCGCTGTACTCGCTGTACTCGTGATAAGGAGTCGCGCACACCGCAAAAATGCCGCGCCGCGCCACAGGCCAAATCTCAAAGTCACTTTTAGATTGATTGCGCGGACCTCTGCCCCGTCTCCACGCGCCACCGAGCGCACAGTGGGCCAGAAGACCGGTGGAGGTGGACAAAGCTCTAGACGCGTTTCGAGCTCTAGAGTCGCTAAATGGGACTCGAACCGAACGTGTGACCCCGCCAATGGATTGCTCTCCGAAGGAGGAATCCATTGGTAGGGTCACACGTACGGTTCGAGTCCCATTTAGCGACACTGGAACTCAAAACGCGTCTAGAATTTTGACCGCCTCCACCGGCCTTCTGGCCCACTGTGGAGCGACGTTCTGCAACGCCGTGTGTCCCTTGAAGCAAGAGAATGTTCTTCCCTGCATTCCCTGGCAAACTCGGATTTTACATCCAGTTAAAGTTCCTTTTCCCAACATTATGCACCAAATTTTGGCGAGAAATGATTCTTACGTCGTAAGAGTCTAAATTGTCACCAAATTTTGTCACAAATTTTTTCTGATCCCCAGGGTGGCTAAGTTCATCACCTTTTCAGTTTCCAGTGTGCGGGCGAGTGGGTCATCGGATTTTTCGAGATCTCGTGTCGAGAGCAGCGAGCGCATTAACGTTTGACGAGTGGTCGATCATGATCAAGCTGCTCTCCTTGGCGTGCCTTGGCGTGATAGGGTGGGACGGACTGTCCTCCCTTATTCATCCGCCTTGTGGAATGACTGCTCGAACGTCACCCCTCCCCTCCCCACAGTGGGCCAGAAGACCGGCGGAGGCGGACAAAACTCTAGACGCGTTTTGAGCTGCAGAGTCGCCAAATGGGACTCGAACCGAACCTGTGACCCCACCAATGGATTGCTCTCCGAACGAGGAGTCCATTGGTGGGGTCACACGTTCGGTTCGAGTCCCATTTAGCGACTCTGGAGCTCAAAACGCGTCTAGAGTTTTGTCCGCCGGCCCACTGTGCCTCCCCTCCCCTCCCCTGCACTGGTACCGCTTCTGATCCACTTAGCGGCAGGCCTTCACCTTGGCGCTTAGCAGCGGCGCCTCGCTGAAGGTTGCCTACCCTCCCAGGGCCAGGGGCAGATCCACGGGCCGAGCGCTTTGGCCGCTTGGCCCGGGTGCTTCACCCCCCGACACTGTAAAAACAAAGTGTTGTCACGTTATGACTTACAGCATTAGGGGTAAAACGTCTTTGAATTTTCAAAATTCTCGTGTAGTTGAGGAGCTTTGTCGGACGATACAGCTCACTCGAAATCTGGACACGAATTAAAACTCAGTACACTGTAAAAGTGCTGTTTTCTTTTAGAGTGTATACCGGACATGACAAATGATGTTTTCCCAAGTTGGTTACGCTCCCGCAGCTCGCAAATTCATGTTACCAGGTGGCAACAGCGAGGTGCCTCACAAAAAAAGAAAACACTCTCACAAAACTAACGAAGTACCTGTTAGAAGTCGGCCGCCCCCACCACGCCAATCGAAGTGTCCCCACAGGTGGGTGCTCCGGGCCCCAGACTGATTCCCTGTCTCTCTCGCACCTGTACGGGACGCCCCGTGAGTGCGAGAGAGACAGAGCGACGACTCTCAGTGTGCTGGCAGGCAGGCCCTGCCTGCTAACTGCGCTGCGACACTGCAAGGCTTGACTTTCAAATTACGTCTCGCGCATTCCACTCATGCCCTGAGCGTGCCGTTGCCACTTGATCTTCGGGAGCCTTTCGCCAGAAACAAGCAGCATGCATACAAAAAATTCAATTTCTTTTTTTTTGGGGGGGGGGGGGTACAGAAATGTACGGAAAATGGTGCACGAAAAGAGTACGGCTCCCTGTCGTCAACTGCCTTTAAAAAAAAGACTTCTTTAATCAAGAAAAAAATAACTTTTCTCGTTTTTTTTTCAAGAAAATTTTTCTTCATCCAAATTTTTTTCTCGTATGCAGAAAATTTTTCTTGTGGTAAGAGGTTTTTATTATAAAAACCAAGCAAATTTAAAAATCAAGAAACCATTTTTCTGGGTGTGTTGCTGGGGATGAGTCGCTATTCCTGGGAATGCCAAAGGATAGATTTACCATTTTCCTCTCTAAAGTCACCGTTGTTCTTGTACTCAAAATTACGGCCTTTCAAGTGACGACCGAAATTTTCCCATTGCAGTGCATGCATGCACGCGAGACTCTAAATCCGCAAATTGCGCACCTAAAACGGTTTAGCTTTTCCTTTTTTCGGGCGGTCCTCTTTGTTTTTTTTTTCGCGGACAGGGTGCTCGTTACCTCGACGGTGTGGGAGACGGCATCAGTCATACTCGACAGGCAAGGGAAGATAGCGACGTAGGCGTAGCGTAGAGCAAAGCCGGCCAAAAACAAAAACAAAAACATCCCGCAATAAATCAAACGGAATCAACTCCTTAGCTGCGCCGGTCCCCGTGCGGGTCACCTTCGGCGACGGAACTTAAAAATAGCGAAAGAGACACCGCCAAAGTGCGCGGCGGAGGCGGGAATCGAACCCGGGCCCGCGCGGGAAGCTAAGTAATTGGATCTCTGGCTGCGCGGTGCTGCGCGGTGCTGCGCGGTGCGCGGCCGGGCGGTCGACGCCCAGTTGTCAGGCGTAACGTTATGGGCCCCGCCACGCAACGCCGCTGCTACTCACTATTAGTGGTGTGGTGGTCAGCAGGGACATTTTTCAGCACCACTTTCCGCCGCTTGGGCTGCAGGCCATGCACTCTGCACTGTAAAAAACAAAATTGGAAAAAGTTTTTATTGTTTTTGTTTTCTACGTCAGGGGTCAGTACCACTGGCACTATGCGTAATGTCCCACACTCTCAAAACCTTACAAAGAATTTCAGCTAACAAACAAAAGCTTACAAACAAAAGCAGCGTGTTTTAAGCACAATATTAGATTTAGGCATAGGCACGCAAAGACAAGCGAGTGCCTGAACCTGAAATCATTGTTAAAAACGGCGGAAACAATGAAGTGGAACTCTTTTTTTGTCTGTGGGCATTATTCTGGTCGAGTGTGGTAGGCCGGTTGACCGCGGCGCACTGTTCGCCTACTCACGTGCTTGCAGTCGTCTCTCTCGCACTCGCGGGGTGGGGCGGGGCGGGGCGGGGCGGGGTGGGGCGGGGCGGGGCGGGCGGGCGGGGCGGGGCGGGGCGGGGCGTCCCGCGGTGGTGCGAGAGAGACAGAGGCGCCATGACCCGCAGCGACCCACGCGGAAAGCCGCGGCCTGCTCAAAGAGGAGTCGCCACCACGCCCTGGAATGGACTCGACGCGTACACCGCAAAAAAAAATCGGCTTGAAATGAAAATAGCAACACTCGTACCCATGGGACGCACCATAAAGGTGCGAGAGAGACACACTCTAAAAAATAATATAGGATTTTGTAACGATCTTGATACAAAATTCTGTAACACGTCAGTCGGATACAAAAATTTGTATCCTTGATCCTAAATTCTGTATCACGTCAAGAATGTTACGAATTTACGAATCAGTGCTTCAAAATTCTAAATCTGACACAAAATTCTGTACTTTTTGTTTCAATATTCACAATCAGTGATATAGTTCCATGTAAAAATGCGATCTTTATGCAAATAACTGTAACTGATACAGAAAACCGTAACATATCGTTACAAGTTTACATATCGTCTGATGCAAAAATTAAAAACGCAAATTTAAAGTCAAATTACGAGCTTAATTTTAACATCACAGTTGATCGGGCGAAAAGTCCTAACGTGGGGCATGGTACTTTAGAAGCTTCGGGCGAGGAACTCTAACTGTCGCGCCGCAGGGCTCGTTTCCCACCACTACCTGGGCGTGCAGCGTGCCCGCTCGGTGTCATCGACAGTCTGAGGCCTGCCTCCCCACACGGCGCAGTGGCGCAAGCGGTAGCATGCCGAGCTGGCAATCCGGGGGACCGGGGTTCGGTTCCGGAGAACGCAGTTCGGTTTCTCCGGGTATTCGGGAGTACAGGAGCGACGGAGTGAATGTGTAGGAATGAACGATCGTTGAGGTTCAAATTTTGTTTATAAAACGACAAATTTTTCTGATTTTTGCATTGCAGAATTCTGTAACCGGGAAACAGTTTACCGTAACGCGTGATACAAAATTTTATATCAGTGCTGATACAAAATTCTGTAACATTTGTAGTGGAAATTACTGCGTAACCATGTTACAGAATTTTGTATTGAAATTTTTTTGAGTGCAGTGAGAAGGTGGTCTTGGGGCGGCGAACGCCTGCCAGGCCCGAAACGGCATACGATCATGTGTGGTCTAGCCCTGAATGGTAATGGTAATGCAGTGTAGGCAACCACTGGAGCTGCGCGCGGCCGTGCACCGCTGTTGCCTACACTGCAGGCGTTCGCCCGCTCGCCGCCGGTGTGGCTCTCTGGCTGGGCGCCTCCCTACTCTCTTTCTCACTCTTTTGAACTTTGAATGTTGTCTCTGTTTAGGGTATTTTTTTGTGGTGAAGGTACCGCCTGGCCGCCACTCCGCGCTCCGCGCGCCTGCAGGCGTTTTCGGCGGCCCTCTTTTCGAGAGCGGGGCTTCAATTGGCTGCCTCGCCGCGCACGCACGAGGCGCGTGGAGGGACGCCTTGTGTCTGAGAGAGAGAGAGAGAGAGAGAGAGGGAGAGAGAGATAGAGAGAGAGAGAGAGAGAGAGAGAGAGAGAGAGAGAGAGAGGGAGAGAGAGCGTCTCGCTGCTACGCCCCCTTTGAGTGCGATGTCTGCGACGCCGCGTCTGCATCCGTATCAGTGGGTCTGGCTTTGGCTTTCGGTTTTCGCTCCGCACGTCGAGGATGAGTTAATTTCCTGTTTCGACTCGTGGCCGGTCCGGTTCAAGAAATCCCCCAGTGCATCCGCGACTGACCATTTACTTTATGGTTTCGTCTCCCGCCCCTCGGCTGCTGTCCGTGTGTCCGCTAATCATGTGACGGTCGATGGTCGTCGGAGCGATAGAGACACAAGCAGTCTTGACAGTCTGGCGTCCTAGTGCTAATTTGTCACCATTGGCGCCTACACTGCATACTCCGACTCGAACTCGAGAAGTCGGGAGTGCAAATCGCGCCGACATTGTCTCACAGTGGGCCAGAAGACCGGTGGAGGCGGCCAAAATTCTGGCCGCGTTTTGAGCTCCAGAGTCGCTAAATGGGACTCGAAACGAACGTGTGACCCCACCAATGGATTGCCCTCCGAACGAGCGATCCATCGGTAGGGTCACACGTTCGGTTCGGATCCTATTTCGCGACTATGAGGTTCAAAACGCGTCTGGAATTTTGGCAGCCTCCGCCGGTCTTCTGGCCCACTGTGGGCCGGTCGGTGTACTCCAAGATCCACTCGGCCAATGAAAAATCCGTTTAGCCGCGATTGCCGTGTGCAGTGCAAGTCCGACGGTGTAGGCGGGATGAAATTGATTTTTGTTGGTATCGCCGATGTAGATAGGGACCTTTGCTGGGAGCGACACGCACAGTTAAAAGTCTGCGAAGAGTCGCTTCGTAATACGAAGAAAATGAAGGCATTGTAATATCTACAAAGAAATGCTTCGTATTATGAAGCAAAATCCTTCGTAATACGAAGCATTTCTTCGTAATACGAAGCAATTCTGCAATGCCTTCATTTTCTTTGCAGTTATGAAGCAAATGCTTCGTAGGCTTTTAAGAGTGCGCCGGTGACAGCGAAGAAGGGCCAGAGCTGTCCGCCGCGCTGTCCCCGCCCTCCATGGAAGTCGGCGGCGGCCGTCCCAGGGACTCTCTCCGAGAGACTCGTTGTCGTCGCTCCGTCTCTCTCGCGCCCAGACGGGACCGGACGGGACGCGCCACGAGTGCGAGGGAGACGGAGCGACCAAAGAGACTCTCGGAATCCGTCTGCAGAGACACGCCGCCGCCCTCGCCGCGTTTCGCACTGTCCTTTGAATATTAGATGCGCCACTGGACAAAGTGCTGCCAATCCACTCGCCTCGTGTGAATGTGAATGTGAATGTGTGTGAGTGTGTGTGTGTGAATGTGTGTGTGTGTGTGTGTGTACTGCGTTGGAGTGACGAGCCAGAAAGAGACTCGGATCCTTTCTTTGGTCAAGTTGATAGAGAGAGGTCGCTATATTTCCATCGACCACCACACCATAAACCCCATAAACCACATCTCGATTTTGAAGGTGGTCTTTACCTTGGACCTTTATTCAGTCTTGTATGCAAGGAGGGCCGTTTCACTAAATCAATTTCAATTTTTAATTAATTTTTTTTTTTGGTAATTTTTAAAATGCTATTTTGAGGGCCCAAGGCTGCGCGAAAGGGGTAAAAGTGGTGCATTTTTAATGGGCGCGTGCGCGGGGCGTACGAAAGACTCTCGTGACAGCAATTAGCAGTGCCGTCCCAATTTCGGCACCCGGGAATCAATATATGGTGGCGCTCTGCCCCGCAGGTGTAATGGCCGTGGGTAGTTTGGCCACCTCAGTCAATATCAGCTGTTTGCATGCCATTTGGGGCCCCCGACTGATATGTAGGGAGGAGCGCTGCTGACGGCCCGACTGAAAATCATCAGGTCCGAGCGGTGTCAGGAGTTCCAGGCCGCAGTTGTTTTGACAACTTTTGAGTCGTCATTGTTACACACCAAAAATACTACTTCTTGGTAAAAAAAAATTTAACTTTTTAAATTTTTTTTTCAAGAAAATCTTTTTTATCTTCACTTTTTTTTGTATGAAAAAAATTTCTTGTGTCAAGATTTTTTCTTACAAAAACAAAGAATCGAAAATGAAGATACCCTTTTTTCTGGGTGTATTACTTGATTATGTCTATCACAATAAGCACCTATACCAGTTGCTCGAGCGACGGCCATAAATTTTGGCAGCGCAGACTTTGGCGAGGATAATCGGGAGTCTAACGGCTGAGAAGACGTTCCCGCCGCTCCCTGAATGCGAATGAATACTCGTCGGGCCGCGCGGGCCGCGTGTGCCAAGGCGTTTGTAAGCGCCGGCCAAGCCAGCGAAGACAGCGCAGCCGTGCTGAATTCGGATCGCATGCAAAATGCCTGGGAATGTGTGGACAAGCCCTTGCGTCTGGAGACGCTACAACGTGCGGGGTAATCCACCGAGTGCCCCCCCCCCCCTCCTTCTCTCTCTCTCTCATCGACCGGGCGGTATGAAAGCACGTCGTTTTCGCCTTAGTTAGATGCCAACACTGACGCGCGGATGATAGCGTTCCGGATTCGGTTGGCAGTTGGCACTATTGATCGCAGCGCTCCGCTTCCTGGTATACGCACGCCTCTCGCACCTCATTTCATTGCCCGTCGATTTTCGCCCAATCCCACCACCTTTCAGGGTAATTAAGGGTTAATTAATTGAGGCTTAGGGTTAATTTGCGGTTAGGTTAATTTGGGGTTAGGGTTACTCTAGGGTAACGATTAATTCAGAGTTAAGGTTAATTCACAGGGTTTGATAAGGGTTAAGTTAGGGTTAAGTTAGGGCTGATTTAGTTAGGTTGAGGTCAGGGGTTGGGCTAGGCATGGGTAGTTTAAGCGATGATCGGTGGACCCGGACAGGAGGAGTCAGGACATTGTTGTCCGGATGACCCGGCTTTGGGCAACCTGGTGGGAGCGCTGCTGACTGCGTGTTGTCGGAAGAGTGACAATCGGACTTTAGCAAATGATAGAGCACTGCGAGCAAAGTGCCGTTCGCAGAGCCTAGCAATTTCGTCGCCGCTCCTGCCTGCCTGCATCTCGGAATAGCATGTCAAAAAGAACGCAAAAAAAAAATCACTTTGGACAACGGCTGAAAATTGTTTGATATTTTCTTAAGTCTCGCTGGCGTGGTGAACAGGAATAAACGAGCTGGAGTCATTCTTTTAGGCCTTTTGTGCAGAACAAGCCTCCGTGTGTTGGATGCCCGAAAATTAGAAAATAAGACGATTCTAGAAACAACTCTCTTTGACAATGGACCTAACGTGCCATCCATTACCATGGCAATGATGTCGAGTGCACTGGCCTGGCTGGCCCCGCGGTGTCCCGCCACTGTGAAGAGTTGCAGGTACGGCTTGGTGTCGAGGTCTGCCAGATAAGATAAAGGGACGTCTGGCTCGACCAGCGTCACGTGAGAAGGCCGGAAATTCACCTCGGAAGGAAGGCTAAAAAAGATGATCGAGGACTTCAGGCAGTTTCTCAGTTCAGTTTCTAGCATAGAAGAATCAAGCTCAGTTCAGACATGAAATGAACTATGTTAAGTTCATACATGAAATGAACCAAGCTCAGTTCAGACATGAAATAAACCAAGCTCAGTTCAGACATGACATGAACCAAGCTCAGTTCAGACATGAAATGAACCAAGCTCAGTTGTTCAGACATGAAATGAACCAAGCTCAGTTCAGACATGGAATGAGCTCGATCTACAGTCCCACGTTGATTCCGAGTGTAAAGAACTCATTAGAAGCCGAAAAACAGGCACGGGTCCACATTGAGCGAGCAGATACTGACATCTAATTGGAACGAGTGTCGCTATCTCAGTCACTCACTTGACCTCTCGGGCGGGTACTACCAGTCAGTCCGTTTTGCTATCGGGATGCTGCCATCATTGCAGCTTTTCGGTTGATTTACTGCTCCAGTCCTTTTAAACCCAGCCGGTGGAGTGGCAGGCACCGCCAGACGGCCGCCTGGCCAGGCTGTGCAGGTCCGTAAAATAACGCATGGACGCTGTGCTGCCTCGCTCGAGGCTCTGCCTCGAGACGCCCTACCCATTCATGCCATCCAGCGAGGAGTGCAGGGTAAACATTTTGCTCGTGCCGCCTGCCACTGCAAAAACAAGTTTGCAGTTTTCTCAAGGACATGGTCGTCTGTGTGCTTTTCACAACACGGCAAAAATTCCCAACGAACTCCAAATGTAAGGCACTTCAATATTCGTCAGTTATTTTTCAATTTTGTTGTAGGGAAAATTGCAGTTTTACCCCAATTGTTTTGTAGTGTAGGTGTGCTCCGCGGCTTTCGGTGGCTTCCCACACAGCACTCACACACAATGATCATCACGCGATGCGAGACTGAC
The DNA here is from genome assembly GCF_012932325.1 of Thrips palmi. Taxonomy (NCBI): domain Eukaryota; kingdom Metazoa; phylum Arthropoda; class Insecta; order Thysanoptera; family Thripidae; genus Thrips; species Thrips palmi. Next base: position 7,614,154 of record NW_023144627.1, read on the forward strand.
GTGACTCCCCAAACATGTACAGTCGATCCGGCAATAACTTCATCCTCGTTGCGGTGCTCACGCGCCGCGGAACGGCAGGGATAGGATTAGTCCGGATCGACTATAGAAGCGGTTTTCCTCGATGCGTTTTCTCGCTGGCTTTTCCACACTCTTAAAACCTTACGAAGTATTTTGAGCATACATATAACAAATTAAAATACTTTGTTATACGAAGAAATAGTTCGTAAATTACGAAGTATTTTCTTTGTAAGCTTACGTATGCTCAAAATACTTTGTTATACAAACTACTTTTCTTTGTAAGGCCCAAAATAGTTTGTAAGGTTTTCTCAGTGCAGTGTACGGTGCGCTTACTCACCGCACTTTGCGCCATCTGCGCCTGCCGCAATTTTGCCGCCATTTCTCTGCACTTTGCGAGTGTCCCGACAAGTGTACCAATTATCCTTTGCAAAAAATATATGTGTATTCTTTTCTTTTTTGCATTAGAACGTGATAAGTGATATGCGGTTCATTTCTTTTCGTTTCCTTTCGGCTGGCGACCTTGAACTTGATGGCGCGACGGTCAGATAAAGAGTTGGGCTAGGGCAAGCCTCGAGGCAAGCCTGATGGGCAGGGGGGCCAGAGCGTCACGGCGAACGATAGCGTGCGACCGCGTGACACCAACGTGTCTCGCTACATCTATTCTATTAAAAAGCTGAATTTTTTTAAAAAAGGAGGTTAGTTGCAGTGTGGCCGCGAAATGAGCGTGACTCATCCCTCAGGTGTGTTGCACTGTTGCACCAAGGGACTCACGCACGCACCGGCTCCTCTTTCAAAAAAAAAGTGCTTTGTTTTGTTAGTAAGAAATTGTGCGAGGGGTTGCGAATCACCAGATATCCTGATGTGGGTCGGGAACTTTTCGCGATGACAACACCAGCGATCGTGTCGGGCGTTTCCAGTGTACCCGAGGGGTCGGCAACTTCCCTCGGCCGTGTACGAGGGAGTATACGTATATTACCAGTAATATAGGTAATATATGTGTAATATAAAGTAATACAAAGTAATATATAGTAATATAGGGGTATTATAGAGGCGAAATTGTGGTAATATGCAAGTAATATATGGTAATATACAGGTAATATAGCCACCGCGTACGAAGTAATATATGAGTTGCCGACCCCTCGAGTGTACCACTCGGTCCTCGGTGCAGCAGGCCGGATACTCGGTTCGTGTACCCTTCGCGCCAAGCTCAAGGTCGTTTGTTATCCGGATTGGATCAAAACATCGCCGGCGACGCCACGCCACGGCGCGCCACGGCCGGTACGTACTCGCAATTCGAGTACACTGCCAACGAAAGATTGCCAGCCTGGAGCCGCGACTCTCTGAGGGCATGACGAGGATGTAACGAGCCGACCAATCCGAATAGCTCTGGATGGCTGCGTCCGCGACTGCCCAATCCGAATCCGAATCGCCGGAGGGCTGCGTCCGCGACTGCCGAATCCGAATCGCAGGAGGGCTGCGTCCGCGCGAAGCGTGCCGTCTCGCTTGCCCGTGGCCCAAATCCAGAGAAAGCGAGCGAGCGCTTTCGGACGCAGTGCCGCTGGCGAAGCGCGAAGCAGCGCGACGCGTCACCCGAGACACCGGACGCGTCTGTCTGTCTGTCTGTCTGCCTGTCTGTCTGTCTGTCTGTCTGTCTGTCTGTCGTCCGAGTCAGGCCGAGTCGCAGCGGGGCGCGAGTGAGACGGTCGGGCGATCAAGAACCTGGCTCAGTGTGACGTGTGCAAACACACACACACACACACACACACACACACACACACACACACACACACACACACACCGGAAAGTACCTCCGAGTGCCCGAGCGGCGTTGCCGTCCTGACTGGCGTTGAAAAGAAAAAAAAAAAGAATATAAATTGCAAATGGCAGTAGTAGGCAGGCATTGAATAAATTGTTGGCACAGTGCGTCGAGCGGTTGGGGCCGTTGGGGCCACTCGTTCGGAATTTACGATCCGCCGCTAGGTAGCGTGACAGGGTCGTCGCTCTCCAGAAAAGTGTCGAGCTTAGAGGAATTAGGAGGTTTTAAAACCACTTTGGAAAATCTTGAAAATTCCCTCGTACGGAGTTAGGGTTTGGAAGAACTACTTCGATAGAATTTTTTCATGCAAGACTAAACAAGTAAAATAAAAATATTCTTGTGTAGATTTGAATATATTAACAGCAGTCTCTATAGTATACTCTGAGCTGACCGATTTTATTCTGTTGACCCAGAAAAATCAGCAGCAGTTTCCGGTGTGTTATTGCCATCCCCTGGGCAATGACTCCAACTTGTTTACGGTTTCCAACCCTCTCAATTTTTCTGCGTGTTTTGTTTTACACTCTATGATTGGGGCCGCCTTGCACGGCTTGCACCAAGGAGAAATAACTCCAGCCGGATCTGTACATCGAAATTCATCAAACATGTTAACTTTACGAAAATTCGTCAAAAATAATCAAAATTTTACTGAAGGTCGTCGAAATTTGACTGGATTTCTTCATCGGAATTTGACTGAAATTCATCAAAATTTTACTGAAAGTCATCGAAATTTGACTGAAAGTAATCGAAATTTGACTGAAATTCATCGAAATTTGACTGAAATTCATTGGATTATTTGTTCACCGAAATTCACAGTGATTTGGCTTGCACTCGCTCGTTGTTTGGCAGGGTCTCGGTGCGCGCGGCGCAGGGCCGCATTTAAATCAGTGGAGCGAACCGGTTTCTTGCTCCTTGCGCTGCCGGGCCGCGCCGGGCCGTGCAGCACACTGTCTCTCTCGCACTCACGGGGCGTTCCGGAGGGTGCGAGAGAGACGGAGCGACGAAGAAGGCCGTGCAGGACCAAGCCGGCTGGTTTGAATGCGCGACTTTGCCGGGCTTGCCCCCCTCCACCCGCATGGACCCCCTGCCGAGTCGCTTCTCTGTCTCTCTCGCACCCCTGCGGCACGCCGGCACGCCCCGTGAGTGCGACAGAGACAGAGTCAGTCTGCTGGACCTTATTATGGCGACACACATTCAGCGTGGGCATTGTGTTGATAAATCAACTCCCCCCCCCTCCATTCCCCCTTTCCAGTGTACTGGGGCGTTACACTTGCACAAAAGTGCCTCACTCGCAGTCAGAGTGCGATCGGGGAGATCATTTATGCATTCGAATAATCCAAGATCCCCGCCGGCGCGTTGATTATTGTTTCCTTGGCGAAATGCTAATCTTGAAATGTGAAAATCCCCTCGGCTGCGTGTGGCCGACGCGTGTGGCTTTTAATGCACTAAAGCGAACCCCTCAGGAAGCGAGCCCGCTTCCTCATCTCATTGCCACGATCGAAAAATGTGCTTCAAACACGGACATCTTCCCCCTCCAGACCGTGTTGAAAGTTATTGCAGGCTAGAATGGTTTTCAAATTTAAGTTTTGGAGTTTATTTTTGTGACTGCTGGCAGCAAAAGTCGTTGTAAATTTTACAAATATCCACAATTTTTTTTTTTCAAACATCGGCCTCTTTTTTCATTCCCGGAATGCGTTCGAACAGTGTATACACTGTGCCGATTGTTATTTGAGCTGGCTCGGCTGCGTCGCACCGAAAGGAGGGGGGGGGGGGGGGGGTACAGGAGGAGGAAGTACTTGCATATACATGTCGGGTCCAGCAGTCACCTTGGCGCCTTGTCTCGTGGGGCCCCGAAAAGGCGTCCCGAAACAACAAAAACGAATCCAATCATGTTCTCCAAAACGGACGCGAATAAATCAGAGGCAGCGCCTTTATGAATCACGACGACACGGGACGACTCTTCTTCGTCTACACTCCTCTTACTTCTTCTTCTTCTTCTTCTTCTTCTTCTTCTTCTTCTTCTTCTTCTTCTTCTTCTTCTTCTTCTTCTTCTTCTTCTTCTTCTTACTCTCCTTCTTCTTATTCGCGATAAAACCAGACGTGCGTGAATAACGCCCCGCTGCAAGACAGGTCGGGGTCAACGTTCATTTTGTTGTTCCAAAAGCCACTGCACTTCCTGGCTGCACGGACCGAGGCCCCCCCCCCCTTCCCCTTTCCCGCAGAGTGGGCGGGGCCTCGACAACAACAAGGAACAACAGCAACAACATCAATAATAATAATAACAACAGAAGACCAACAAAAACAGTTACAAGAATACAGGCTCCTCCGGAAGTGATCAGAGCTATTGGTGACGTCAGCCTGGGGGGGTCACAATCAGGGATTGGGTACAGAGGTCTGAGAGGCAAAAAAAGAGAGAGAGAGAAGAGAGAGAGAGAGAGAGAGAGAGAGAGAGAGAGAGAGAGAGAGAGAGAGAGAGAGAGAGAGAGAGAGAGAGAGAGAGCTGCTGGCACCACACTGCCAAAAACGCTCCTGCATAGCAGCCCTTCCGGCTGGTCCAGGAAGTGCCTGGAAGTCCAGGACGCAAGGCGCAGCAAGGCGCCTCGTCTTTGCTCCGCGAAGTCGCGATCGGCGGCCTCGCTCGACCGTCGCTCCGTCTCTCTCCGTCTCTCTCGCACCCACGCGACACGCGGCCGCCGCCCGTGAGTGCGAGAGAGACGGAGGATCGCTCCGCGGCGTTCGAAACCGGAGTGGGCGGCAACGCGGCAACCGGCGCGCGCGGCTTGACGCCACGGACGCACAGTGGGCTAGAAGACCGGTGGAGGCGGCCAAAACTCTAGACGCGTTTTGAGCTCCAGAGTCGCTAAATGGGACTCGAACCAAACCTGTGACCCCACCAATGGATTGCTCTCCGAACGAGCAATCCATTGGTGCGGTCACACGTTCGGTTCGAGTCCCATTTAGCGACTCTGGAGCTCAAAACGCGTCCAGAGTTTTGGCCGCCTCCACCGGTCTTCTGGCCCACTGTGGGACGCCGAGGAGACGAAGAAGGGGGAAGGGAGTAGGAGGGGAGGGGGAGAGGTGGGAGGGGTGCACCTGGCGCCGCGCGGCGAAAGGGAAGGGCCACTTTTTGTCGCACTTGTCGCGTTCCACTCTTTGACTGGTGCTTTCTTGCCGACCGCTGGATTCCGAACAGCACTCTCTGTCTCTCGCTGTCTCTCTCGCACCCATGGGGCGTCCCGCAAGGGTGCGAGAGAGACAGAGCGATGAGTGCACCGCGAGGGCATCCGGCCGGGACGGCCAGTGGCACACATTTTCACCAATGGTTTTATGCACCGCGCGGCAATGAGAAATCGGACGTACCGCTGAGTTTTCAGTGGAAACTTTCGCGTCAATGGAAGTTTTCGCGTCGCGACGGTTTGTTTGTTGTTGCGCTGCTTTACTTCTCCTTGGGAAAATCCTGGGTCCGCAGCTGACTTGGTGTCGGCGCGGAGCAACTGGTGCGAGTGGGGAGTGGGGAGTGGGGAGTGGGGGGTGGGGGGTGGGACGCCCGACGAGCGAGGCTGGGCCGCCCCGCAGTGCGGGGCTGCTTGGCGGCACCGCCTACCCGCCGCTCCGCGGGCGCTCCGGCTCCCCGACGACGCACAGTGGGGCGGCCAAAACTCTAGTCTCGTTTTGAGCTCCAGAGTCGCTAACCGGGACTCGAACCGAACGTGTGACCCCACCAATGGATTGCTCTCCGAACGAGGAATCCATTGGTGAAGCCACTCGTTCGGTTCGAGTCCCATTTGGCGACTCTGGAGCTCAAAACGCGACTAAAGTTTTGGCCGCCTCCGCCGGTCTTCTGGCCCACTGTGGCACGTCGAGCAGCCCGAACGCAACGATGGCCATTTTTCGTAATGATGGTGGTACGTCCCTTTTGATGGCGTTTTCTTTTTGTTCCCCCTTTTCTGATTGCCAACGCCTTATCATGGTCGTTTGATAAAGCCGTACGATGGGCCACACGTGTTGCATGTGTCGTACTTCTTCTGTGTGTGTGTGTCAGAGAGAGAGAGAGAGAGAGAGAGAGAGAGAGAGAGAGAGAGAGAGAGAGAGAGAGAGAGAGAGAGAGAGAGAGAGAGAGAGAGATATCGTCCTCTGAAGCCTACATGTCGTCTGACAGTTGGGCTGAGTGACACATGTCCGAACGCAAACACACACACACACACACACAAAAGCGCGCACAATGATGTGTATCGCGAAAGTGACCTTCAGAGTCGCCGCCACTCGTCAATGGACATAATAGGTGCGAAATAATTCGTCTGCAACAACAACAACATCAACAACAACGCGATCACCTGTGGACACGAGTCATTAGTCCGCTGGGCGGCCGGCAGAGCGCGCGGCGGGTTGCAACACACGGCGGGGCTCACGGCTCGCGGCTCGCACTCGATGGCGACGGTATTGACTCGGCCACCGCCGTGCCCAGTGCACAGTGGGCCAGAAGACCGGTGGGGCGGAAAATCTGGCCGCGTTCGAGTCCCAAGCGCTAAAGGGGCCAACGGAAGTTGCCCCCCCAAGGTTCCTCTTGGGAACTGTGCGGCAAGGTGCTTCGGTGCTTCGGAGGCCTCGTTTGAGGCGCACGCCACGGCAGGCGCGCCACTGCACAATGGGCATTGTAGAGCCGGCAGCGCGGTGACAGTGTGCCAGCAGTGTGCCAGCAGATTGCCAGCGGGCCGGGCCGGACAGACAAGATGGGAAACGCTGCCAGAGCGCCGGGACTCGGGGGCTGTTTTATTCTCTGCCTCTGTCCCTCTCTCCTCGGCCGGCCAGCAGAAGTGCGAGAGAGACAGAGCACCGTTCGGTCGTAAAACTCGGCCACGCGTTGGCCTGCTAAGCGAAGCGCATGTTGTTGATGATGGTCATGGTCATGAAGTCGGTGATGATGATGTGCTTCTAATGCGAGTGGCCCGCGCTCCGCGCAATCGGGCCACTGACAGTGCCTCCGCATGTTCCGTGCCTCTGCATGGCCGGCACCTTGATGGGGACCCGTTTCCGCTGGCGAGTAAATCACGCAGAGCCGTGCACAGTAGGCCAGAAGACCGGTGGAGGCGGCCAAAACTCTAGACGCGTTTTGAGCTCTCGCTCCGAACCGAACGTGTGACCCCACCAATGGATTCCCAGTTCGGAGAGCAATCCATTGGTAGGGTCACACGTTTGGTTCGAGTCCCATTTAGCGACTCTGGAGCTCTGCACGCGTCTGGAGTTTTTGCCGCCTCCTCCGGTCTTCTGGCCCACTGTGCGGCCCTGACCCTTCGCCCTTTGCTTGACGCCTCGCCCTTGTCTCCGCAGGCCCTGCCACCTGGCACGAGAAGTACCCGCTGGCCGCCGGGCCCAGGCAGTCCCCCGTGGACCTGAGCTCCAGCACCGCCACCCAGGAGGAGGACTCGAACGCCAAGCCGCTGCACCGGCGGTACAACCCGCAGACGGGCTGCGTGCTGGGCAACACCGGCTACGGCTGGAAGGTGCAGATCGCCGGGCCCACGACCGGTGAGTGCCCAAAAGGACTGGCCAAACTCTACATGCGTTTTGAGCTCCAGAGTCGCTAAACAGGCCTCGAACAGAACGTGTGACCCCACCAATGGATTCCTCGTTCGGAGAGCAATCCATTGGTGGGGTCACACGCTCGGTTCGAGTCCCATTCAGCGACCCTGCTCAAAACGCTCAGCTCAAACCGCGTCTCGAGTTTTGGCCGCCTCCACCGGTCTTCTGGCCCACTGTGTGACGGGCTTCCTGCTTGCAGCGCGCAAGGACGACCTCATGTTCTGGTTCTCCGAGCTGAGCGGCGGCCCGCTGGCCAGCCGCTACCGCCTGGAGCAGTTCCACATGCACTGGGGCGACTGCGACAACGAGGGCTCCGAGCACACCGTCGACGGCCAGTCCTACGCCGGCGAGGTGAGGCGAGGAGGGACTCACGAACGGAGTTTTGTATCTTGGCGCCAGTTTAAAGTAGTACATCAGTTACAAACAAAGTATTAAAAAAGTTCCCCATTTGATCACTGTTAAAAAAAAAGTCGAAATTTTCAGACTTTTTAGGATGAAGTCAATTTTGAAACCCAGTGGTCTGAAATTTTAGACCCCCGGACACTCTGAATTTTTGGACCACCTGTCGTCTGAATTTTCAGACTAGCAAGTACTTTGAATTTTACGACTACCAGGTAGTCTGAATTTTCGGACTAATGGCAGTCTGAATTTTTCACCTCGCGGGTTTGAATTCTAAGCCGCCCAGGTAATATAATTACCACTTGTCAGGATGTATATTATGTTTTGGAGATGCATGTTTTAAATTGCTGAGAAACATGGAATGCATGCACTAAATAGAGCAGTTGTAAAACAGCTCTTGTTGTTAAATGTAGCACCCAAAGTTGCGCAAAACTTTTACTAGATATGATATTTTGCTGAGAGAGCTTCCCAAAAACAGACCTAGTCCTCGAATGTAAGACTCCAGGAGATGCAGCTGTAAACACTGGAAAGCAGCATGTTGGATCCAGATGCACACTTTGTGCAAACTTTTCCGGCACGATGAAAATACTTTGGGGACGAGGATGAAAGAGGAGTGGCAAATTTCCAAAACGCCACCCACTCGCTCATCACCCGTCCCTTTAGTTTGGAAGACGCAATATCAGTATAAGGCTACGCCACTTTCACAGCCTGCTTGCCGCGGATTTCGGATGCTTCAGAGTGGTGACTGCACGCACCCGAAGCAATTTTGGAGCACAGAAAGGCGAAGGCAAAATGGCACTGTACACACTGTGCTGAGCGCCGATGTAACACATAAAACGTTCCTTCACGACGGAGCGTCACAAGAAAGATGACACGCGACGCGGACTCGTATTCGGATGCGATGTGCACTGGTCTAGAGACAAGCTAAAACTGACGCATTCTGTCCAGAAATCCCGAGTGGCCGAGGGATTAAGTAGGATTAAGGGCCCCCTCTGACCCGGGCTTCGTTCCAGGCCGGAACCAGGGCAAACATGTCGCATCCTGCAGCTACCAGCGGAGTGCAGGCTGATATTACACTCAACACTAGACGGCCGTTCGCTTAGCTGAGCAAAAGTCTATTTACTACTGCTCTAGCAATTCAGGGTCCATAGCACCTGAAACGCAGTCATGCCTTTTATCAGAAAATAAAGCGTCAATTTCAGACTGCGCAGGATGAAAATTCAGACCTTCTGCTACAAATGACTGTTTTAAGACCCCGACGCCGAAAACTTTTACCGCGCCATCCAAATATTCAGACTCTTAAGTCCGAAACTCATTTTTCAGACCACAAGGTGTAAAATTAAGACCAACTGTCTGAATATTCTGACTCAAGTCTGAATTTCAGATTCAGACCACTAGGTCTGAAAAAATTGGTCTGAATTTTCAGACTTTTTTTAACAGTGATCCATATCGATAGAAAATCATGCGCTGAAGTCAGTGTTACCAAACAAAATGCTCCTTCCTGAACTCGTTTCTGAGATAAATGCAGTCAAAGTTGGGATTTTTAACATGGGTCTTATGGGGAATGGGTCTAAAAAACATGCTAACGTTTACTTTTGGCACATAAGGAGTAATAAGAAGGCAATGAAAAACTATAGTTAGATAAAAAACACTACATAGAATCAAAATCCTTCCAGAAAAACGGGGGTCCCTGTCCATAGATGAGAACTACAGAACAAAGAATGTCCGAAAAATGCCCCCTTTTGGGTCAGAACGCGACTTTGGCCGTTTTCATAGTTGAATTGGTCAAAACCCTGTAGGGTTACATCAAAATTGCATATAACTTAAAACAGAGTTTGGAGCTTTATCTGTAACTTGATGCAAAGCTCAGAGCATTACGACAAATTTCAATTTCAAAAATTTTTGGCGGGAAGCCCTAGCTGATGTACTACTTTAACCGTTTCCGCTTCCCTGCCGCAGCTCCACCTCGTCCACTGGAACTGCGACAAGTACAACTCGTTCGGGGAGGCGGCGTCGCAGCCCGACGGCCTGGCCGTGCTCGGCGTCTTCCTCAAGGTGCGTCCCTCGGCCATCCAGCCCCGCCCACGCACAGTGGGCCAGACCAGCGGCCAAAACTCTAGACGCGTTTTGAGCTCCAGAGTCGCTAAATGGGACTCGAACCGAACGCGTGACCCCGCCAATGGATTGCTCTCTGAACGAGGAATCCATTGGTGGGGTCACGCGTTCTGTTCGAGTCCCGTTTAGCGACTCTGGAGCTCAAAACGCCCCTCGAATTTTCGCCGCCTCCACCGGTCGTCTGGCCCACTGTGCCACTTGACAAGCAGCCAGTCCGAATCTGAAGGCACTTGCCGGGATTTTCCTACTTCTTTGTAACAGTGTTGGTTCTGATTGTCAGGTTGGTGAGGCCAACAAGGAACTGCTCAAGGTGACGGACCTCATGAGCCAGATCACCCACAAGGGCCAGCACGTCGACATCACCGGGGAGGTGGACCCCACCAACCTGCTGCCCGGTACGTACACTGGATCATTATCTCAAATTATATTTTTTAGTCTAAATCTTTATTTTTAGTAACTGCAACTTTGCATTTTTTTTCAGCCAAGTCAAGTTACTGGACTTACTTGGGGTCTCTCACCACCCCGCCCTGTAACGAGAGCGTCATCTGGATCGTCTTCAAGGAGCAGCTGACGGTCTCCCAGGAGCAGGTCAGACTCTCTCACTATTTGTGCCTTTTTTAAAAAAAAATTGATGCCCTTGCCACGTACACTGTTCGTTGTTTCTTAAAATTAAATTGTGACTTTATTTCGGCCGCAGCTCGAGGCGATGCGCGGCCTGCGCTGCTACTCCGAGGGCGAGGCCTGCCCCTGCGACGAGCTCAAGGGAGTCCTCCTCAAGAACTTCCGGCCTCCGCTGCCCCTGGGCAACCGCCGAGTCCGCGAGTGCCGCGAGTAACAGGTGTGTGGCCGTAGGGCGCACCACCGGCGCACAGTGGACCAGAAGACCGGTGGAGGCGGCTGAAATTCCAGACGCGTTTTGAGCCTCATAGTCGCTAAGTAGGACCCGAACCGAACGTGTGACCCCACCAATGAACTGCCCTTCGAGCGAGCAATCCATTGGTGGGGTCACACGTTTAGTTCGAGTCCCATTTAGCGACTCTAGAGTTCAAAACGCGTCTGGAATTTTGGCCGCCTCCACCGGTCTTCTGGCCCCCTGTGCGGCTCCGCCCAAGTGCTGGCCGCTTGGCGTCTGTGTGTGCCGCGTGCCGCCTGCGGCGCGGCGGGTGGGCAAGCCCGCCGATCAGGCCAGGCGGACGGGCGGCCTCGCTCGCAGGCGCTTCGACACTAATAAATGAACTTAGCGCTCAGACCTGAGCCAGCGGCGACCAAAGGAAAAGTTAAACAGCCGAACCCCACCGGGGGCCTCATTGTCGGAGTGCTGTTCCGGTGCGTTATAAGGGTTCGACCCTTTGTTTACCTCGTTGTTTGGAGGCTGTTAGCCACACTCATGATGGCACCAAGAAAAGGCCTGCATAGCAAAGGGTGGCCGCTGGCTCAGGTCTGAGCGAATGTACAGTAACGCGCTCTTTTCTCGTTTCCAGGAGGAGCTGATCTCAGTGGACTGCAGAAGGCCGTGATGCGTGCGACGCCACGGCGACACTCCGACCACACACTCCCCCACCATCACTCCCAACCCCCGCCTCCCCCAGCATCCCCCAGCCTCCCCACCCCATTTGACCACGTGCCAGCGGTACCCGCACTGCAAGTGCCGGCCAGATGAACATCATCAAGATTCCGTTATGATTACGTATTGACCAATGGTGCCTAGTTAGTTCGTAGATAAGTGTCTGTTGTCTGTGTCCTCGTGGCGCAGGACACAGCAGGACACATTGTGATCTTAGAGGCATTTCTATAGATTGTAAACAAAGCGTGTCAAAATTGCAGTACATGGGGGAAGAACTCGTCTCTGATATTAGCAGTATTTCCCGCATTTTCTGAGTAGCAGCACAAAATATTGTTGGGTTGAAGATACCAATGAGGGAAGATAACATTGCTGTGAAGTGACTGTGAATATTTTATTTTCTTCAGTTGAGGGATTGGAGACTGGCGAGCAATAATGCGCTTAAGTTATGTTGCTAACTTATTTAATATCCTGTATTGCAGAATATTTTTGAAAAGAATGAATGTTGTAAACTTGTGATATCTGAAAGAAAAGTTATGTTTTGAGTGATTCAATGTAAAAAATATTGTTCATGTCACTGTTAATGTTGTTTTAAAAAAAAATGTATTACACAGTCTGTAATAGTCTTAACAGTTTGAAGATTATCTGTCTGCTGTTCAAGGCGCCCTATATTCGGTGGTCCTGCATCACAATAATTTAACTATGAATTAAAATTTTTATCTGTTAACTTGCCGACAATCCACACAAAACCCGTGTAAAATTTTTCCAAGCCAATGATATTTTTTATAATGCACCTGTTTTCTAGAAGAGCAAATAAATTTGCAATCACCATAGTGAGCGATTTCTACTTCATTTTCCTTTTTTAACGTCTTCCCTTACACAATTGCGGCATTTAAAGTGGGTGAACACAACTTGTAGGAAGTTTCATGAATGAATGTGGTCTGACCCAAACCGACCTCACCCCGTTTTCTCTGTCCCACCACATTACTTCATTTCAAAACTGGTTTGATTTTTGTACATTGCATGATAAATTATCAGAAACCAACTTGGTGGAACTGAACTCAACAGCATGAAACATCTCCATCGGAACCCTTCAATACAGTTTCTGTTACCGAGCAGAGGTCCACTAATCTGCTATCTAAATTGTCATATCATCCTTTTTTTCTCTTTTTTCCGAGGGAGGTGGGCAGAGGAGCCGGCAACGACTGGTGGCCTGTTTGATTTGGGCGCTAGCTAGACGGAAACGGACCATTCAGCAGGCAATGAAAACACCAACGTTCCCATGAAAAACAGTGTTAACTTTTCTTTGCGGTGCACGAGCCCTCATCCTCGACAACCAAACTTTGGGAATGTGAGCTTAATGCAAAGAAATACGACCAAATTTTTACACGAAACTTGACCCGTTTGAACATCAGAAAAGCCATTGAGTCATCGCTTCGTTGTTGGCAACAGTGAGTTCATGTCGTGGTTGTTTAGGCTGCTAGTTAGGCCTCTGCTATTTTCTCGGTCGGTGGTCCCGTGAAAATTTGATCGAAAGTGGTTCAAATTAGCCGTGTTTGGAGATTCGCCACCTGTTTTCCATCGCACCCTTCCATCGTGTCCAGCAATTTGAAATGGTGAGTTTGCGGCGATGCGTCGGGGATGGTGGTGATGAGTTGCACCTGTCAGGTCAGCTGCTCGGCAAGGCTTTCTCTCAGCTGCAGCGAAGGTACAATCGACGTCAGAGCGGAGCCGAACCACCAACACCACTAATTACATCACCATTTCGGTGCTCGCAATATCGTTGTGAAACCAATCGCAATATCGACATAAGCATTTCATGAGGAAACTGACAAGCGAATGTTGTGATAGATTTGTTTTGCATGAGCTGTCATTGAAGGTCCTCAAACCAAGTTTTGTTTATTTTGATTTTTACTCGCTTCAGGATCCGAATGCTCCGTCTGCAGACCATGGTCCTGGCCATGGTGTGGTCCATTGTTCAGCTCATGGACCTCAAGCGTCCCTAACACTCCCCAGCATTAACAGCAGCGAGCCAAGCTCATCAACTATGGTGGAAGAAGCAATGGCAGCTGGTGCATGCGGACCTCCAGTTCCTTACTCACTGGTAAGATTTGTATGTTAAGAATCTTAGTTGTTCATAGCTGGTGGTGTCAGTCAGCTTGCGTTGAGTAGTGCGAAGGCAGCTGAAACGAGAAGTGGCACTTGAGACATGGTACTTCCGTCTTTGCTCCAAGAAGCAGCCCTTGGCCCAAGCCCGCACCCTTCTTGCCATACTCCTGTCGTTGTTTCTATACCCGTTGCACTACAATTCCAGAGCTACGAAATTCCTCCTCCGATGGCGGACTTCTCAGCCCCACCACCATATGAGGTAGCCACCAAACTGCCAACCTATGATGAAGTCCAGAGGGAGAAAAGCCGTGAAGTGGAACTTGGTTTGCCTCCAGACATGCCTCCAGTAAGTTTTGAACTAGACATTCTTTCGACACTCATTCTTAACGATGATATGATTTAAATGGTTCATGCTTTGTTTCCTGAAATTCAGCAGGGGCCTGGACCAAGACCACCTACTGCTATGCCCATGTTCTTGGCAATTGATACTGAAACTCCCGATGAATCCAACAAAGCAATGCTAGGAACTGACTTCATGTTCTTCACTGCATTTGTTGGTTAGTAATTCTTCAAAAGAAGATTACTTTATTTGAACTATTAACTTTCAAGTCAGTGTCTTTTTATACCTTTGTTTCTTCTTTCTCAGTATCATTTCTTTTCAACTGGATTGGCTTCCTTCTGCTGATGTGCTTCTGCCACACAATTGCTGCCCGATACGGGGCTCTATCAGGATTCGGATTGTCATTGTCCAAGTGGACCCTTATTGTGAAACGTTCATCTGATATTACCGATCATGTCTGGCTCTACTGGCTGGTCATGTCATTTGGTATGATGTTTTCCCGTTTTCCTATTTTGTACACATTTTTATTGGCTCTGTAACTGAGAGACTAATGGGTCTTTATCCCTGCTCCAGGTCTGCTGATTTGTATTCGAGCAATCATCCACTATCTGAACATCAAGCGTGGATGGCAACTCTTGTCTGGAAATCCACACGCTCAGGAAAGGCTACTGTTTTTCTATTGAAAACACACCTAAGTCAAAAGGGGCTGACCTATATCCCTCAGCAGGGCTATGGCCTTCTATATTTATTTTTTGCCATTTTAAATTTGTGTTTGAGAAAGAAGCAAGACAGATTTTTGCTACCGAGTCCTGACTGGTTGAGGGCATCAAAGTTATTCCAATCAAATTTTGTTGGCTCAGATTTTTTTAAATTTCTCATCATTTTTCAATTTTGGGAAAACAGAAGGTTAAGGGGAGATTCCTTGTGAGGTTCCATGTGGTTCACAGCTTCATTGGAAATTCCTGTGTCAACAAAGATGATTAATTAATTATAAAGCTTTTGTTAGTTGAAAATTCAAGCTGGTTATCTATGTTCTCTTTTCTATATGTTAGTTCAATATTACATTATTGGTAGCCACACATCTGCAGTAATAAGTTTATTTCGGGACATGATAGTCACTAAGGGACTCGAAGGAATGAATCTGTACTTCGTACCATGTTTTAAAGGGACAGCCTCTTGCCTTCCAGAGATGATGTTTTTTAGGTGTTAAGTGGAGTTTGTCTTTTGAATGTGTCATACAGTAGTTGCACTATTTAATTTTTAAGTGATTTCTTATACTTATTCTACTCTTCATTCTTTAAGATTTTATGGTGTGTAAATTTTAATCCAATCAGTTCAACCTGTTTGTCATGTTTCTCTTACCCTCCTCACAATGTATGCAGTGTCTTTAGTGATGTTCTTGACCATTTTTTTTCTGACGCATTCCAAAGCTTTTTGTTTTTCTTTTGTAAGCTCTGAAAGGAACCAGGAATTCCTGTAATTGAATGACATTTTGGTGAAGAACAAATGCAATTGGAATATTTTATGTCATGTTATTTTAATGATGAGAATTATTGAGGTGTCTTATGTGGTGGGGTTTACCTTTGAAAGGGTTTCTTGATTTTATCTGTCTGTCATGTCAACATTTTTCCATCAATGTTTTTCAAGTAGACTGTTATTGTTTTTATATTTGTTTTTGTAGCATCATGTTTTATTATGGCCACCCCGCAGTCTTGCGTACTATATGGTTGCCCTGCTAAGGTGGTGCTTGTTTCTTTGGTATTTTGCTTTGTGATACTTCAAAAACATTTTAATATAACTCACATGTAGACTAAAGCTGCAATTTTTGATCTAGTTGCTATTCAAAAAATCAAATTGATCTTATCTTGTCATGGCTGTGTGTTAGATAACCTTATATTTTAAAAACCTGTATATGTTAACTTTGTTTCCATCTTTCACTTTCTACATGTGCATATCAGTGCACAAATGCAGCTGCTTTTTTTTAGTCATGTGGATAGAGATATTTACCGTAAGTGTGCAATTTAATTAAGTATGAATAAATGCTGTGGCCACATTCAGTGGTCATATTCTCTCATTTGGTGTACAACTTCTGAAATCACTTTGTAAATAAAACAAGATGTAAAATTCTCATTATCGTGGTTAACTCTCAACCAAGCTTTATTACATTCATAACAAATAACTGTAACGTTGGTAACTGAAACAATGATAGATAATAATCAAAATGAATACAAACTTAAAAAAAATCTTATGTCACAACTCAAGACAAATGTAAAAACCTGTCAAGAAATATAGGATGGTACAAGTATACCTTCAGGACTGAAATTAATGGCAGCCAAGTTCATGTTAATAAATGGCTATGGCACTTACTCCAAACCACTAATTGAAACAAAATGAAGTACATGTGGTACAGAATGTTAAGGGAAATAGCACAAAAAATTAGGCATGACCTGTTTGAAATGAAATGAAGTAGATGAGTAATTAGCCTAACATGCCTTGGCAACACTTAACTTGGCACTTAATGATTGAAACAATATGATAGATTCTATCAATTTGCACTGACACTGCACAGAAAAAAAAGTTCAGGTTTTGACAAAAAAATTTATGAAATAACTACAAAACAATAAAAAGAGGTTACCTTATAAAAATATGGTTTAAGCTCTTTTAAACTTCAAATATTTCTAGCTAAGAAACATATCATTTAGAATATCACAAGTGCATAAGAACTTTGATACACACATGCTTGATACTGTCCCTTCTACAGAGGATGCACTTCAGGAATGAGAACTGTTCTCATACAATGCAAAACAATCAAATTGAAAAAAAAAAAAAAAACAATAATGGGGAGTTTTGATTCAGACACAAAAAATCAAAATACACATGGACATGCAAACAACAAGGGAACAGGACCAAGCTGAACTAGTATGAGCATCACTCAGTCTTCATGCATTACTGAGCAGTCCGTTCTAATCTGACACTCAGTAATATTTTAATCTTCATTTTTCTTTTTTCACCATGCAAAAAGAGCCATGAAGGCTAATATCAGGTACATAGAGGAACTGCTTTTGATTGCGCTTTCCTTTCTTCAACGGATCTTCAAAGATCAACGAATACTAGAAAACAGCTTCAGTACCGATTTATTTTCCTGCAAATGGAACAAGATTGTGAATTACTCCAAGGCTAGAACTGTTAGACAAAACATAGAAAAATGTTGAAACAAATTTTTGAGCACCTTTTGAGAACCTGCTTTCCTAAAAACATTCCAAAACCTTAGAGTTCCTTCACCAGCTCCTGTGACAATGGATTCACCACATGGAGACATAGCTAGGTATAAGACTCTATATGAATGTCCAGTCAGTTTTGCAACTTGGACTAAACTAGGATATTTCCAGACTAATATTTCATTTTGAGAGTAGCCATGGGTGCTAACCTACATGTAAGACAAACAAAGACATATATAAGACGCTTTTGCCAGCAATATTGTAAGATGGCAAGTACAAAAATACTTACGAATTCGTGCGTGTGCTTGGACCAAATAAGATTGCACACTTGACTGCCTGTGTCAATGCTTTGCTTGGGCTGCCCAGTCAGTGTATTCCAAAATCTAATATGACGATCAGCAGTTCCACCACCACTGGCTAAAAGACCATGTTCATGGGGAGACCATGCAATGGCTGAAAAATGAAGTCAATGTAAGTGTCTAGTGCCCCTCTTGAAAGACAACCAACATAAACCACAACCCTCAATAGAAAGTTGAAATCAACTGATTAATGTCACCTTTGACAGCTGCTATATGTTGATTGTATGTCTGGACAGGCGACAGGGAGTGGCAATTCCACACATGAAGGCGGTTGTCGTTGCCTCCTGAAGCCAAGTATTGTTTATCGGGAGACCATTTCAGACCACAAACCTGAGATGCAACAATCAGAGATTAGCAAGAAATAATAAGCCCAACAAAGTTAACACAATATTCATTGGAAAACAGTGTATACCTCTTGTCTGTGGCCTACAAGTCTTTTGTCTGGAACCAAAGAGGAAGTCCGAATATCTCTTAAGAATATGTCTTTATCTCGGCTGCCAGATGCTAAAATATCACCATTCCATGCAAGCGCCCCAACTCTTGTAGAATGGCCTACTAATTTGTTGACTTGCTTGTTCACAGCAACATCCCAGATTTGTACGTAACCGGTGTTAGTGCCAACAGCGACTAAATTTCCCTGAATAATGAAATAAAGCAAAAAATGACTAAGCCAAAGCTAACTACACAATAGAACTTAAAGAAAATAAATGATGAGAGTTCGTACCTTGTCATTCCAAGCAACAGATGTAATCGTGTTATCATCAGGTGCAAGATCACAAAGTCTTGTGACATCACTAGAACTAGCACTCCACAGATACACACTTGATGCCAAACCAACAGCTAAGACATTTTCAGAGGACCAATCAACTAGATTCAAGTAAAAGTCGTCTTGAAGATCAGGGGCATCCAAAACCTACAGATTGATGCAAAACTTAAATAAGTTCATTGCCCAACTCATCAATTAATGGTAACTGCTTAAAGTGGCAGAGTAAGCTACAAGTACCTTAAATGGCATAGTGGATATCTTCTGGGTAACTTTTAGTGGCGACCGGAGCAGAAGTTGACTCTTGGTACTAAGGGGAGAAAGGGAGTATGGAGATGGTGGGTCTGGAATTGCGGGCAGGTACTGGAAAATTAAATAAATGTTAAAGTTAACACTACCACAAAATTTGGAACCAATAAAGACATTATTAATATCATCATCAACCAACCTCAAACAAATTTTTGCTTTCCTGTGGTTGCTCATTTCCTTGTCCCTTCAATGAATCTATATTGGCACCAAGCAACTCATTCTTCAAGAGACACCTGTATGCAGTGCCGTCTCTCCTACTCTCACCATTTTCTCGAGAAGTTTTTTCATACGTAGATGTGGTTCCATTAGGTGCATACTGGAAAGAGAAACAAACATTGTAAGCATACAATTTGCTTAAAAGATTGTTACAAAGTAAAGCTATTTTACTCACAGAAAAAGTAGCAAATCGAGATTCCCAACTATTATCTCTTCGGGAGGGGATGAATCTGTCACCACCAGGTGATTGGAAACCCTTGCGAGGAGGAGTCTGTGCAATACAAATATACAACTATTAGCATTCTGGCAACTACATATACCATCATCAGATGAGATGAATAGTTCCATTATAAATACCGTAGGTGGTGTTGTTGTTTGATTTAAAATACGATTTTCGTATTCCTTGTTCAAAAACATGATGAGATACTTGATCTTGCTAAGTACTTTCAGCTCAATGGACAACTGGCATGATCACCTGCGAAACAAAAAATGGACAACTTTTGAAAGGGAGGTTATTCAACACATCTGTTTTAGGAAGGGATGTAAACAAAGGGAGCACTATGAGAAAGAGAAAGATAACTACAAGAGAAGAGGAACCGTGAAAAAACATGTGGCTTTGATGTCAGTGTAACAAATACATCTATCGGCCTTATGGGGATACGTCCAAAAGAAACAGTGGATGATTGTTGTTACATTTTGGAGGTTATGATGCAGAAATGAAAACATATTTTCATTAAATACAAAATTATCATACAGTGTAAACTACTTTCAAGGATCTAAATGAAGAAGACAACTGTCATTTAGATTAAACAGCCGCAACCGCGCTCCGCATCGAACAAGTTAACAACAAAATGCATTCAAATAAATACGGGCTGCAGAGCCAAAACAAGCGGAACATAAAATTACCTCGGAGGAGGAGGAGGACCAGTCTCACACCCACGCAGAGGGAAAACAAATAGAGTTCAACCACACGAGGAAATACGATCGTGATTTAAATGTTTAAACGAGTTGAATACATGAAGTTTGATTTCACTGGCACTCGATAAGCCGTTAAAACTTTGACGATGTTACAACTACTCACCGACAGAGGGCGTGGGTGTTCCGAAAGCAAAAGAAAGGTTGCACGTTTGGCCGCTAGTGGCGCTAGTGTAATGTAGCCCCTCCAAAACACTTTTATTTTTACAACGGGGGATTTGAAAATCAATGAAGTCTCACAAATTTGCAGCTCTCATACTTATAAGCTCCCGATTTTCATATCCACGCTGTTCGACTTCCGAAAATCAGTTAAGATTTGGGCTTTTGCCTGGGTTTGCCTCTGGATGAAAAGTTCACAAGGACTCAAAATTTCTCATACGATTAGACCGGCATGTGGAAGAGGTTATGTTGTTCATAGTAAACAAAGTGAAGAGCCAAAAACGCTGTATTTCGTCCGTCATTATTTGTTTAATGCTGTCGTCACATTGAATTTTTAGGGTTGAAAATGTCTGTTCAATTTTCTAAGGTGTGCTCTTTGATTTTACTTGAACATTTTGGAGAAATAGTTGAGAAAGTTGGCACAGACCTGTTTCAGTGGGGTCCCAAGCCCTTGACTTTGATTGCCTCCTCTACAAAATTGTCGATTGACAAGGTGAGCCTGATAACATGCCACCTCCTTCAGGTCTTTGGTTTATTTACCTTACTAATTTTGAAGCACTGACGACTGAATCTGTCTAGGTAAAACAATCTCTGTGCGTCCTCCTGCAATACGGGCTAGCAAGTTTTGCAGCGGCCAAAAATGGACGGATTGCTGAGTACTCTCTTCTTCCAGAAAAAGTTTTCTCTCTTCTTAGATATCCTAGGTTGGTTTAAAATGTCTTTCCCTGGTACTGATAAAGTCTCAGATGACAATAACTTTTATCTGTTTGTCCTATAGGTACCTTTACCTAATCAAAACAAAGTTTGGTGTTGAGGCTGAGATGTTAGTGGAAGAATTTCTAAGATCAGGATATGATTCTGCGTCAAAAGTCATTCTCCGGGCAGCTTCACGACTGAAAGAGACGAGGCCAGGTAAGATTATCATGAACTCAAGCATATATGTAGTTTGTGTAGAAACAATGTATTTTTTACTTCTAATGGTGTTCTTATTTTTTCTGACAGGCTCTGAAGGAGGCTCCAACTTTCCTTTATTAAGAGACAAGTTTGTCTTGCTGGTTAATAAACAATTTCTTGTGCGCTGTCCCTCACCTTCAGAAAACACTGACGGGAAGGCGTCAGCTGTTCCTAATCTTACAGCAGAGAAAACTCAGTTGCACCTACCTCCAACTTTAAATATTAAGTCACTGACGCTACTGCAAGAAGGTGAAACTGCTGATGCTGGTGACATAGGGGTTTATTGGAGTGTAAACTTTGACCGGTTTCATCAAGACTTTCGGTGGGAATCCTATTATTGGGTCATTAGATGCCTCTTTGGTCTTGTCAAATATCTAATGTTCTCTTTTTTACAATCTCAGTGACCAAATCATAGTTTCGTCTGTATCCAGAAGAATAGATGAAAGTGCCAGTGAAATTTTTCGGTTGTTGCTGCAGCTCATGTACATCCGAACCGAACCATGGGCTAGGTCATCAAACTATATCCCATATTCAGAACTTCGGGATACCTTAAGAAAAAAGGATCCACAGTCACCCATACTATTGCACCTGGAACAGTATCTGAAAATTATTGGTTGGTCAACTTAGTCTCATCTCTCTAAATTTTTCACACTTAAGCTATCCAACTTCATATCATAACATTATTATGTTTTTATTTTCCAGAGGCTGATTCTACTTGTTTCTTAACTCGTGTTGGAGATAGTGGAGGTGGACAGTTCTGCATAAACATGTATAAAATATTTGAGGCTCTTACATGGACATGCATAGAAAACATTATTGTGGAACGTTTTGGATCCAAAGCAGCTCGAATATTCAGGTTAAAAAAAAACTCAGTCCTTAAATTTTTTCTCGTTTTATTGATTGCTAATACAAAACAATGTTTTAATATCTCAACTTTTCATTACAGGCTGGTAAAGGCCAGAAAACACATTGAGCAAGAAAAAATCCAGAAGATTGCCATGATCCCTGCCAGAGAAGCAAAACAGCTAACTTACAGATTATTGCATGAGAATTTCTTGCAATTACAAGAGATTCGAAAATCAATGGCAAACAATGCTGGTCCAAACAAAATGTTCTTCCTCTTTCACATTGATCTAGAAGAGGTATGAATCACAGTGTTTTAAATACAGGCTGTATCTTACATCTCGCCTTCTTTATGTTATCTTGATCTGTTGTTTAAGGTGGCCCGCATGGTTCTTGACTTCAGTTATAAGGCTCTTTATAATGCAATGACACGCAGGGCCCATGAAAGTGATGAAAATAGGAGACTAATTGAAAAGAAGCAGAGAATAGACTCAATAGCTCTCAACATGACAGAACAAGGAGCAACACCAGACCAGTTACAAGAGGTAATATGATTAATAATAACAACAAAAATAATAATTTGATTTGCTTTCACTGATCAGTAATGTAACTTTATTTGCAGATTGAAGAAATGATGGCACCCCCAGAGGTGGATCTTTTAAACAAAGTGAAGAATAGGGTTCAAAAATTAAGTGAAGCTGAACTCCATTTAGAACAGACAATATTTCTTATGCAACTGTTTTTAAGCTACAATCAGCAATAGTGACCTGAGATAATTTTTTAACCCTTGGAGTCTCACAGAAAAAATTGTTATAATATGGTGGGAAGTGGGCATACATCTGCCACGTGCCATTTAAACAGTGCCTCCTTATGACGTTTGTATGAAGTTTCGCTGTCAATACCTTGTTATCATTTGTTGTAATTAGAATTGGGAAGTATGACATTTTTCAAAAATCAATTGCCTTTTCCGTGAATCTGATGATTTGATGCACAATGTAGGACATGGTGATTTGATGTCACTCTGTCTCTGTCAACACCGTCCCCTCACTGCAGCGTGAGTTAGTGCTTATACGACGGACGTACGCGCGCACGCACACCCAGTGTGGGCCCACGTCTGAAGGGGGCGTGTGGGCACACTGGCCGACCGCCTCGGATGCGGCCCGCGGCCCGACCTCGAGGCCCGGGACGAGCGGTTCCGCAGCGCCATTTGGTCGCTCTGTCTCTCTCTTGCCACTACGGGACGCCTCGAGTCTCACTCCGGAGCAGCCCGACGCACAGTGGGCCAGAAGACCGGTGGAGGCGGCCAAAACTCTAGACGCGTTTTGAGCTCCAGAGTCGCTAAATGGGACTCGAACCGAACGTGTGACCCCACCAATGGATTGCTCTCCGAACGAGGAATCCATTGGTGGGGTCACACGTTCGGTTCGAGTCCTGTTTAGCGACTCTGGAGCTCAAAACGCGTCTAGAGTTTTGGCCGCCTCCGCCGGTCTTCTGGCCCACTGTGCGAGGGGCTCAGGGTGTAAAAGGGAGCGGCAGCAGGCCGATTCCGCGCGTCATCCTGTCTCTCTCGCACTCGCGGGGCGTCCCGCCTTGCGTCCCGCAGGCCGATGGGGTGCGAGGGAGGCGCTGCGACCGAGGCTGCGTTTGGAGTCGCGCCACTGGCAGGGCCTGGCAGAGCCCCAGCGGCGAGTCGTTTCGGACTGGGGGAGGGGGAGGGGCGGCAGCTGTGCCGCTCTTTTCAGCCCGGGCGGCGCACAGTGGGCCAGAAGGCCGGTGGAGGCGGTCAAAATCCCATGGCTTGCTTGCCGACGACGGCTGCCGACGGCGAGAAGGCGGCGGCCGGTGGCGCTTGGAGGCGGCGGGGAGTCGCGGCGCCTTGGTTCCCCCCTTGGTTCCCTCAGTACCGCAGCCAGCTGGCCAGCAGGCAGGGCCAGCAGGCAGCCCCGGGGGCCGCGCCGCCGAGTGTCGCGCGTAGCGTAGCGTAGCGCCCCCGAGCCCCGCGCCGCCGTCCCGTCCGCGCCATCCTCGCCTCGGCGCCGCGAAGCACCGCGAAGCACCGCCAAGCGCCACGCAGCCAAGCCGCGTCGGCCTGGTCAGCGTCGTGGCCGCGGGTGCGCGGCCCGTGCCGCCGCCGCGTGCCGCCGGGCCCGCCGGGCCACCTAGCCGCGTCGCGGCGTCGCCCGTCGCCCCCTCGCGCGGCGCGGCCTGCGGGCACCGCGATGAAGAGCCGGGCGTGCGGCTTCGAACAGCGACGCCCGCGTCGGGCGCGCTGACCACCCTGGCCACTGGTCGGTGACCAGGCCAGCCTCGAGTTGCACCGCGGGCTGGAGCTCACATAAAGTAACGCCCGCGCGCACAGTGGGCCAGAAGACCGGTGGAGGCGGCCGAAACCCTAGACGCGTTTTGGGCTACAAAGTCGCGAAATGGGACTCGAACCGAACGTGTGACCCCACCAATGGATTCCTCGTTCGGAGAGCAATCCATTGGTGGGGTCACACGATCGGTTCGAGTCCTGTTTAGCGACTCTGGAGCTCAAAACGCGTCTAGAGTTTCGGCCGCCTCACCGGTCTTCTGGCCCACTGAGAAGCAGGGCTCGGAATCGGCCCACTGCCTTGCTCTCGCGGTTGTCATTGTCACGGAGCGAGTTGGCCTGCAGCCCCTGCAGACTGATTCCGAGAGTCGTTTTCGTCGCTCTGTCTCTCTCGCACTCAGGGGGCACCCCGTAAGGGTGCGAGAGACAGAGCAACGGAGACGACCCTTTTGCTACCTTGAAACGGCGTGGCCCTCATTGAGGCCACTTCCTCGTCCGGCTCCTCGCCGGTTTGCGAGACGTCTGGGCCCAGTTCCGATTTTTCGGCGGTTGTCAAAAAACACATGCCATCAACCCCATTTTGAATACGAAAACAAATCTGAATCTGCGGTTAAATATGGGTCCAGCTGCTGAGTGGTCGAAATAGCTTAGCAACACAGGAGTGTGCGTTAGGCTTGACTTTGTTTTCGTCTAATTTTGTTTGACGGGCGTATTTATAGGCAGAGGCCTCCTTGCCCGCTCCCTGCCCCATCTGAAAGATAAACTGATGGTTACCATCTGATGGTGGTTTGACGAACGGACCAGGCTGTGCCTGCGGCTCATTTAAAGCGAATGTAGTTCATTTGTACAGTGCGTGTCGAGTCTGTTGAGTCTTCACGCCCGGGCCGCCACTTCCAGTTTCAAAAAGCCGTTCTCGTCGCTCTGTCTTTGTCGCACTCGTGGGACGTGCCGCATGGGTGCGAGAGAGACAGAGCGCCGCGCGATTTGACCCGCCGCACAGTGGGCCAGAAGACCGGTGGAGGCGGACAAAACTCTAGACGCGTTTTGAGCTCCAGAGTCGCAAAATGGGACTCGAACCGAACGTGTGACCCCACCAATGGATTCCTCGTCCGGAGAGCAATCCATTGGTGGGGTCACACGTTCGGTTCGTGTCCCATTTAGCGGCTCTGGAGCTCAAAACGCGTCTAGAGTTTTGTCCGCCTCCACCGGTCTTCTGGCCCACTGTGCGCCGCGGCCCGTTGGCAGTGTACTTCCCGGCTGCATTCTGCAGGGCGGAGGGCTGCAGTTTGCAGGGCGATGAGGTGCTCGTTCACCTTGACCCGGGCCGCGCCGCTATGCGCCCCGCTCTGGTACTGCGGCGTGACAAGCTGCAGACTGAGAGTCTTTTCGTCACTCTGTCTCTCTCGCACGCTGGCGACTCTCGGACGCAGCCTGCTGGCGTAGCGTAGCAGCGCACGGCCCGCTGTGACGTCGACTTGGCACGGCCAAAGATCGGGACGCCGAGCTGACGCTGAGGTGCGGCGGAGGAGCGCGGTGCCGACGCCGAGAGAGACGGGAATATCGCCGCGCCGGCGGGGGGGTTCGACTCCCCGCAGGGCCGCGCGATGCTTATTTTTTTTCCACCGCTGATGAGGACTCGAATCCAGCATATGACCCCACCAATGGATTCCTCGTTCCGAGAGCAATCCATTGGTGGGGTCACACGCTCGGTTCGAGACCCATTTAGCGACTCTGGAGCTCAAAACGCGTCCGGGATTTTGGCCGCCTCCACCGGTCCTCTGGTCCACTGCTCACCATCGTCCTCCCCTTGCAGGCATGGCGGGGCGCGGCGGGCTGGCGGTGCTGCTGCTGGTCCTGGTGGCCGCGCAGTGGGCCGCGCGCGCGGAGGCCAAGTCCTCCAACCTGTGCACCAAGTTCCCCAGCTTCTGCGACCAGTCGGAGCTCGACGACGACAAGAAGGGCCGCTCCACGCACCAGCGGTTCGCCGAGACGAAATGGAGGAAGCCCAAGGGCGAGGCGGAGATCAGAGGTGAGCGGCGCGCAGTGGCTTCGCCCCAGAAGACCGTCGCTGCGGCCGAAACTCTAGACGCCTTTTGAGCTCCAGAGTCGCTAAATGGGACTCGAACCGAACGTGTGACCCCACCAATGGATTGCTCTCCGAACGAGGAATCCATTGGTGGGGTCACACGTTCGGTTCAAGTCCCATTTAGCGACTCTGGAGCTCAAAACGCGTCTAGACTTTTGGTCGCCTCCACCGGTCTTCTGGCGTCCAAAGGGTTGCGCAGCCTGCCTGGGCAGTGTACACTGCAAACTCCCCGCTCGGCCTGACAGTGCTGTCTGTGGCAGGGCACCTGGTGGCGAAGCGGCCGCTGAAGGACGTGGAGGCCGTGGAGCTGGACGACGCGGCCGCGCTGCGCGCCGCCACCATCCGGGAGGCGGAGGAGAAGCTGCGTCTGGCGGAGGGCGGCGGCGGCGTGCGGAAGGGCGCCGACTTCGACAAGCGCAGGACCGTGGAGGACGCGCGCAGGAAGGCGCACCTCATCAAGGAGGCGCGGCGGAAGCGGCGGCAGCGACTGGAGGAGGCCGAGGCGGAGGTGGGTGTTGCCGCAAGACCGGTGGAGGCGGCCAAAAATCCCGGACGCGTGTCGAGCTCCAGAGTCGCTAAACAGGACTCGAACCGAACGTGTGACCCCACCAATGGATTGCGCTCCGAACGAGGAATCCAATTGGTGGGGTCACACGCTCGGTTCGAGTCCTGTTTAGCGGCTCTGCGGATGAGTCGGCCTCCACACTGTGCGGCCGCTGGAGCCGCTGGAGGGGAGCGCCTTGCGGGCGGGCCCGCCCGTCGCGCTCCGGTGCGTGGCGGGTCGGCCTACCCTTGGTTTCACAGGCGCTCGTGGAGGGGGGACCGTCCTTCGTGACGATCTGCCGCACTGGTAAAGCAAAGGCATACGTGCTTTACAGCGTAGCAGTGTTTCCCGCCCTTCAAGGACGCAGTAAAGGAATGCCGTCGGACATTAAAATTTCGCCTGGCGGTCCTTTATCAGTTCACGCCTCTCGCCGTCCCAGGGCGTTAAGGTGGAACGCCCAGGCGGTTGTCTTACCAGTGCGCTGTTGCGTTTGCTTGCAGGAGGACGACGAGGACGAGATGGTGGTTGAGGTGGAGGAGGACGAGGACGAGGAGGACCACGACGACGACGACGACGCGGTGGTAGAGGACGAGGACAGCGAGGAGGAGGACGACGAGGAGGACAGCGAGGAGGAGAGCGCCGAGGCCAAACCGGAGGAGGAGGTGGAAGAGGAGGAGGAGTACGTGAGGAGGAGAGGAGGAGGAGGAGGAGGAGGAAGAGGAGGAGAGCGAGGAGGCGCCGGAGCTGGACCTCCACGACGACGAGCCCGAGGACGACGACGAGCGGCGCGCCAGGAAGAAGCTGCACGAGTCGGTGATGCGGAGGCGGAAGTGGAAGGAGGAGGAGGCGAGGATGAAGCGGAGGGAGGAGGAGAGGAAGCGCGCCGAGGAGGAGAGGCGCAAGGCGACGGAGGACGTGCGCAAGAGGAGGATAGAGGAGCTGCGCAAGAAGAAGCGGCAGGAGGAGGAGGCGCGTCGCCAGAAGGAGGACGAGGAGGAGCGAGAGAGAGAGGCCGAGCAGGAGAGGCTGCTGGAGGAAGAGCGCGCCAGGAAGGAAGCGGAGCTGCGCAGAGTCAGGTAACTAGCGTGTGTGTGTACCAAGGAGAAAACTGTCGCTCAATTGTGTTATTACGAGTGTAGCGAGTAGCACCCCTCGAGTAGTTTGTAGATGCACCACAGTGGGCCAGAAGACCGGTGGAGGCGGACAAAACTCTAGAGGCGTTTTGAGCTCCAGAGTCGCTAAGCAGGACTCGAACCGAACGCGTGACCCCATCAATGGATTCCTCGTTCGGAGAGCAATCCATTGGTGGGGTCACACATTCGGTTCGAGGCCTGATTAGCGACTCAGGAGCTCAAAACGCGTCTAGTTTTGTCCGCCTCCACGGGTCTTCTGGCCCTCTGTGTGCCCCCGAACGGCGTGTCTTGTTTTGTAGCTACGCGCCAGTAGACGTTGTGTAGACCCCCGATGTTGTAACCTAACGATGAACGTGTGACATTGTCGCTCTCGTGTTCGGAGATTGACTCGTGTCGTGAAATTCTTGAAAAATTCGTTCCCGACACTTGAAACCCGAGAAACTGCTTTGAAGATGTGTGAATCGTTTCCCAAAAACCGGCAAGCTGCTCGTTCCCTGCTCTCTTCTGCTCTCTACTTCCGCTTCCGCCTCTCGTCCCGTCCCACCCGCACCCTCTCTCTAATTCTAATACGCCTCTGTCTGTCTCTCTACGCCGCCTGCCCAACATGTATGTGTCGTCCCAGCTCCTCTCTCTCTCGCCACCCAGTTTCAAGGGGCGGCTTTTTCAAAACGGTGTACCAAGAAGCATTGTCCGTTTCGTGGCGAACCATCGCGAGCCTCCAGTATCTTCCTTAAAAAATAAAAACACGCACCTGTAATTTGCTACTTGCTCTAATTTCTCATGTATTTAATACTTTGACGCGCAATACTTAAAAATACTTTAACTGTTGAAATGGAATATTAACTCAAGAACACCAGTGCGTTAATCAGTAACACCATGTCGTAGTCCTTGGAACCAACTGCCTTCTCCTTTTTGCAGAGAAGAGAGAGAGAAGGAAGAGCAGCGTCGACTGGAGGAGAAAGTGAGAGAGGAGCGGCGGCGGCGAGCAGAAGAGCAGCAGAAGGAAGAGGAGCGAAAGAGAGAGGAGGAGAGGCGGAGGGCGGTAGAGAGGCAAGAGGAGGAGGAGGAGGAGGAGAGGAAGCGGCAGGAAGCGAAGCAGAGGGAGGAGAGAGACAGGGAGGTAGAGAGAGAACGCAGCAAGAAGGCGGAGGAGGATGAGCGCAAAAGGAAGGCGGAGGAGAAGCGGAAACGGAAGGCTGAGGAGGAGGAGAGGGAACGGAAACGGAAGTTAGAGGAGGAGGAGAAGGAAAGGAAACGGAAAGCGGAGGAAGAGGAGCGGAAACGGAAGATAGAAGAAGAGGAGCGGAAACGAAAGTCGGAAGAAGAGGAAAAAGAAAGGAGGCGGAGAGCTGAAGAAGAACGGAAGAGAAAAGCGGAACAGGACGAAAAAGAGAAGAAACGGAAGCTAGAAGAAGAAGAAAAAGAACGAAAAAGGAAGTTGGAAGAGAATGAAAAGGAACGAAAACGAAAAGCGGAGGACGAAGAAAAAGGACGGAGAAGAAAAGTGGAAGAGCAGGAGAAGCAGTTGAAGGCAGAGGAGGACAGCAAAAGGAGAAAACAGGAGGAGGAGTCGAGAAAGAAAAAGGAAACAGAGGAGAAATCGACGGTAACAGAAAGAGAGGAAAAGACGAAGAAACGGTCCGGTGACGAAGCAAAGGGGAAAGTGACCGCGAAGGAGGACGACGAGGACGAGGAAGAGGACCTCACGTCCTGGATGTCCGGCTTCCCGGAGTTCTTCGCGCCCACCGCGGACGACGACGTCAAGAACGAGGAGTGCAGGAAGCAGAGCAGGATCTTCGTCCAGCACCTCGCCAAGTACAAGATGTGGGCGCTCAACAGTAAGTCAAGTCCACCTGTCCATGACCTGTCCGGCCGTCGCGTTTTGTTGTGATTGTTTTTTTAATTTGGTCGTGTTTGCCTCTGCAGTGTACGACGCCACGGCCAAGCTCCCCTCGGGCGTGCTCAGCGGCAACGCCATCCAGCTAGGCGACTTCGACGAGTGCCTCGGGGTGGACGTCCGACTGCGACAGCGGTACGGCGCACAGTGGGCCAGAAAAACCGGTGGAGGCGGTCAAAAGTCCCGCACGCGTTTTGAGCTCCAGAGTCGCTAAATGGGACTCGAACCGAACGTGTGACCCCACCAATGGGTTGCTCTCCGAACGAGGAGAGTTTTGGCCGCCTCCGCCGGTGTAAAGGGTATGGTGTACCCCCCTCGGATGTGTACCCCCCGGACACCAAACCCAGGCATGGTGTACCCCCGGTACACCATTCCTAGGAATGATGTACCCCCCCCCCTCGAGGCCAGGGGGTACACCAGTCCTAGGAATGGTGTACCGGGGGGGACACGATTCCCTTTGGCAGGTGTACCGGGGGGTACACCATTTTAGGCATGGTGTACCCCCTCCCCTTTAGGACAGGGGGGACACCAGTCCTTAGGCATGGTGTACCGGGGGGTACACTACCTTAGGATGGGTACCCCCCCCCTCGAGGGCAGGGGGTACACCATGCCCAAGGAATGGTGTACCCCCCGGGACACCTACCCAAGGAACGGTGTACCCCACTCGGGGCAAGGCCTTTATTTCCAGACATTTTTTGGGAAAAAATATTTCCAGATATTATCTGGAAAGCCTTTTTATTTCCAGATATTTATTGGGATTTAACATTTTCCAGATACTTTTCTGGAAAAGGTAGACACTTCCAGAAAAAACGAAAAAAATAAGGGGCATTTCCAGAAAATACCTGGAAATGAAAAAAAATATCGGGAAAAATTGCCAGACATCTTTTTGACCGTGTGTCCTAAAGGGGGAGGGGGACACCATACCTAAGGAATGGTGTCCCGGGGGGTACACCATGGGGGGTACACCAGCCTAAGGAAGGGTGTCCCCCCCGGTACACCTTTCCTAAGGACTGGGGGTACCCCCTGTCCTCAAGGGGGGGGTACCCCATGCCTAAGGAAGGTGACCCCCGGAAAACCAGTCCTAAGGACTGGTGTCCCCCTGCCCTCGAGGGGGGGGGGTACACCATGCCTAGGAATGGTGTACCCCCCGGTAACCATACCTAGGTTTGGTGTACCCCCGGTAGACGATGCCTTGGGTATGGGGGACCGGGGGTACGGGCCAGCCGGGGGGTACAACAACCCGGAGACACCGGTCTGCTGGTCCACTGTAACGCGGAGCCTTGCGCCAGCAGAGTCTCCTTCCTCGGCACGCTGACGGCCTGCTCGTCTGCCTCCAGGTCCGCGGCGGCCAGCGCGGCCAGCAAGGGTGACGAGGACGGCGACGACGCCGACGTGCTGGCGCGCGCCGCGTCCTGGTTCGCCGACCTGGTGCGCCCCGTGCTGGAGCCCGTGCTGGGCGCCAAGGAGGACCCCGGCCTGGTGCACATCCGCGGCCAGTACTGCCTGGCCGGCGTCGACCTGGAGCTGCGGCGCAACGACGCGGCGCTGCGGACCGCGCTGGACCGCAGCCTGGCGCACTCCTTCCTCAAGGGCTCGCTCAACGACGTACGTGGCGGAGGCGGCCAGACGCGTGCAGAGCTCCAGAGTCGCTAAGCAGGACTCGAACCGAACGTGTGACCCCACCAATGGATTCCTCGTTCGGAGAGCAATCCATTGGTGGGGTCACACGTTCCGTTCGAGTCCTGTTTAGCGACTCTGGAGCTCAAAACGCGTTTGGAGTTTTATCCGCCTGCGCCGGGCTTCTGGCCCACC
Source organism: Thrips palmi (assembly GCF_012932325.1). NCBI lineage: Eukaryota > Metazoa > Arthropoda > Insecta > Thysanoptera > Thripidae > Thrips > Thrips palmi. The sequence goes on from NW_023144627.1 coordinate 7,645,668, forward strand.
ACCCACCTTCAGCAATGAGTGACGGCCGCATGGCCGCTCTGTCTCTCTCGCTCTCATGGGGCGTGCCTAGGCAGCCTACACTCTAAATATGGGGTGCCCAGCAACTGGGCGCCTTTGTCGCCCGCCCCACTTTTTAGGGTGCCAAATGTCACCCAGTTTCTGGGCACCTTTGTCGCCCAGTCTCCGGGTGGACAAATCATAGAGTAACCGGTCCTCTCCCATGGTAGAGCATGCTCAGGTGTCTAGATCCTGGGCGACTAAGGTGACTAGATTCTGGGCACCTTCGGCACCTTAGTCGCTGCTGAGCCATGGGTGAAGGCAGGTTTCTTAATGGTTTGTCCACCCCGAGACTGGGTGACAAAGGTGCCCAGGAACTGGGCGACATTTGGCACTCTAAAAAGTGGGGCGGGCGACAAAGGCGCCCAGTTTCTAGGCACCCCATATTTAGAGTGTAGGGGTGCGAGAGAGACAGAGAGCGCGTTCTGGTTGCAGTCGGCGCACTTCGTGCCGCGGTTCCGCACGCTGGGCTGGGGCGTGTGCGTGCCCGAGGCGTGCTCGCCCCGCGACGTGGAGCTGGCGCTGCGCGGCGCCGTGTCGCGCTTCCAGCGTAGCGGCGCGTGGGGCGCGGGGCTGGTGCGCGCGCGGGTGGGGCTGCCCCGGGGCGCGTGCCGCGTGGCGCCCAGGACGCCCGCCATGCAGCGCCTGCCGCCCAGCTTCTTCCTGGCCGGCGGCGGCCTCGCCGCGCTGCTGCTGCTCGCCCTCGTCGCCACCATCAAGGACACCGGGCACGAGCCCGACGAGCTGGGCGGACGTGAGTGACGCGTTTTGAGCTCCAGAGTCGCTAAGCAGGACTCGAACCAAGCGTGTGACCCCACCAATGGATTGCTCTCCGAACGAGGAATCCATTGGTGGGGTCACACGTTCGGTTCGAGTCCCATTTAGCGACTCTGGAGCTCGAAACGCGTCTGGAGTTTTGCATCGGGGCCGCCGCCGTGAGTGCGACAGAGACAGAGCGGCTTGCTTCGCCGTGCTTGCAGTGTCCGGCGTGGTGGCTTCCTTCTCGCTGCGTCGCAACTGGAGCACCCTGACGGCCCAGGAGGACCCCGGCGCGGACGACATCCGCTGCATCCACGGCATCCGCTGCGTGTGCTCGCTGCTGCTGTACGCCGCGCACAAGGTAAGGTGGCTTCAGCCGCACGGTGGATTTGCCAGAAGACCGGCGGAGGCGGCCGAAACCCCGGACGCGTTTTGAGCTCCAGAGTCGCTGAATGGAACTCGAACCGAACGTGTGACCCCACCAATGGATTGCTCTCCGAACGAGGAATCCATTGGTGGGGTCGCACGTTCGGCTCGAGTCCCATTTAGCGACTCCGGAGTCACTTTGAACGTGAATGTTGCAGCTGGTGCCGCTGGCCGCGCTGCCGTTCAGCAACAGGCGGCTGCTGACGGTGCTGGCCGCGTCGCCCGCCTCGCTGCTGCTGCGCGGCTCCCTCATGTACACCGACACCTTCCTCATGCTGTCCGGCACACTGGCCGCCTTCCACCTCAGCAAGCACCTCAGCCGCGCCGGCAGCCTGGACTGGGCGGGCCGCCTGGCCACGCGCGTCATCAGGTCAGCGGGGCCATTAGTTTTTCGGCGGGGAAGATAGATTTAGCTTTTGTCGAACGCACAGTGGGCCTAAAGACCGGTGGAGGCGGCCAAAACTCTAGACGCGTTTTGAGCTCCAGAGTCGCTAAATGGGACTCGAACGGAACGTGTGACCGCACCAATGGATTCCTCGTTCGGAGAGCAATCCATTGGTGGGGTCACGCGTTCGGTTCGAGTCCTGTTTAGCGACTATGAGGCTCAAAACGCGTCTGGAATTTTGGCCGGCTCCTGGAGCTCTGTCTAACGAGCTTTTGTTTTTCCGGCGCAGGCTGACGCCGACGCTGGGCCTCGTGACGGTGGCCTACGCCTACGTGCTGGAGCACATCGGCACGGGCCCACTCTGGGGGCAGCTAGTGGAGGAGAATGGGCGCATCTGCAGGGAGCACATGTGGCGCAACCTGCTCTACGTGCACAACCTGTGGCCCTTCGAGCAGATGGTGGGTGCCCACTCTGTCTCTCTCGCACTGCGTCGCACTGCCACTCGGAGGCCCCACGATGACGCCTGTCTTTGTCTAGTGCGCGCCGCACACGCACCAGCTGGCCCTGGACATGCAGCTGTCGCTGCTGGTGCCGCCGCTAGTGTGGCTGCTCGTCAAGGCCTGGCCGCTGGCCTCCCCCGTCATCGTGGTGCTCGTCGGCGGCTCCACGTGGCTGCGGCAGCAGGCCGCCCTGCAGCACAACGTCAGCCTGCTCATCTACAACGGGGCCAAGTACGCGGCCCGTCGATCCTTCTCACTCGCAGCTCGCTCCGCAGTGGGCCAGAAGACCGGTGGAGGCGGCCGAAACTCCAGACGCGTTTTGAGCTCCGTAGTCGCTGAATGGGACTTAAACCGAATGTGTGACCCCACCAATGGATTGCTCTCCGAACGAGGAATCCATTGGTGGGGTCACACGTTCGGTTCGAGTCCCATTTAGTGACTCTGGAGCTCAAAACGCGTCTACAGTTTTGGCCGCCTCCACCGGTGTCCATGAGTGCGAGAGAGACTGACGCTCTTCTCGTGTCGCAGGCCGGCTGACCTGTACCGCGCGGCCGACGTGTCGTACATCCAGGCGACGCACCGCGCCTCGGCGTACCTGGCCGGCGTGGCGCTGGGCTACCTGCTGCACCGGGTGCCGAGGAAGCTGCAAGTGCCCAAGGTGCGTATAAGTGCCCCGGTGCACCCGTGCTGAAAGGGTTGCAAACCATACTCTGCCGCTAAAAAGGACTCGAATGGGCCTCGAACCGAACGTGTGACCCCACCATTGGACTGCTCTTCGAACGAGGAATCCATTGGTGGGGTCACACGTTCGGTTCGAGCACCATTTAGCGACTCTGGGGCTCAAAACGCGTCTAGAGTTTTGGCCGCCTCCACCGGTCTTCTGGCAAATCCACTGTTGCAGGTGCTGCTGGCGCTGGGGTGGCTGGCGAGCGCGTCGCTGGGCGGCTGGGCCATGTTCAGCCAGCGGCACGTGGCGCGCCTCGACTACCGCCTGGACGTGGCCGACGCCGCGCGCTTCAACGCCCTCGCCCCGCTGGCCTGGGCCGCCGCCATGGCCTGGCTCATCTTCGCCTGCTACACCGGCCACGGAGGTACAGTGTGTACACCGCACAGTGGGCCAGAAATCGGCGGAGGCGGTCAAAATTCTAGACGCGTTTTGAGCTCCAGAGTCGCCAAATGGGACTCGAACCGACCGTGTGACCCCACCAATGGATTGCTCTCCGCACGAGGAATCCATTGGTGGGGTCACACGTTCGGTTCGAGTTTAGCGACTCTGGAGCTCAAACCGCGTCTAGAATTTTGGCCACCTCCACCGGTCTTCTGGTTCACTGTGCGTTCGACAAAAGCTAACTAACCTGCAACTTTTCGAGAGGAAAGCAGGCGCCCCAGCAGCCGTGGGGCGTCCTGTTCAAGTGGGAGATAGACATGCGTAACCTCGCTGGTTGTTCCTCCAGGCGTGCTGGACCGGGTGCTGTGCGCGCGGCCGCTGGTTCTGCTCAGCAGAATATCCTACGCCTTCTACCTCGTCCAGTTCCTCGTCTTCTTCTACAACGCCGGCTCCGTGCGCTCGCAGAGGGAGTTCAGTGTGACGGCGGCGGTGAGTCCCCGACACATAGTATACGCCGGCGGCCAAAACTCTAGACGCGTTTTGAGCTCCAGAGTCGCTAAATGGGACTCGAACCGAACGTGTGACCCCACCAATGGATTCCTCGTTCGGAGAGCAATCCATTGGTGGGGTCACACGTTCGGTTCGAGTCCCATTCAGCGACTCTGGAGCTCTGCACGCGTCCGGGGTTTCGGCCGCCTCCGCCGGTCTTCTGGCCCTGACACTGAGCTGGCTTGCAGCTGGACCTGTGGGAGCTGGTGCTCGTGCTGGCGCTGGCCACCGTCGTCACGCTGCTGGTGGAGCTGCCCATGCAGAGCGTGCGTTCCGCCCTGGGCAGCAGCAAGCGCCGCCAGAGCCTCAAGTGGGAACCCCCGAGCACCCCGACCACGCCGTCGCCGCACGGTGAGCAAACCGAATGCCGCGCCGAAATGCCACATTCCAAAGATTGGCAAGCCACGATCTGAAATCTTGACCAGCTTGCCAGTGTTTGGCGCTTCGGACGCATAGTGGGCCAGAAGACCGGTGGAGGCGGCCAAAACTCTAGACGCGTTTTGAGCTGCAGAGTCGCTAAATGGGACTCGAACCGAACATGTGACCGCATCAATGGATTGCTTTCCGAACGAGGAATCCATTGATGCGGTCACACGTTCGGTTCGAGTCCTAGTTAGCGACTCTGGAGCTGAAAACGCGTCTAGAGTTTTGGCCGCCTCCACCGGTCTTCTGGACCACTGTGGGCCGGCTGCAATGCCAAATGTCGGCGAGGAGGGGAGTATTTCAGGTCCAGGCTTGCCAATTTTCGGCATTCAATCCGGCTGACCAATTTTGCGGCAAGCAAACTTGCCGCCGCATTCGCTGTGTGCTCACGGACTTTCTTGTCATTAGAATTGGCAGCCGCTTACTACTACAACCTAAGCACGGACGTCTACACATCTCACGCCAAAAAGGAGTGAAGACGGGAGTCTGCCGGCAGAGTGCCAGCGGTCCAGATAACCGTTCGTCAAGGGCCGAAGTTGCGACGCTCGGAGGAAAAGACTTAACTGCGACGTGAGTCGGTTCGTTTATGTGGCTGTGTTTCCCACGCTTCTCGCTCGTCAAGCTCTTTGCGCGCCAAAAGCGCGGTGCACGAACCAAGAAGCGCGATCTAAGTAACGCACTGAGACCTCTTACTGTTAATAGGTAATACTGCGAAAAAAAAGTACAGAAAAAGTACGGAACATGTGTGGTCAATAATTTGCCTGGACCGTCCGTACCTGTCCTACTACGGAACTTCTGTACTTTTTTTCCGTACCCGATTACATGAGTTCTTATGGGACAAGTACGGACGTTCCGTACTTTTTTCCGTACTTTCGTACTATATTCGTCTGCACCTTTTCCGTACGAAAGTTCGCAATTTTTTACAGTATGCTTGAGGACGGCAATTTCCACTAGACGAGTGGTAGGTGCATTGAAACAAAAATCTTGACATACTGCCATAGGCTCATGACATTGCCGCCACACATTTTATGTTGTTTTGTACATATTTTTTTTTATCAGTGTGACCGATTGTCTCTCTGCTGAGTCGAGTGGTTTACTGCGATCTCAAACTTCTTCTTCCTCATACGTTTCGAATAAGGTTGTATGTAGAGAGAGCGCTGTGTCATTTTACTCGACTGTGAGAATCATCTTGCTATCAGTGTCAATATTTCATCATTCATCAGAATATATTTAATAAGACCTAAGTTGTGTTTTCTTCCACCGAAACCATCCCACCACTTTTTAAGGGGGCACACCAGTGAAAATCACTAGTGGCCCATTTTTTTTTTTTATTTTTTTTTTTACTAATCATTCCGAGTCGAACGCCACAAACCCCACCTCTGAATTCAAATTACTTTGGCTTTTTAAGTTCTCAAAGAGTTAACTTTTATTTATGGGCTTTTCCCTTTAGGTGCGAGAGGGACACAGCGATGAAAACGACTCTCCGAATCAGTCTGCTAGTCAGTGTCTTTTCTTTGCCGTATTGTTGGTAAATAGTCCATTTTACACATTTGATTTGAAAGTATTGTTCTCCTAAAAGTAAGTATTTTCCCCTCCCGCTTTAAAAAAAAAAATTAGCCATTATCCTGCAGAAGATTTTGTTTGGAAATGTAAACGTCGCGTTGTGGACGGACAGCACTGTGATAAAACCCAAAGAAAACAACAAAATATTCAAACAGCAAGTTTTTTCTTAATTTAAAGGAAGTTTTATATTTATTAGATTAAATTAACCCGAAACAAAAATCTAAGTACCAATGATCGTCCTTAGGAACAAAACGCTTCTTAAACTATTTAACTGTTTTAAATCTCGTCGTTGTAGTTGGTTCGGCCGCTAGCTTTGGGAAAAAGTGTCCTGCAGGACCTTTCCAGGACACGCTCTCCGAAATCGGCCAAACGTAAACATTGTTCTTTGTTCTCTTCACTCTCGACGAGCTAAGCATGAGATTTTTACGTGACTCCGCCTATTTTTCCTGGTGAAGCTTGGAGTGATGTCCCCCCTTAACTTGGCTTTCAGGCGGCCTTGGCACTTCTTCTGCGGAACTTGACTCGCGTTCCGCCCACGAGATGGGACGAGAGGTCGAAGTACATGTTGTCGATGAGGCTCTGCAGGTCCTTGTGGTCGTCGGCGGGCAGAATCTCCAAGGCCCTGAGCGTGGTGGCGAGGAAGATGGTCATGTTCATCACGGCGTACTTGCCCCCGATGCACTTCCTGGGCCCCATGCTGTAGGGCATGTACGCGTAGGGGTGGCGGTCCTTGCTGCGCTCGGGCAGGAAGCGGTCCGGGTCGAACACCTCGGGCTTGTCCCAGTACCTGGGGTCGCGGTGCACGGCGAACATGTTGAGGAAGACGGTGGTGCCCGCTGGGATGGTGCGCCCGCACACCTTGGTCTCCTCGTAGCACTGCCGAGCGACGATGGGGATAGTCGGGAGCATGCGCATCACCTCCTTCATCACGCGATTAAGGTAGTGGAGCCTGAAAAAAAAGGAGGTGGTTACGGGGTCATTTATTTGCTTCATATTGTCGGCAAATGCATGTGCATAGTGTTCACGCCAAATAATTTTCCCAAATTTTAAGTGAAATTGTCTGCGAACCGATTAGTGGGGCCGTTCACGCATCAGGAAAATTGGCTTGGTAACAAACATTCAGTTAGTTGAAAACTTATGCCCTTGGCTGACCATTTATCGACAATCTACTTTCGACACATAATTTTAGTCGCAAATAAACCAGAAACGAACTCCCAAAATTTTTATGGTAATGATGCTGCGCTTTATGATAGAATAAACGAATCCTGAGTGTGGAAGTCACAAGTAGCCAGCTATCGACGACTTACTTTCATCAAAATTTCGAAAAAAAGTCCCATATTTGGTGCATCTGAATCTAAACTTCGAATAGTTAAATACGGTGTCATTTGCACACTGCGTGTTTACGGATGTTTTTTTTTTATTTTTAATTTTATAGGCGCTGCTTGTCAATAATTTATAAACTGTGAGTAATAGTAAACTTTTTGAAACAGGATGAGAATCAAATCAGCTTTTTTAAAGCTGCTGATTCCATTCATTTTGTTGGCTAGAACATACTGGTATTTTTTGGAAAGCAGAGGACATTGATTATCAACCAAATTCGTTGGAAAGCGAAAATTTGGAGCAACGGAATTTTAGTCGTATTTACAACAACAATTTTGAGAAAACGTGAAATTCTGGAGAATGCATTCAGAGCCCTTATAACACACATGATAGTTGAGGTGTCTACACTCTGAAAACCTTACAAACTCTTTAATCATTACGAAGTAAAGTAACTTCATATGATAAAGTATTTTCAGCATAGTTAAGCATACAAAGTAATTAGTTCGTAATTTACGAATTATGTCTTGGCATACAAACTAGATAGTTTGTACCTGCTCAAAATTGTTGGTAAGGTTTTAAGCGTGTACTTCAGTAGCACTCACTGAGGCAGGTCCTCGAGGGAGATGGGCCTGTCCCCGATCACAGAGTCCAGCTCGGCGCACACTTGTTCCTGCACGTCGGGCAGCAGCGACAGCGCCTTGAGCATCCAGGCCAGCGTTGAGACCGTCGTCTCCACGTTGGCGCCGAAGAACGTGATGAGTTCGTCTCGCATGGCGCTTTCCTCCACAAGCTCTTGCGCCTCCGCGGGGGGGTCCAACATGATGTCCATGAGTGTCTTGCGCGATTGCACGTAATCACTATCGCCCTTAAAGTTTCTGATTTCAGCCTGCTTCTTCTTTATGAACCTGTTGCAAAGTTTGTCAACAACGTCCTTGTATTTGTGCACTGTCTTGCCAAGCGGAGTCAGTGCGAACACTCGATCGGACCACAGGACCGGGTTGAAGGACCTTTTGTTAACGGTTCGCAAGAAGAGTTCTATAAACGAGCAGACGTCTATGAGCTGGTCTTCGAACTCAGAGCTGTCCGCGGACATGGAGGTGCGCAGGAAGTTTCTCACGGAGGCTTTCTTCAGGTTTTCCACCACGTCCACGTCCTTGCCGACCTCGACGCGGTCCACGTAGCCCATCGCCTCCTCGCGGAAGATGTCCACGAAGCGGTTCAGGACCTGCTCGTTGAAGCCCGGCTCGAGCCACTTGCGGTGCGCCTTCCACTCGGGGCCGTTGAGCTGCACCAGGCCCTTCTTGGCGATGATGTGGAGCAAGCCGTAGAAGAATCTGGACTTGTCGTCGAACTTCTTGCAGCGCACCACCTCGCTGATCTCATCCGGGTCTTGCACCACCACAATCAGATTGTTTAAAATGGAAAAACGGCACAACTCCCTCCGGCCGCCTACCATCCGAAGCAGAGTCTGCAACACCGTGTCCGGGGTCACGGAGATGAACTCGAGCGCGTTGCCGAGGAGGAACAGCGAGGGCGGCCCGGGGATGGCCATCTCCAGCTTCCTGAAGTGCAGGTAGCTGCAGAGGAGCCGCGTCAGCAGCACCACCACGGTGAAGGCCACCGCCAGCCCCATCACTTCGGTCACCACGGTCATGTCTGCTCGCTTCGTCCGCGCTGTGGACACTGAGCAGCCAGTGTCTAGGGCCGCGTGGGACCCCCTCCGGGACCCCCTCCGGGACCCCCTCCGCCGCGCGGCCACTTGCCTAGACGGGGCGGGAGTAGCTTCGTTCGTCAGGTCGCTTAGCTCGACGCCATGTGTCCGACCATTCAATTTTCAGTGTGTGCCGATTTTGAATGGAATTGGCCACATGTCTTGTTTTGCACGATTTCCCCGTAAAAGGCTGGTCCTCCTTTCCCAGCGCAGTGGAACGAAGCTAGTAAAGAATTGAGAAGAAAATCGCGGCTATAAGAAGAGGCAGCTCGCAATTTCATTTTCTCAGTCAAAAGGAAAAGACACAGTAACGCTCCCACCACCTTTTCTCCCTGAAGGGCTGGAGGAGTGGGCGGGGCGGTACATACGCCCGGACCGACTGACCTGGCTGGTGGTGAACCAGGCACTGCGAGCGAACGGCATGGCAGCGCAACGCGGTGGCTGCAGCATGGCGGCGCCACACCGCGGGCAGGCGCTCAAACCCAGCAGGGTCACTCCACGATTAATGCGAGCTAGTCTTTGGGCCTGTTTGTGTACATAGCATTAGAGGTGAGGTCAGTGCCTCTGTATATTTGGTTGCCTACCCTTCTAACCACGTAGTCTTGTAAAAAAAAAAAAAACAGTTTTTTTGAAAGGCATAGCATTAGATCCGAGTTTGGAATCATTTTTAAAGCATACCATAAACGACAACTTGTGAATACACTTGAGTGCCAAATGTCACACTGTCATAACCTGTAATCACATGTTTTTGTGTGCCGTGGGCTTGGTAGCCCTGAAGTCATCCGAGTGGAATAGAGGTCTAGACGCGCGGCGGAGGACGCATTCTGTTTTCGAAGTCAAAATGTTTATTGTATCTTTTCAGACCGAAATTTGGCGTCATTCGTGAGGACTTTCGCGTTACTCTTAGGAACCTGCCACGCTTCCTGCGCGTACGGTTACGTGCTCTGGCCGAACGGTGTTAATGAGAATAATGGGAATAATTTGGTTTGCCTTGAGGGAAGTGTTCCTGACGCGGAAAGAAATAGTTCAAGTATGATCTGGCCCGCTGGAAGAGTCCGAAGGCAACGTCCACCCCTCAACCTTTAACGGCTACCGCCTGCACTTGACTCTAACGGTGAATCGGTTGGCTTTGAGGACGCTCTGCCACATTAAGAAAAAATAATTTGAAGAAGCCGGTTTGTTTCTCAAATAAAATAATTGGACTTAACGGCTTGCGGCGACATTCCAATAAGTTGCTTTGCGTTTCCGCAAGGCCAGACTCCCTCCAAGATTACTGTCCGCATCTCCTGAGAATCGTGCGCAAACAACGCGTGGTGCCGACCCATCACTCGTCTTGCCCAATTCGTGAATTCGGGTGCCTCCGGCATTGTTCCCGGCGTAGCTCGCGTGCGTCCCAATAGGCTGCAGAAAAACACCGGGTTTCCAGTGGGTCGTGTGACAACTGGCCGATTCGGCGAGTGGCCCTGCTTCCTCGCATTGGCTGGGCGTGGCATCGCTGTGGCATCGCTGCAAAACCATTGGCAAGTTCACTCCATTGGCGCTCCAGTGTGAATGCTATAATTTGCACTGTAAATATCTTAGGGTGAAACGCTGCACCACCACATTATGGTGGAGATTTTCTCCATCATATAAACAAAATTCGTCAAAATATGTATAAGGTTCAGTGATCTCAATGGTATGTTAGAAAGTCAGCTGCACCACCATAATATGGAACATTTTCCCCATAATATGTAGAAGCTTCACTGTACAACATTTAGAGTGTGGTCTTCTTGGATCGCCTTCTAAAACGCTAAAATTAGGCTAAAATTAGCCCGGGACGCTAAATTTTGTCAGGGCAAGAAGGCCAAATTCTGGCATTCCAATCGAAGCGCCACTAGAACGGCCAGGAAAAATGCCAGTGGATTTGTGGAGATGACGTATTCCTCAACAGAGATAGTGAGCTCGACCATGACGCACACCGAGCGGGCCGAGAGTTTCTGACCTTTTATTTTGCCGAATCTTGTCGGTCGTTCCGCGAGCCACGAATTCCGTGTTCGGCACCGCTCTTAAAAGAGGTGTAACCTGGTATTCAATACGCTTTGGTGACGTCTGGTGACGCCAACATAGCTTTTGTTTTTAGGAAGGGAAATTTCCTCTCACTCTTACCACTCTTTGGACAGTTTCGGTCTGTCACACTACTATTTCGACGGAACACAGACACATTCATTTTGAGCTGCGTTCTGCTTCGTTACCATGACGAAAAGTATTGAGATGAGCAACGTGAAATGCACCGCAAACTCTGTTAGTCACAAATTGCTGTCATTAAGAGTCAATCTGATCCTTATCACCGGGTTCGCCGAAGACTAAAGCAGACCTGTGTTTAGTCAATCAAACAGTTACGCTTGAAGATGTTACGCTTAAAATGACGAGAAATTCTCCTGTACAAGGAGATAGGCTTGGTGGATGAGCCTGGCGACACAACGGCCAAACGGCCATTTTCAATTTTGTCGAACAATCTGTATATCCTGTCTCAGCGTCCGATGTGCCATGACGTTTAGTGAGCACTTACAGGCGTTTCTGACGCAAAAGTGTGGGAATGTCTTCTCCTACACTGATTGTTCCGGTCCAGTGGGGGGCCAAGACGCGGCGACGACGGAGACTCCTGCGCACGGTTGGGCGGGTTCATGACATAACCGGAATAGCGCCTATTATCACACCCCCCACGACAGCAACCCGTCCTCTCAACCCGCAGGCAGGCGGCCGCAGGAAGCACGTGGCTTTGTGACGTCGCTGGGCTAGGCTTGGCTGGGCTGGGTGGGTCGCCGAGCCGGTCCACCAGGCTCTGCCAGGCTCCCGGTTTCGGCGGTTTCGGCGGTCAAAGTCAAGGTCTTTCCTCCGTTTCTGCCGTGTTCCGCCCCGTCTCTACCAGCTTCATGGACCACCTCGCCTAGCAGAGGACGCCTAAGGTGGACGAGTCCACCCGGCCACTTGCCAAAAACACTTTCCATCAGAGCTAAAAAAATTTGCACGAGCAGGAGCTGCTAAGCTTGTAACGGCAGCAATCTTTTTTTAGCTGTATGGCTTACTTACATGGTTCGCTGCACTGCGGGGGAAAAATTGAGCTGTGAATTTTGATGCCACTGTTCACTGCACCCTGAAAGCCCTGAAAGAAGGTTTCCCCGGAACTCACTGCGTCCCGGAGAACGGCGCTCACTGTGCGCAGGAAAACTCTCTGTCCTGACCCCGCAGGCCCACACAATCACAAATACCAGCCGCAATCTTCTTTTTTTCCTCGCTGTGTACGACACGCCTCACGCTACGGCACATGGAAGTACCACTACCGGTCGCAAAAGAACCCAAACCGCTCCGGCCGGGCCATGGCCCAGGCCGGCCCAGGCAGGACCGCGCTGTTTTCAAACTCCTACACGTGACAGGCACGTGTGTGGGGGGAGCGGCGTCAAGAAGCGTGCACCAAAGTGCCGGAGGACATAGTTGGGGCCCGGAGTGTGGAGCCACCAGAGCGCGAGGTGAGCTGGACTCCGGTCGCCCTAAATTACTAGGTAGTTTTTTTGTGCATGTAGCTTGTGCAACTTGAGCATGCGCGTGAAACGCACCAATTTATGCGCTACGGCACCCCGTTTCGTGCTTGCTTACGCACAAATTCTTGCATTCAAACCCATAATTTATATCAAAATTAATTTTCTGGGATAACTATGATGAAGCAAGAGAAAGTTAACTGAACACGTATTGAACCGACCGTCTTCCTCGGTATGTCCGGCCGTCTGTCATAGCGGCCTGGTCACACGGTGTCGCCAGGCCCGGCCCGGCCTAGCCCGGCCTGGGTTGGATTCTTCCGTAATACGTAGCCAGTGTACGGTCTTTAGTGGGAGACCCCTTGCATTTCTGTCACGCTCATGCAATGATTCTAGAAGCTTTGATGCCGTCAATTTGTGACGACATTGTAATTACTTGAATGTGATGACATGTCGCCCACTGCATTGTCGAAGTGACAACAAATTTTTGCAGCGTAGCTGCGCCGTGTGTCGGTCAAGGCATCTGAGGCACTGCTGGGCCGGGCCCACACGGACCCCTGCGACATGAAGGATAGGCTGGCCCGGCAAGCACCACTGCATGATGGGCTGCCTTGCTCGCAGGCGCTGCTCCCTTGCCTTGAAACAGGAATCCATTTTCTCGCACTCCCCTCAACTTGATTCCTTTGGGCTTACTTTCCAGAAAGATGTTTGTCTCTATCGCGATGCGTTTGGCCCAAACTAGATGAAACGTTCTTTGTCCACATTCAATTGTTTGTTTGTTCAAAGCACATCCGACGGTTCCACAGTTTTGTAGCCGTCTGGCGACAAAAATTGTTCCTTTTTGGACTTTGCCTTAAAAGTATACCCCAGGATTCACCCCGGCCCGAGATTCCCAAGGGGGTTTAGGGGGGCACCCCCGGAAATTTTCTATACGATTTTAATGAGACTTTGAAAACTTGGTAGACTTTGGAAAACGCTGATTCTCATCCCTGAAATCTGGTTAAAAAGTTGTGCCAATTTTGAGGAAAATTCCCCCCTGTCAAAATCCCCCCGGGGTTTCCATGGCAAAACTTCGACCTTGGGGTTAAAAGGAAAAAAGAGGGGGGGGCCGGCCGGGGGGGAAAACCCAAATTGCCGGGGGGCTTTTTTTGGGCGGGGTCGCCCCAAAACCCCTGAAATCAGCACGTTCAAATTGAAAAATTTTTTGGGGAGAAGGGAAGAAAAAAGGGAAAAAAAAAGGGGGTTAAAAGGTTTTTTCGGGTAAAACCCCTTATCCAATAATCTTTCCTTTGAAATTGGAAACATGTTTTGCAACCCAAAAAATTCCACCCCAAACCAATTTTTAAAGGCGGCGACTTGGTCCTTTGCTTTCGCTTTTAAAAGGGGAGAAACAGTGCCCTAAAATTAATTCCCCTTGCTTCCCCAAAAAAAATTTTAAATGAAGGGGCCCCCCGGGTGTTTTTTTTTAAATTTTTTTAAATTCAAAAACATTAAAATTTTTTAATTTTAATTTTTTAAAAATTTGTAAAAAAATTTTTAGGGCCATACCTTTAACCCTGTTAGTTTTTAAAACCCCTTTTAAATTTTAAACACCTTTCTTTCCTCCAACCTTAAAACATAACAAATTGATCGCTTAATTTAATCGTATTTTTTTGGGTTACTTTCGCTCTTTTAAAATTTGTGAGTACACGGAGTGCTCTAGTGATTCACCTCTCGGTCGCGGAGAGGTTCCACCAGGCGGAGTTTAGTGGGGAAGGCCAAGGCCCCCCCCCACTTTTCCCTCTCCCAGTCAGACATTATGAACGCCTGACTGACACCTCCTTTCCCCTCTGGAAACCCAGTCAGCCATGTCTGGGAACGGCCTGACCTGAAGGCACCCACATCACATTCCCCTGTAGGCAGGCAACCCATCCACCAGCCGGGCTGGCCTGCCTTTGACCTGTCGGCCTTCAACGCGGCCCCTATTACCTAGGCAACCCATCCGCCAGCCGTGCTAGCTTGCTGGCCTCTGCGCGGCGCTGGTCTATGTGTACGCTTGAAACTATTTTCCAAATTGCCATTTCCGGAGGAGCTTGATTCAATCTCGGGGGGGCTGGGGTTCGCCCCCCCCCCCCCCCAGGCCCTAGATAGTCGCCTGAAAGGTAGGCAAAAAGTGCTACTTTGCTTCCCCCCCCCAATAGGCCGCCTCTGGATCCGCCACAGCCCACTGTGTGTGTGCGAGAGAGAGAGAGAGAGAGAGAGAGATGAAAGGGGTGTGTGTTCTCGTGGCACTCGGAGAGCGACCGTTACTCCAAGGGAAGGTAATCTGGGTTCCTTCTGTTACCAAATTGACTAGGAAAACTGGACGTTTCCTCGCAGGGTAGCACTTCCGCGGCATTTTGCTGGACTGCCTGCTAGACTGGCTCACCTTTGTGGAGGGGCGATGCCAGGGCGATGCCAGGGCGATGCGGACGTCGCGCTTTGCCCGAATCCCGCCGACCGTTCCAGTGCAAAAACGTCTGCTGGCGTCACACTGCAAAACCCAAGGCGGAATAGGCTGTGGGCACAAGGACTAGTTTCGTATCTGCACCACAATCGCCAAACTCTTCACTCACTAAATTACTGTGCACGGGCCGAAGCGGGTCCAATAAGGTTTCGTTTCACATTGAAGCGGGTGCGAAACGGGGTCAGTTGGGGGTAATTTTGGGACACGGGGAGAAAATGAGAAAGCTTTTTTTAAAAAAAAAATATATAAAAAATGAGACAGACCTCATATTTTAGAGCTTATGCCAGACTATAAATTATTTTCACGATAAAACTATGACGTTTGGCAGAGCATGAGTTCTTAACTGCCAAATCTTGTTCAGAAAACAGCCGTTCCATTTTTAACCAGTGTCCAAAACTTACCCCAACTGACCCGAGTACGAAGGTGACATGGTTCACATTGAAACGAACGTGACGTCACGTTGAAGAGCCAAGATGGCACCAAAGAACAAAGTTCGATTTCCAAAAATGTGACGTCATATGACCCTTGAACTCCTCGGACCCATCGCAGACAGGTTAGAGGCAAGGCGGCGCGGAGTGACGTCTATTCGGAGACAGGTCTTTATGGGCGTAACAACCTCAAACTCAACCGGGTTTGTGACGCGGCAAACCCGCCAAATTCAAACGCGTCATTTCTTGTTCGCGCGTCATCATCTCTTGTGTACCAGTTGCCTAACTACGTACTTTGTGGGTGTTAAAGGTGCACTCTTTTCGCCGCCTTGAATTAATGTGCACGAAAAAATCTATGAATCACACGTTTAGCGGCACAGCAAAATACGCGACAGGCAGGCGCGGAAACAGAGGGGGGAATAGGGGGAGGAATTTATGACACCTAGACAGCCGGCGTAAAGACAGGAAAAAAGCCACACTTTGTGAGTAGGCAAATTTCGAGCCCCCCTAAAAGCCGCCTCGGCCAGGAAGACTTCCTGCCTAGGGGCAACCTGGACTAACCGGACGGGAGGCTGGCTGACGTGTGTGTGTGTGTGTGTGTGTGCGTTGGTGTGCGCTCGTGTGTGCGCATGTTGTATCGAAATGGTGGGGGATTAAGGAATCGAAATGGTGGCGGGGGAGATCTCTACCAGCTACCCGAGCTCGGCTGGAGCGGCACTTGATCAGAGTCGTGCTATCGATACCAGAATCTGGTGCGAACAAGACGCTCTGTTTCTCGCGTTTGTCCTTACAATGGTGGCCCCTCCGTCCTCCGAAGGCCTGCAGATGCCCGCAGGATGGAGAGTGTCTGCAAACCAGCGTAACAAGGTGCTAGCTGATCTGGGAACAGATGAGGAGCGCCTGGACATCGACGCCAGAAGTATCCGAGCTTGGGTCAACATGCAGCCACACTTGCCGTTCCTGCCAGGTGAGCCTCACTGCTAATTCATAGCATACCCACTGCCGTGCAATACTTTACTTACTGAAATATTTTGCGATAACGATTTCTCAGTGTTGGCGATAAGAAAACGCCTTTCGCAGTAAAAATTTGTGAAAAAAATTGTGGCTGATTGCACATTTTTGGAAGAATGATCGAGTGGAGATTGGTCGAGTAGAAATCGTGGCTCAATTGCAGCATGTAAACTGTGGGTATTGCTACTGAAATCATACTGCAGAAGTGCAGGATGTTATCGAAGTGTGTTCCATCCGTTTTGCAGAGTCTGAGATCACCTGGATCAAACACTACCTTCTCTGCTGCAAGAACTCCATGGAGAAGACCAAGCAGGGTCTCGACCAATACTACACGGCCCGCACCGCGCACTACGACTTCTTTGGCCGCTACAACATTAACGAGGAAGAACTGATCAAATATGGCAAATTCATGTACGTGCTCTGGGAAAAAAATGTTGCCGAAGGAACCGTTTTAAATTCAGGAACTTTCTTTTGAAGTCATCCAATAATCATCCTAAATTCACGAAGGATCTTCCTGAATTTACCAACGTTCCTTCGGCAACATTCGCCCTCGTGAATTCACAATGTATTTCTTACGGTGTAGTAGTTTGTTTAGAAAAGTCTAAACGTTTGTGTACCAGTTTGTACGTGGTGCAGCATGATTTAAAACCTGTGAAGGTCTCGCATGAAACTGTGCTCAAATTTGCATAGATTTAAGCATCTTTTACGCATGGCATGCAAATTCCGCGAATGCACAAAGTGGTACAAGTTACACGCACCAAATTGTACATAAACATTTCTGGAGAGACTCACAGGTTCTGTTGATTGCAGGTCCATTGGCATCTCGAAGGAGCTGACGCCGGGCCTGCGACGGGTGCTGGTGGCGCGCAACAGGAGCGAGGAACAGACCGAAGAGGACTTCTCACGCATGTGCAGGCTGAACCTACTCAAGGCTGATGCACTGATTCGCATGGACGTGAACGCCGGCTACGAGGTGGTCCTGGACCAGAGCGACTTCACGCCCGGCAACGTCAGACTGCTCATCTTGGGCCTCAACGTGCTCAAGACCTTCCTGGCCTGCGTTCTGGTGAGGATGGTTTTTGCGACAGGGTGTTGCCGGCATTTCCGGAACTAGTTTCCCCGTTTCGAGAATGAGAAGCTAAAATTGCTTCAAATTCGCGTGAATTCAATATACAATCAATCGTCGAATCCAAAACATTATTCCAATCTAATGTCAACTCGAGCGTGACTGTCACATGACTGCCGCGGCTCGCTCAGTGGCTGCACAGTTTTTGCCTACGCACAGAGGCAAAGTGTGGCTCTTTGCCTACCTGTCAGGCGGCTTTTCAGGGCCAATTGTCCTTCTACCCTCGGCTAGATCCGCGCTTGTGCTTTGTACTCGATTAACGCGTAAATTTTTCCAGGGTTCCGTTCCTGCCAGAGTGAACCACGTGCACATCATCAACTCACCTTCCTCCTTCCGAACGGCCTTCTCGCTCTTGCAGCCCCTGCTCAAAGAAAAGCTGAAAAACCGGGTAAGCAAGAAGGCCTCGTCCTCGACTGGGCCCTAGGGGTTGCCTTGAACTTGAAGCATTGTGTTTCGAGCCTCCCCCGTCCCGGTGTGTTCGTCACGAGTAAATTGTTTGATTACAACTGAAAAAAAATGGCAATTTGCCTTAGGTGACGCTGCACGAGGACCTCAAGAGCCTCTACTCCCACGTGCCTCCGCAATACCTGCCCAAGGACCTGGGTGGCGACCTGCCCTCCTGCGAAGAGATGGAAGGTGAGAGCTTGTGGCGCCCAGAATTCCTGCGAGCTGCCGGTTCGAATATCATTATTTTTCGGACCTCTTAACTTTTCATCCTATCTATAGATAAGCATGGAGGCCTTAGAGCTGTGCTTAAATTATTCAAGCGTAACGCCTATAGCGTCACGCCCTGACTTTATCGGTGGTGAAACGACCAAAACTCGGCTCCTACGCACGTCTCGCTCGCATTCGCACAGGCCTGTGCGATAGCGGAAAAAAGCGCCTTTCTTTCGCACGCACGACACCGGTCCGTCGGTCCGTCCTCCCAGAGCACGTGGCGTGCCGCGAGCAGCGGAATCATCCCGAGAGTCGTTTTCGTCTCTCTCTCTCTCTCTCTCTCTCTCTCTCTCTCTCTCTCTCTCTCTCCTCTCTCTCTCTCTCCCTCTCTCTCCCTCTCTCTCGCTACCCCACGCAACGCCCCTTGCGTGCGAGAGTGACAGAGCGACGAACGCGACGCTGAGTCTGCGGGAGTGACGTGGCTAGGCTGGCGTGGCGTGGCTCGCCCAGCCGGTCCGACCGGGCTCGTAGTTTCGGCGGTCAAAGTCAAGGTCCTTCCTGTGTTCCAGCGGAGTTCCGCCCCGTCCTGAGCAGTTTCGCCAGCCACTACGCCGTGCAGAGGACACTGAAGGTAGACGAATCCAAGAGGCCAGGCGGCCCCTCCAAGATGCACGCCGATGCACAGTTCGGCTGCGAAGGCAGCTTCAGAAGAATGGCACTAGACTAGTTGACGCGTTTCGTGTCGGCGGCAGCCTGGCCGCCTCAAAAATTTAAGACTGTGATCGCTGTGTGAAAGTCTACACTCCGTTACGAGGGAGATGGTTGGATTGTGCATTCCAAATCATTTTGTTTCCGATGCGAAGCATTGTCTTGTAACTTTCCCTTGTTTTTCGGAAAACCCTCCAACTCACGCTGCAGCCCAGCCATTTTCTCAAAATGCTTCCTAAAGATTTAAATACGTCTCCATACCATAGACCACTCACTTTGTTCTCTCGTGTAGACTTCAAAATTTACTCGATCGACGTTGCGAACATGAAAGCGAAATGTCATCCGGGAAGGTGTTGCCCAGTCCACTGTGTGATAGGAACTGAGAAGGCACGTCTGTGTTATTTGTCTATCGTAATTTTATGTAAGTTATTTTTTTAGTTATGTAAATGTAATTATTATGAAATGCTAGGCCAGCATTTCTCGTCCTGTTCTTAGTCTGTAAATAACGATTAAAGCGTGCACGCTTTCAGTCGGAGTAGAAATAGTAATCGCGACAACGTGGTTGTCACACACAACCAAATGTTATTTTCATTAAAATCCTGCTCGTACCATTTGGATCCTTTTTTTTTCCTGCTGACCTGCAGCGAGGACACGTGGGCCAATCCAGGCCACCCCCAACCGACAGGTCCACAAACCCGGCGACTCAAACACAGTATCAACGTTCTTTAAAAAAAAAAAAAGCATTTACCGTTCTAAAAACACAAACATTTCCATCAGTTTTTTTTTCAGAAGTAACCGCCTAAGTACAGTTCTCAATTCACACGCGATACTTTTACAAGACAAGTCGTGATTGAAGTTATTTTTCTGACAGAAATTGCCGTGACTTTTTAAATTAGGAAACACCCTCATCGAGGAAACGAAGGTTCTTCATATTTTTCTATCATCCTGTCTCACTGTCCTGAAGGATGGCAGGTTCGAAAAGTCAGCAAGCGCGGATCCACCGGGGGGGGGGGGGGGTCGCAAAAGGACAATGCCCCCCCCCCTGACCCATAGATAGCCGCCTGAAAGGTAGGCAAAAATCACCACTTTGCCCCTGTAAGTAGGCACAAAAAGTGCTACTTTGCCCCCCCTTGGGCCGACTCTGGATCCGCCACTGATAGTCAGACCATCCAAACCTGAGCTTAACTTTGCTACTTGGTTCGTTGCTCCTTGCAGTTCGAGGCCCGTTTAGCGACTCTGGAGCTCAAAACGCGTCTAGAGTTTCGACCGCCTCCACCGGTCTTCTGGCCCACTGTGCAGTGTGCGGCCTCTTTTAGGCTCGCCAGCCAGGCAACCGCTGTCTGGCCAGCCGGAAATTCGGTACTCGCCGCAGGAGTACAAGCATGCTGACACTTAAATGTATCATACGCGTTGCTCCCGAGGAGTAGGAGTGGGCCGGCCGGCTGCTCGGAGACGCCGCGACGCCATGGCGGCCAAGGAATGGCCAGTCGCGACCGGGAGCGCAGCGGAGCCCAGCGGAGCGCACTCCTAGATGGCAGCCCTCACGTTGGTGCTGGCGGGGCTGGCGGCCGGCGCCGCGGCGCTGCTGCTGGCCGCCCTGGTGCGGGCCGCGCTGTCCTACGCGGAGTTCAGGAAGCTGGAGCTGGCCATCCCCGGCCCCTTCTCGCTGCCCGTCCTCGGCAACGCCCTCACCTTCGCCACCGTCACCCAGAACAACATCTTGGAGACGTGCCTCCGCGTCATCGGCGGCCGGCGCGAGCTGTGCCGCATGTCGCTCTTCAACCACCTGGTGGTGGTCGCGTCCGACCCCG
The DNA here is from genome assembly GCF_012932325.1 of Thrips palmi. Classification (NCBI taxonomy): domain Eukaryota; kingdom Metazoa; phylum Arthropoda; class Insecta; order Thysanoptera; family Thripidae; genus Thrips; species Thrips palmi. The sequence continues at coordinate 7,666,207 of NW_023144627.1, forward strand.
AGGACATCGCCCAGGTCCTCAAGCGCAAGGAGTTCAACGACAAGGCCCAGTTCTTCTACGGCTTCATCCGCGCCATCGCCGCCAAGGGCCTGCTGCAGATCAACGGGCCCGACTGGAAGGTGCACCGCAGCGCGCTGGAGCCCGCGCTCGCCAAGGACGTCATCGAGCGCTACATCGACGTGTTCTCGGAGGAGGCGGACAGGTACGGCGCAGTGCTTCCCGCATCAACGGCTAGAGATACAAATGTTTTGCAAAATTTTGACGACCCCTGGCTAGCAAATTTTATTTGAGATAGGGCTACTCCCGGGTCGACTCTCTCTCTCTCTCTCTCTCTCTCTCTCTCTCTCTCTCTCTCTCTCTCTCTCTCTCTCTCTCTCTCTCTCTCCCTCTCTCTCTCCTCTCTCTCTCCTTCTCTCTCCCTCCTCCCTCTCTCTCTCTTCTCTCTCTCTCTCTCTCTCTCTCTCTCTCTCTCTCTCTCTCTCTCTCTCTCTCTCTCTCTCTCTCTCTCTCTCTCTCTCTCTCTCTCTCTCTCTCTCTCTCTCTCTCTCTCTCTCTCTCTCTCTCTCAGGCGTTAACGAGATTGAATGGCAGGTTCTCCAAGAGCATCCCCCGGGAGGTCCTGGACGTGCACAAGGCCCTGGCGCTGCCGCTGGTGCGGATCTTCACGCGCACCTCCATGATGACCGACGACCTGGACTCGGCCGACGAGCAGCGCCTGCGGGACTCGGTGCAGCTCCTCGACCAGTGCCTGGCGGCCGTCAACGCGCGCAGCTTCTCGCCCTGGCTGTGGCCCGACTTCGTCTTCAACAGGTAGGGCCAGAAGGCCGGTGGGGGCGGTCGAAACCCCGGACGCGTTTTGAGCTCCAGAGCCGCTAAATGGGACTCGAACCGAACGTGTGACCCCACCAATGGATTGCTCTCCGGACGAGGAATCCATTGGTGGGGTCACACGCTCGGTTCGAGGCCCGTTTAGCGACTCTGGAGCTCAAAACGCGTCTCTTGTCCGGCGGCGCTTGACTGGCGCTTTGCTTGCGCAGGACGAGCATGGGGCGCAGCCTGAAGCGGCAGCTCGCCAACATGCGCGAGTACGTGGACGCCTCCATCGTGCAGCGCCGGCTGCAGGCCGTGCGCGACGCCAAGGTCTGCGACGTGGCCCTCGCCCGCAAGCAGATCCTGCTGGACAAGATGCTGCAGAGCGAAGCCTTCAGCGACCAGGACATGATGGACGAGATCGTCACGTTCCTCAGCGGCTCCACGGACACGTCCATCGCCACGCTCAGCTTCGCCTTCAAGATGATGTCCATCTCGCCCGAGATCCAGGACCGCGTGCGTGCCGAGGTGGATGACGTCCTGGGCGTCGGCGCCGACGCGCGCTGCGTGGACCTCCACGACTTGCCCAGGTGAGGAAAGACGAAGTGGTGACGTTCGTGCGGGCCTTGCGTGCGACTCATTACATTGCCGAAACAGCCAACCAGCTTTGACAACGCTCGTTGTAGGTTGAGTCTCCGGCGCACAGTGGGCCAGAAGACCGGTGGGGGCGGCCAAAACCCTCGACGCGTTTTGAGCTCCAGAGTCGCTAAACAGGACTCGAAGCGAACGTGTGACCCCACCAATGGACTGCTCTCCGAACGAGCAATCCATTGGTGGGGTCACACGTTCGGTTCGAGTCCTGTAATCGACTCTGGAGCTCAAAACGCGTCTAGGGTTTTGGTCAGTTTCGGCCGCCCCACCGTTCTTCTGGCCCACTGTGACGGCTAATGCCCCTGGCCCACAGGCTGCAGTACGTGGAGCAGGTCATCAGGGAGACGATGCGCATCCTGCCGCCCTCGCCGTTCCTGGCCAGGCAGGTGTACCAGCAGACGGAGCTGGCCGGCAAGACGATCCCCGCCAACTCGACGCTCGTCGTCAACATCCACGGCGCGCACCACGACCCCGAGCACTGGCCGGACCCGTGGCGCTTCGAGCCGGAACGCTTCGCAGACTTCGCGCCGGGCAAGAGCCACCACCCCTGCGCCTTCATGCCCTTCAGCGCGGGCCCGAGGCGCTGCCCGGCCAGCCTCTACGCCATGATGTCCCTCAAGATCATGTTCGCCACCGTGATGCGCGACCACGTCGTCGAGCCCGTCGACGACGGCATCAGGGAAGCCAAAGACTTTAAGCTCACCTTTAACGTGACCGCCAGAATCGTCGGAGGCACGTGGGTCAGGTTCAGACCGCGGTCAAGTTTGGCCGGCTAGTTTCAGGCCCGAGGGGGAATCACTTCCGGGATACAAATCAAATGAATTTTAGTTCACTTTCGGTTCATTTCGGGCAACAACTACTGAATTTGAAGAAAAATTAGATACATTTTAACTTTGTAAATTTTGAATTTTCGGTTAATATTGGAGTTTAAATTTGGCTGGAGTTTCCCTCTTGTTCAGGCCTGCTAGGGGCAGCTGTTGATGAAAATATTCCCATGTTTCTTTCGTGACCAGTGCAAAGAGTTTTTTCTTTGAACAGGCGGTTTTTCCTAGTTTAGTTCAGTTTTTGTCATTGTATTATTTATAGAGTGTTATTTATGTCACGGCTTTGCACACAATAAATGTAAAGTGAAGAAAAACTTTATTTTTGTTCTCGTCGTTAGGAACCTGCCCCTTAAGTTTGAGTCACTCTGTAAAATTTTCACCATGTAAACATCTTCAACGAACTGATTGATCGGTGGGCAAACTTCGTCCTCGACCGACCGACCGATCGATTCCTCGACCTGCCGATCGACTTTTTTTTGACAGACACCAAGGGAATGCACCCCATGCTGTGCAGCCCTTATCAGCTCTTGAGCCACGCTGTCGAGAAGTTGCCCAGAAGTATGCAGAGGAGTCGGCAACCCTTTTCGACACTGGTGCATCGTGGGACCTCTCGCACTCCACCGACCCCATGAGCACGCGAGACAGGGCTAAACCAGTTTGCAGGGCATCGATCCGCTGTGCTCACGCAGGCGAGTCCCTATGCGCACACTTAAAAACCTTACGAAGTATTTTGAGCATACATAATTTTCTTTGTTATACGAAGAAGTAGTTCGTAAATTACGAAGTATTTTCTTTGTAAGCCTATGCGTGCTCACACAACTGCTTTTCTTTGGAAGTCCTGAAACAGTTTGTAAGGTTTTCTGAGTGCGCGGCGCTCTGTGGGGGGTCCTGCAGTGGTCCTGCACGTCGCTAAGGAAGGCAGGCTTTGCAACATTGTCGCACTTAGACCATTATTAGTCGCGATGACACTTTGCCTGTCCGGACGCGCAACGGCCTGGGCCTTGACGAGGTGCGAGAGTAGCAATTACTCGCGTCAACCGTTCCCAGTCCCAGACAGATGTTAAGAGGCCAACAAGTGGGAACCAAAAATTAGCCTAAAAATTCTTGTTACCGAGTGACAGGCAAAATTTTCACAGTGGGTCACTTATAATCGCAGCCCTTGTGTCGGGGACGACGTGGCTGCCCAGCCGTGACTCGCCCCATTAAGCGTCCGGGTGTACAGTACTACAGTGCGCCCCCACAGGGCTGCCGAGGCCGCCAGAGTGCTGTGGTTGTCGCAGTTTGTATCTTTTTAAATCTTGATCTGACTTGTGCCCATGCAGTAAAGCCAAGGACTCGTCTTCGTCCTATTTACGGTAACTACTCTCAAAATGAATCGCCGAGTGTACCGGCGGGCGTGACTTCATTGTAGCACCGAAAACGGCATGACCGAAAAGCCAATTGGAAAACAGGCGACTTTTGCCGTGAGTTTCTGTCATGCCATAATTCAGCCGTGTGTCCATGTAGCGTGAATTCTGTTGACATTCTTTTCTTTTTTATTTCTTCAGGCAGGGATTTGGAGCAGACCAGTCCTCGAAACGAAGCTATGAATAGGAAGGCAGGCAGGTCTGTTCAATCGGAATCGCACACTGGCGCAGGGTACAGGCAGCCCGAAGATGCTTCTCTCTGTGCACACGCCACCAGAGATGAGAAAAAACATCCAGACTCCAGATTCATCATTGGGCGAAGAGTAAGTTCAGTACATCATTAATTTCCCCGCTTTACCACGCATAAGCTAAGAAAAATTCGATTTTAAAATACTAATTTGTAAAACTTATTCACTCTTTTTGTGGTAGATTCTCTACAGCATTCCACGAAGATGTACTCGATTTTCCTAAGCCATGGAAGCTTGTAGTCGTAGCTTGGCAAATACTAGGAGGGTTTCCAATACGCAGGAGGTGAGGTATTCTACGATTGGTCGCAATCTGGGAGACTCGTGCGTGACCGTCCCATCTCTAAGTAGATTGATTGACCGTTTGCAGACCGTGCCCCGAGCTAGGCGCCCGGAAATGGCTCATCAGCTGGATGCTCCGTGGGATATCTGTCGTTGCCATGGGAAATGCACTGTTTGCAAACTACACCTCTTACGTTACGGTCAACTTTCAGCTGGTACATTTTTCTCCCATTGTTATTTTTTTTTGCTAAGATAAGAATATTTTTAACCAAAATCAGTCCTTTCCTGCTTCTTGCACCTTTCCAGACTAATAGTTGATTCCAGTGTTTTAACGCCTTTTGTGCAATGTGCACTGTGCAATGTTGCTTGCCGTCTAATTCTAACCGGGGGATTCGCGTCGCAGGGGGAAGGAGCTTACCTGAAGAACGCGCTGAACCGCGTGTCCCTGTTGATCATGACGCTGAGCAGCCTGCCCTGCATCCTGCACGGGCTGCTCTCCGCCAGACGCCTGTCCCGCTTCATCAACACCCTGCTGCTGCTCATCAGGGAACTGCAGCCGGCCAACCAGCCAGGCAAGCGCGCACTGTAAAAAAGTTTAGGTAGGGCAACCAGAATTTTAGTGCCATTTACCAGAATGTGTAGTAAAATGTGAAAAGTGTCTCAGGACAAGGGATGTGCAATTCTAAAAAAAGACCTCAAATCTGAACAGAACTTGAAAAGACATTTTGTTCAGTAGTGTGTTCGAAGACTTCCTGATTCAGAAAGAAGAGATATATTCTCTGTCAACGTGATGAATTACCAAAAAATGCAGAGATAACCCGTTTTTTCCTCCTTGCAGTGTGGCCTTTGGGTTGGGTGGTCCGAACCTCAGCCACAGCTGGAGCACTGGCGTTGCTTTTCACCGCGTCTTGCGCTTCTCACATGGAGACAGTTCCCGGCCCGGTTGAACCCGGCATGGTAAATGCGGCTTAGCATGAGTTTATCACAAATCTGGTTTTAGTAAAACAAATGGCAAGTGTAATTTTCTTTAAAAAGAAAAAATGTGGCAGTGGGTTTGCAACTTAACTCACTTTGCTATGGAAACCTTTGAAGAGATTATAATTCACAGAGGAAACCGAGGAACTTTCGGGCGTGTACGAAGCATCATCTACGAACTCAGTCCCTCTCGTCTCGCAGATTTCAGTGCCGCTGAACTTAGCAACGCCGCTGCTGTTGGAACTGCAATACTTCCTGCTGAGCTGCGTCATCGGACTGGGATTCGAGAGGCTGTCTGAAAACATCAAGGCACTGTTCATGCCTTCGGTGTCGCCCTCTGGTGCGTTCGCGTGCTTAGGCCTCATTCTGGACACGTTTTGAGCTCCAGATTCGCTGAATGGGACTCGAACCGAACGCGTGACCCCACCAGTGGATTGCTCTCCGAACGAGGAATCCATTGGTGGGGTCACACGGTCGGTTCGAGTACCATTCAGCGACTCTGGAGCTCAAAACGCGTCTCGAGTTTTGGCCGCCTCCACCGGTCTTGGCTGAGCCGTGCGGCGTGTTGACGGGCGTGTTGACGGGCGTGTTGCAGCTGGGTGGGTGGAGGCGGCGCGGCGCAGCCACGAGCAGCTGGTGTCGTTGTCGGTGACGCTGCACCAGCTGCTCGGGCCGCAGCTCCTGGTGGTGGTCCTGGCTTGCCGCCTGAGCCTGCTCGCCGTGGTCTACGTGCTCGCGTCCGACGTGCTCGCCGCCGCGGCCATCGGCCTCAAGCGGCCGCTCCGACTCATGCGCGACCAGATGCTGGACACCGTGTCCTTCTTGCTGCGCTTCTTGCTCATTTGCGCGGCCGGCAGCGTCATCAAAGTCAGGGTACACTGTACTAGTGGCGGATCCAGAGTCGGCCCAAGGGGTGGTGGTCAAAGTAGCACTTTTTGCCTACTTACAGGGGCAATGTGGTGCTTTTTGCCTACCTTTCAGGCGGCTATGTAGGAGTCGGGGGGGGGGGGGGGCAATTGTCCTCCCCCCCCCCCCCCAGGATCCGCGCTTGCACTGTACTATACAGAAACGCAACGAGGAGGAAGCGCCACCCAGAGAAATGCTGTCTTCATTTTTAATTTTCTGGGTCTTTGTAAGAAAAAAAATTTTAACACAAGAAAACTTTAAAACAAGAAAATTTAAAATTTTCTTGTTCCAAGAAGTCCTTTTTTTGGGGATGCGCATTGCAATACCGACTGAAAGATGACGAAGGGGAATCTCTGAAAAACAATTGAATTTTCCGAAAAAAAAAAACACAAAAAAACACCGTCTTAGGGTACGTTGCGCTCATAAGTTTCTCTGCATCTTATTTTCTTCGCAGGCCTCGGAGGTCGTTGAGCATAGTTTTCGAGTGAACGCCCTTACGTGGGGAGCGAGCAGCAAAGCAAAGGTGAGACATCTGGACTCGGGAAATCCTCCGGAAGTGGAAGTATATCCCGAGGAATTAATCTCTTTAGTAGTTTCCCACCACACGGTCACTTTGCAATTGCTCCACTGCTAAGGGGCTATGTGCACACCTAACGTGAGTCGAGCAGTGGTGCCAAACGATTATCACTCGTTACACCACACGTTGTCCTCTGATTCAGTGGATCCTTCTCCTTCACCAACTGGACACTGTGAGGCCGACTACCACATTTGGTGGACTTGACGTCGGATTGGGGCTCATGTTATCGGTGAGAAAAATATTTTCACCGAGAGGGGAACAATATTGCTATAAGATAAACTTTACTCAGTGTCATTGGACAAAATTTATTGATTAGAAATGTCTGGCCTATGCGCTTGCTTGCAGTTGTTCGCGACTACGACGACGTACCTGCTTGTTCTCCTTCAATTTGAAAAGTGATCACTGCATACCAAGGTTATAGTGTACCGCGTCATTTCCATATTCGACAAGTTTGACCAGCATCGACATTCCCTGATATCACGATAAAACGTTTCCTGGCTTTCGCAGGAACTCCCTGGAAATCGTCCGTCTTAACCATAGACTTGGAAAACCATGAAACGGTTTTACCGTGATAACAAGTCCAAAAATGAAACTTTCTGTTGTCTTTCTGCCACGTGTTTATCAAACGAAACTAAGAATTTAATTCTCTATCCTTTGAATCCATGTTCTGATTGGGATTGTAAGCATTCAAAAAATAAACCACCCGCCTGTCGTCTTCAAGTCATGTGATTATTTTTTAACGAACTTCATCATTCAAGCCCCCAGCCACTTAACCCGCGCACCAGTTGGGGTTCGTCATGCAGTTGGACATGCATGGCTTGGTGCAGGCAGGAGTCCCACACTGACCGCTACACTGGCTAGAGCATTCCCCTGAAGTGCATTGCCCCTGAAAATGAGAGGTCCAGGGTATAAATAAACTCCTGAAAGATAAGACAAGTGAAACAATGTGTCCGGCCTATCGAAGTGCCAGGCTGCAGTTGCAGTTGGCCACGCAAACGATGGCAGTTGGCAGTGGGGTTTGCAGTGAAGTGGAAGTCTTAGCCTTTCTATCCTCACGTACCCTGCGGACGCGATGGGGCTCAGCGAGGAAATCATGTGATGGGAGTGCTGGTGAGGCCTCGATGACCTGGCAACAAGAAGCTCACTAAGTCACCCTCCCTCTCAACATGTCATGAGTTCACTGAAAGATCGATGCAGTTTGTACATTTCCGATTTCGAAGCATATATTTCAGTCATAAGCCTGGCACTAATTGCCAAGGGAAGCGAAACAACATTCAAGGCGTGCACACAGGATTTGCCCTCATGTCGCACTTCTTGCCTACTTACAGGCGATTTGTATGACGTGGCAAACAAACATTTTCCAGTGCAGCGGGTACATACCACGAGGCAGACGAGCGCCGCAAAGGCGAAGAAGGCGAGGAGTTTCATGTTGACACTTTGCAACCGCAGCGGCCGACCTGCGCATTTATAACGGCTCGGCTTTGATCGTAAAACGGCCCATCACCGCCCGGCGTGATTAGAAACTCACGATTCCCAGCAGGTGGGACTTGTTGAAGTTTGGTACATGACGCAGAACATAAAAATACGTTACCGACGCGTACGCTCAAACAGATAAGACGTAGTTTGTGCGCTTTACTGTAAAAGTAAGAACAAACATACTCGAATTTGGGCCATTTTAAATTTTTGGCCCTAAACTTACCTTAGCTTTTTTCGACGAAAACAGTCAACCTCTTCCGATTTGACTGAATTTGGTGTGGAACCTTCTCATGGGTCTAAGAAACAGATACCCGGTACCAATAATGATGAGCTCAGTAGAGCTCTGGTGCGAAGAAGAAGCTGTGGACGATGGGTGGCCTACCTATCAGGCGCTTGCTCAAATGATTCCAGTTTGCCGCCAGAAACAGACTGTTTAGGGCCCAAATGGCCCTCGAAATAGTGTCAGGAGCCACGAGGGAGTACCCCAGCACAACATACTCGAATTTGGGCAAATTTCATGGCATGGCGCAAAACGGTAAAAAAACATGATTTGTCCTCCGATTTGTCTGAAATTCATGTGAAACCTTCTCATGGGTCTAAGAAACAGACGCCCGGTGCCCAATGGCCTCTGGCACATCTATTTTGGTCTTAAAATGACTTTTCCGGCGACGTTTGTTGAGTTTTAGTGCGGGAGGACGGTGGGTTGCCTAACTATCCGGCGCATACCCAAGAACTTATAGTTTTCGCCGGAAGTTTTCGCCATTTTTACAGGTTTGAGCTTGGGTGACCACACTGACCACACTTGCCTAGCTGGGGCCCCGCTTGCAACTTGCTACCCCCTCGACCTTCACAGTCTGTGTCTCTGCCTCGACTGCCTCCGCTGCCCTTCGGTCCGTCGCACAGTGGGCCAGAAGACCGGCGCAGGCGGCCAAAACTCTGGACGCGTTTTGAGCTCTAGAGTCGCTAAATGGGACTCGAACCGAACGTGTGACCCCACCAATGGATTGATCTCCGAGCGAGGAATCCATTGGTGGGGTCACACGTCCGATTCGAGCCCTGCTTAGCGACTCTGGAGCTCAAAACGCGTCTAGAGTTTTGTCCGCCTGCGCCGGTCTTCTGGCCCACTGTGCGTCGGTTCGTTCGGAAGGCTGGCCGTCGTCCGTCCCCCCTGCGCCGTGACCTACCCCTTCCCCCACTCCGCCAGCCCCGGCCCCGCCCCCGGCCCCGCCCCCGTCCCCGACTGGCAAGGAGACAAGTTTTATTTCAGTCAGAGAGACGCGCTTGCAAAAGCGACAACGCTGCCCCGCCCCGGCCTGCCCCGACCCGCTCGACCGAAAAGTTCGAAAAGAACGGTGCGCGTTGTGGCGACGGCGGGCCCTAGAAGGACACCCAGAAAGGACTCCAGGAAGGCCCCCAGGAGGAACTCCAGGGAGCACTCCAGGGCAGACTCCAGGGAGGCCCGTCGGGCTTGAGCCCGGCGCCACAGGTGGACGGCGAGGACGCCGACGATGGCCTGAGTCTCCACCCGCGTCGTAGGATCGCGACATGGTGAGTCTTCGCTCTGGAGGCACGAGAGGGTCGTAAATGAGTCAATTTTTTCCGGGCGGATGAGCGCGCCAAAACAACAATTCAAAACACCCAAACGTCAGCACTGGTTCGATTGCTGCGATCGCGCGTTTTCCGTGTCCGAGTGAGCTGCATGTGTGTGTGTGCCGGCGGCCCGCCGGAAGTCGTTTGAAATCTGCAATAACTCGGTAGTCTGGCCATGTGCACCGGGACACAGTGGGCCAGAAGACCGGTGAGGTGGACAAAACTCTAGACGGGAATAGAGCTCCAGAGTCGCTAAATGGCACTCGAACTGAACATGTGAACCCACGAATGGATTCCTCGTTCGGAGAGCAATCCATTGGTGGGGTCACACGTCCGGTTCGAGTCCCGTTTAGCGACTGGCGCTTTGGCCGCCTGCGCCGGCCTTCTGGCCCACTGTGCCCGGCGCCTCATCAGCGGAAATGAGGCTCTAAATCACGACCTGTCAACAGACGACTCAATCGGCGCGCGGACAGCTCCAATGCGATTTCAATTCGACGATGGACAGCCTCCGCCGAGCACTACACTGTGGAAATGCGGGGCTGACGTGCGTTTCGGTGCAGGCGCTGCTGACGCTGTGCGTGCTGGCCCTGGGGCTGGCCTCCGCGCTGGCCGACGTCATCGTGAAGGAGGTGGCGGCCGGCGCCATGGCCATCCTGGAGTGCCACTCCAACGACGACCACCACCGCTTCGCGTACTGGCAGCTGCACGACGACAAGGTGGTGGGCCCCGGCAACGCCTACGACGACTACAAGTACAAGTACGAGGTGCTGACGGGGCGCCTCTACATCAAGGTGAGTGCCCAGTGGGCCAGAAGACCGGTGGAGGCGGTCAAAATCACGGACGCGTTTGAAGCTGCAGCGTCGCTAAATGGGACTTGAGCCGAACATGTGACCCCACCAATGGATTGCTCTCGAAACGAGGAATCCATTGGTGGGGTCACACGTTCGGTTCGAGTCCTGTTTAGCGACTCTGGAGCTCAAAACGCGTCCAGAGTTTTGGCCGCCCGGTCCACCGTATAACGTGGCCGTGACGGTGGCCCTGGCTTCCAGGGTGTGTCCACGTCGGAGGCCGGCTTCTACAAGTGCGTGTCGCGGGCGCTGGCCGCCGCCGATCCCGCCAACATCAAGATCGACAACGTGGAGCTGATCGTCAAGAAGGACTGGGAGGAGGTCTACGAGGACGACCCTGAGGTCAGCAGTGAGCTATTTCCCTGGAGCTGCGCGCGTGGTGAAGTATGTCTGGTGCAATTTGAGAATCTCTCCGGCGACTGCTTCCAGAACAACACCTTCCGGGCCGTGACCGCCCTGACCGTGGTGCTCGTCCTGCTGCTGGTGCTGCTCTTCTTCCTCCGCATGCGCCGCAGCCGGCCGCTGCGCTTCCGAGGTGCGCCGCTCACTCCCCTCGTAGACAGTGGGCCAGAAGACCGGTGGAGGCGGTCAAAATCCCGGACGCGTTTTGAGCTCCAGAGTCGCTGACTGGGACTCGAACCGAGAGTGTGACCCCAGCAATGGATTGCTCTCCGAACGAGGAATCCATTGGTGGAGTCAAGGTGCAGGGGGTTCTTCTGGTTACTCGCTCAGGAAAAGAATGATGGCTACGGGACTCGAACCCGAGCTTTTCTCACGGCAGCCGACTCCTTAGCCCACTTTTTTTTAAAACTCAGCTACGGACTCGCTTAGAAGAGTGGCTGCGAAACTTGTTGTTAGATACAAGTGGTAAACTGATGAAAACATACTAGTTAGTGTCTGGGATTCGAACCCAGATCCTGCTCAAAGCGGCTGCCTCCAGTGTTACTTGCACGAGTGACCTCATGACCCGTGTTTGCCCTCAGACCTGATCGACGAGGAGTCCCAGGACGAGGCTCCGGCCGCGGCGGCGGCACAGGGCCAGGCCCGCGCCGACGTCTACCGCCCCACTACACTGCCGTCCTCCAGCCAGGGTCTCGGCGTCAAGGACAACCTGGCCGTGGCCGTGGACACCGACTTCCCCACTGTCTTTGAGAGCAGCCACGACGGCCGCCTGTGAAACTGTCAACGCGATCCTGGTTCCACCTGGTTCGACCGCGCCGTGAAGAGCGGGTCATGTCTGTGAAGTTAAGTTCAAGTGCCAAAATGGGGTCGGGACTCAACCTGGAGGAACCCCACTTGACGCAACATTCACTAACGTGTTTCAGCCATCGACGAGGCTGATGTACAGTGTAAAATAAGTCGTTGCTCTTTTTTAGATTAGGTATGAATGACGAAAGTTTGTAGTCACCCTCGCCAATGTGCGTAGGATGGGTGGCCTAGCCCTAGACACAGCAAGACCCATCGTCCCAACATTCCACCGAGTGTCGCTTCAACGCCCAGAGCCACTCGAAGCCCGATCGGACTTCTTGCAAAAAGGACTCCCTCCCACAGTGGACTTGCCAGAAGACCGGTGGAGGCGGCCGGAATCCCGGACGCGTTTTGAGCTCCCCAGAATCGCTTAACAGGACTCGAACCGAACGTGTGACCCGGTGTGACCCCACCAATAGATGGTTCTCCGAACGAGCAATCCATTGGTGGGGTCACACGTTCGTTTCGAATCCCATTTAGCGACTCTGGAGCTCAAAACGCGTCTGGGATTTTGGCCGCCTCCACCAGTCTTCTGGCCCACTGTGCCTCCCCCTCTCCCTAATCAAGTAGTGATAGTTGAGTTTTCTGTTTGTGCGCTGCAGGCTCTGAGTTGCCGAACTATATTGCGTACCAGCCTGACAGAACAAAATAAATATAAATCTGTGACCTGAGTACAAGAAAGGCTGTAATGCTTCTTCGCTGTTTTCCCCACTACTGTTCGGATTAACTTATGCAACAAAGTACGCATGCTTTACCACAGATCAATCATTGCAGATTTATTTACATCAAAGTCAACATTTCACAATAGTTTACATTTAACATTGTTGCCAAATGTAAATAATAATAAAGATAAAAATACAATAATATATAATCAGAACAAATAGGCCTTAGATACTCTTTAAAAAGAGGGCAAAACAATGTTAACATGTTAGCTTAGCACTCCAAGGGTTGTCTGTAATTGTAAAAGAAATCTCTAAGAATGTCTACTTGTTTCAGCTAAACATTACCTGGACATCCCAGGTATTTCAGGTACAAATTTCATTCCTATTGACTTTTGATAACATGATCATCAAAATAATAAGGGACAAGAAGTTAATAACTTCTTAAGGAGAAGATATTAAAAGACAATTCAAAACCCTATCCTTGTAAAAGAAAAATTAATTAAAACAGTCACAATTACAGAGAGCAAAAATCTCTGAGAGTATAAATTATTTTGGGCAATGTGCCCAAAAATATATGGCTAATGATCACTTTCAGGTTTACATCCATCACGGATCATATACCACAAAACTTAATTTATTTACACTTAAATCATAAAGTGACTCAAAATCAAGAATCTAACACCAGGTCAATTTATTTAAACTGTTGACACCTACACTGACAAGGGCTTGCAGGGGTGTGCAATTAAAAAAAAAAAAATTCAGTCAAATCAAAACTTGAGCCAAGCATAACTAGACTAATACAATTACACAATTAAAACTGAATAGATTTATAAAGTTAAATACTAAGTATAACAACCCATCATAATGTTTACAACTAACGATGACGGGCAAAAAGTTCACCAAGCCTTACAATGTGTTTCGTATCCACATACAAAAAATAAGTCTTTTAGAACTGACTAAGTTTAGGATGAGCCACTCTTGCTGCCCAGTTCAGATTAAAGCTTTACACACCCCTAGGCAAGAAAAAAAGCGTCAATAAAAAGGCATTCACTTTTTATAAAAATAAAAGAGGTCAATTTGTACCCTGGAGCAGACTTCATAACTTCACTATCTGTTATCATTTGAATGCCACAATGATTGCTAAAACAAAAATGTACAGAATTACATAATATAAATACAAACCAGTCAAAAATGAGTATCTAGCCAATGTTAATATTGCCATTTTAATGAGTATGAAATGAACAATATATCAAGACCGACCGGGATGAGCCCATAATAAATAAAAAGGCTTAACAACTGTTCACAATACTGCTACGTTACCAATTAGTACATGTCATTAAGAGTTCATGTGGACGGATGGTTTCATAATATATAGCAATATTCATTAAATGTACACGCCCTTTTGGTTTACGGCTTAAGGCTACAATTATGTACACAACCGTTCCGTCAAGAGTCCTTGCACACTAGTTGGCACTAACCTACGAGTCATGAGCAGCAGACTAGCACCTGGTTCACTTATGGCGGACACTTCACTTGGGAAAGATAAACGACTGGTTGTTGCTTCTTGTATTAGTTGCATACAGCTGCTGTTGGAAATTATGGAACTGTTGGGCATAATTGGGGTCCGCTGTGGTGGGCCCAATGAAGGTGGAATTCTTGTAGTTCGAAGGGGGTAAGGGTTGACTGGCGTCCATTGGGGAAGACTTTGCACCAGGGACAAACATTTGATTGTTAGGCCCCATCTCACCAGGGTTCGGTCCTCCATGAGGCCCACCGTGAGGTCCACCGTGGGGGCCTCCAGGATACATGCTCATACCACCAGGCATTCTCATACCCATGCCCATTATGTTTCCACACTGTCCAGGACCAGGGCCCATGCCAGGCCTCATGTTAGGCCCCATCGGGCCAGGCCCGCGAGGCCCCATAGGCCCCCCAGGCATGCCTCCCATTCCAGGACCTCCAGGGCCCATTCCAGGGCCTCCAGGACCCATTCCAGGGCCTCCAGGACCCATTCCAGGACCACCAGGGCCCATACCTGGTCCACCAGGACCCATTCCAGGACCTCCAGGTCCCATTCCGGGACCTCCAGGACCCATGCCCGGTCCACCTTGACTCATCCCTGGACCTCCAGGGCCCATGCCTGGGCCGCCTGGTCCCATTCCAGGACCTCCAGGGCCCATCCCGGGTCCCATCCCAGGGCCTCCAGGACCCATTCCAGGTCCACCGGACATCATGCCCGGGCCGCCAGACATCATGTTCGGGCCTCCCATGCCCATGCCTGGATTACCAGGGCCCATTCCTTGGTTTCCAGGGCCCATACCCTGGTTGCCTGGACCCATGTTGGGCCCGCCGGGCCTGATGCCGCCCATACCCATGCCCATGCCGCCCATGCCCATGTTCATCATGCCGGCGCCGGGCCCCGAGCCTGGGCCCGCCGAGCACATGGGTCCCGCCGATCCAGCCGAGCTGGGCCCTTGCGACACGGGCGTGCCAGGGCCCTGCTGAGGTCCTCCGGGCCCTCCAGGTCCCCCAGGCCCTCCGGGGCCGCTAGCCACGCTGGTGGGCGTGTTGGGGCCGGGCATGCCGGGGCTGCCGGCCATGCCCATGGGCCCCATGCCCCCCATGGGGCCGCAGGGACTGCTGCCGTTCATGCCCATGCCGCCCATGGGGCCGCACGACGTCGGGGTGCTGGGCGCACTCGAACTGTTGGGGTACATGTTGGGCCCCGGGCCGGAGCCGGGGTTGGTGACGCGCTGCAGGAACTCCAGGCTGGGCGGCCCTCTGGGGCCGGCACTGCCCGCGTTCTGCGGCCTGGCCGGCATGTACTGGATGGTGTTGGGCGCGCTGGCCTTGACTTGCACGTTGGCGCCGTTGAAGGGGTTCGGGCCGCCGGGTCCCCCAGGACCTCCAGGGCCTCTGGCGGGGCCTCCGGGCCCCATCATACGCTGTGCCATGCCGCCGGGCCCCATGCCGGGCCCCATTCCTCCAGGACCCATGCCGGGTCCCATTCCAGGACCCATTCCAGGTCCCATTCCTCCAGGGCCCATTCCAGGGCCCATTCCAGGCCCCATTCCTCCAGGACCCATGCCGGGGCCCATTCCTCCAGGCCCCATGCCGGGCCCCATGCCCGGACCCATGGGCCCCATCCCTCCGGGGAACGGTGACGGTCCTCGCGGCTTGGGCGAGCCTGGGTTGCTGCCCTGCGGCACGCCGGGGCTGAAGTTGCTGGGCATGCCGTCCATGCCCATGGCCATGTCCATGTCGTTCATGCCCATCATGTGCATGGGCGGCGAGTTGAAGGGCATCATGCCCGGGCCGCCCATGGGCCCGCCGGGCCCAGCCATGGGTCCACCCGGGCCACCCATGGGTCCTCCCATGGGTCCGGGCGAGCCGGAGACGTTGTTGGCGAGCTGCTGGTTCATCTGCGCCAGCGAGGAGATGGGGTCGAAGACTCCGGCCGCCTTGGCGTTGCCGGGCTGGCCGTGCTGGCCGTGGCCGGGCTGCGACGCGGTGCTCGTGTTGAGCGGCGCGTTGTCGGGGCGCCCGCACGGCGAGCCGTCCTTGCCGGGCGACGACACGTCGAGCGACGCCTTGCCGGGGGGCGTCTGCTGCGAGAAGGGCGACGGCGACGACGCGGGGCCGCCGGGCGCGCCCATGAACCGCGGGGGGCCCATGCCGTCCACGCCGGCCGGGCTGGGGCACGTCTTGCTGGGCGTGTCCGCGCCCGACACGGGCGTCCGCGACCCCGAGAAGCGGCCCTGCTTGTTGTCCTGGGGGCCGCCGGGGCCGCCGGGGCCGGCCGGCGTGTGCGGACTGGGCACGGGGAAGTGACCGCCGTCGCTGGGGGTGCCGGGGAAGGACGGCGTCACCGGCGTGCCGGGCTCGCGCGGGCCGCTCGGTTCCGACATGCCGCCGTCCAGCCTGCAAAGCCAGCCAACAGTCAGCCAACACGCTACGCAGACAAGTCAACAGCCAACACACAGGTACTTACGGGGGAGATAAAATGTTAGGTTCCTTCAAACTAGTATTTGGTTGCTTCTGGATCGTCAACTCCTGACCCTCAAAGGCATTAAGGTACTGAATTTGTTGCGGTGATGGCACGGGCATTAGGTTGGGCTCTTTCCCTTGCTGTCCAGACTGCTGCTGCTGTTGTTGTTGCTGCTGCTGTTGTTGTTGAGCGAGGTTTTGCAACGTCCGACAGAACATCCCATCTGCAAAATAAGGTTGGCGTTAGCGGTTCTGCCTGTAACAGTGAGAGAGAGAGAGAGAGAGAGCGAGAGAGAGAGAGAGAGAGAGAGAGAGAAGCGAGAGCGAGAGCGAGAGCGAGAGCAGAGAGAGAGAGAGAGAGAGAGAGAGAGAGAGAGAGAGAGAGAGAGAGGGGCGCGCGTACCCGGACTCTGCTGCGGCGGCGCGGCGCTGCCCGTGTGGGGCGATCCCTCCTTGCGTCCGGCGGGCGGTGACATGTGTGCTGGCGCGCAGGACACCGGCGTGCTGGGGTTGCTGTGGTTGTGCTGCCGGGCCGCGCTGGGCGAGTCCGTCGAGGGGTTGGCGTTGACGCCGGACCCCCCGGACCGCGCGGGCTCGGCGGGGGAGTTGAGTCCCGACGACGTCCGCGGCGAGGGCAGCGACAGGTTGGACGTGGGGTTGTTGGGCGAGCCGGGCGTGGGCGACGGGGCTGCGATGGGGACGCTCGCCGACCGCGGCGTTTGGTGGTATGGCGGTGGAGGTCCTTGTGCTCTGGGACCGCCCGGCCGTGGCCCCGCGCCCATCATGCCCATGCCGCCAGGGCCCATCATCATGCCCGGGCCCATCATGCCGGGACCGTTGGGACCCATGGGGCCGTTGGGGCCCATCGGACCATTCGGGCCCATTCCAGGACCGTTAGGACCCATGCCAGGGCCGTTGGGACCCATGCCAGGGCCGTTAGGACCCATCGGACCATTGGGGCCCATGCCTGGGCCGTTGGGACCCATCGGGCCACCCGGACCCATACCAGGCCCGTTGGGGCCCATGGGACCATTCGGCCCCATTGGCCCGTTAGGCCCCATTGGACCGTTCGGACCCATGGGCCCGTTGGGGCCCATGCCAGGCCCATTGGGACCCATCGGACCATTCGGGCCCATGCCAGGCCCGTTGGGACCCATGCCGCCCGGGCCCATTCCCCCAGGTCCCATGCCTGGGAATCCAGGGCCCATGCCGGGTCCGTTCTGGCCCAAGTTGCCCATCATGCCAGCGTTGGGGCCCATCATGGGGCCGTTGGGACCCATGGGGCCCATGTTCGGACCACCCTTCTTGCCCTCGAGCAGCTGCTGCATCTGCTGCATCTTCTGCCAGTCCATCTGAGTGGGCCCGCCGGGGCCGCCGGGAAAGCCCTTGCCGTCGCCCTGGTTCTCGGGGAACAGCATCTGCTGCATTTTCCGCAGCGTGGCAAGCTGCTCCTCCCGGTGCTGCCTCTGCTGGGGAGTCAGGTTCTCGTCGGGGACCTTGACACCTGTGGAACAGCAGGGAGTCAAACACGCGCTCGGCAAGGCACTGGAATAAGGGTGGAGAAAGGCACACGTACCTTGCAGAGAAGGGTGCGCGCCTCCGAGCTCTCCAAGGAGGGCGTCCTCGGCAGAAGGCCCGTTCAGTCCTGACGGCGTGGTGGGGCCGGCGCCTGACACGGGGGGTCCGGAAGGTCCTTGGTTTTGCGGGCCGCCTGGACCGCTTTGGCCACCTGGTCCGTTGGGACCTCCTGGGCCGCCCGGGCCTGGGCCGCCCGGACCGCCTGCGCCACCGGGTCCACTTTGACTGCCAGGGCCACCTGAGCCGGGGCCACCAGGCCCACCTGGACCGGGGCCACCCGGGCCACCAGGGCCGCCGGGACCACCCTGCCCTCCGGGGCCACTTCCAGGGCCTCCGGGTCCACCAGGCCGCGGGCCAGACATGGGGCCGCCAGGGCCCATTGGACCGCCCATGTGTCCAGGACCGCCTGGACCGCCAGGGCCGCCAGGGCCCATGCCGCAGTTGGGTCCCATGCCAGGTCCCATCATGGGGCCTCCGGGTCCACCCTGCTGCCAAGACCACACAAATTAGAACAAGGGATGAACAGAGATGAGCAACCTGAGAACACAATCCACCAACCTGATTCCACATAGGCATTGGTCCACCGGCGTTTCCAGGTCCCATGGGACCCATTGGGCCTCCACTATCACCCGGAAATGAGCCTGGGCCCATAGGCCCACCTCCCATAGGTCCGCCTCCCATAGGTCCGCCGCCCATGGGATTACCTCCCATGGGTCCGCCACCCATAGGTCCACCTCCCATTGGGCCACCTCCCATAGGGCCTCCAGGTCCCATAGGGCCTCCAGGTCCCATGGGGCCGCCGGGTCCCATAGGGCCCCCAGGACCCATAGGGCCTCCAGGTCCGCCGGGCCCTCCCGGTCCCATCATGCCACATTTGTTGGGGGGCCCCGCCATGCCTCCCGGACCTCCAGGCCCGCCAGGGCCTCCCTTTTGCTTCATCTGCGCTAGGTTGTTGAGCCACTGAGCAGGGTTTTGGCGATTAAATTGATTCATTTTGAGCGGATGTTTCTGGTATCACAAAAGGCAGAAGGTTAGAACAAACACGGTAAGTATCAAACTTTAACGTATTTCTATGATGGACGTCGAGCTTACCTCTAAATACTTTTTTGTGCCTGGTTGTGAACAGTGATATGCAATTATAGAGGGGAAATGTCCCTGAAGAACAGCTTCGGCAGATTTGTTGGCAAGAGTTGTGGAGAAGACGAAGATTTGACTTTGTTGCTGCATGTATTGTGCTTCCATACTTGATGGCTGCTGTTTGCCCATGACATTGCTGGCTAAGGGTTGGGACGACCCATCCATCCCCGCTCCACTGGTTGGAGGTAACGGAGGGGTAGGTCCGGGAGGACCCCCCATGGGGCCTCCCATGGGACCACCCATGGGACCCCCCATGGGCCCGCCCATGGAGCAGGTGCCCCCAGCGGTGCTGCCAGGGGGACCCGAGGGGCCGCCTTCTCCAGAAAGCCCCATACTATCACATAGATCTAGAAATGCAAAGTGGAAAATGAGAGACACTGATCTAGTGGTTAGGTATCCAAGTAGGCATTGACTTGACACGGAGGACTTACCAGAACCAAAGTCGTGGCTACTACTAGGGTCTTCAGTCTTGGGTATTTTACAGGATGGAGAGCCATCTTGTAAACTAGAGTCACCAGGCTTTACTGTAATTTTAATGAAAGAAATTTAGCCAAAACATGGTATAAACCAAATGTAAGTAAAGGCAAATTGATATGGCGAAAAAGAAAGCATACCATCAGATGAATCCAATCCTAGATCTGATGAGGAGTCAGGAGGATCACATGATGAGGATACAGTGCCACTATTAGTAGACCCAATGATATTGGGTTTAATATCTTCGGTACCATTAATCCCAACCTCCTCCTAAAAGACAAAAATCAGTCTGGTTACAGTATGCTGCGTACATAGAAAACAGCTGAAAATTCAAGGGCTGCAAGCAGCTGTTACCTTCATTGGAGTCATGGGGGCATCTGATGGTTCCATTTTAATTGTAGCTCCATTACTTGAGGAGGAGCTGTTATTTGAATTTAGGTTGGATGCGTTTGAGGCATTTCCACTGTTAGCAGAGACTTTCTTGTCCCGCTGGTGCTTCTCCTTGGTTGCATCCTTCATGGCGTAAATATCCTGCTGTTCACTTTTGAGATCACTATGGGATGGCAAATGCCAATAAGATGTGCCGCTGTAACAGAAGCAACAACAGGCTTCAGACAAGAAAACACAGATACAGACCTATAATATAAAAGTAATATCCAATATAAAATTGTAAAATATCATAAGCCATAGAGAAACTATTAAGGTGATCAAGCAATTCCTCACCGTGTTTAAAAAAGAATAATAATATGGAAGCCACTTAAATGTACACACCTTGTCCTCTGCGCTCTGTAACTCCTGTCTTAAAATGTCTGCTATAAGAGCAGACCACGTATTCAGAATAGCTTCCTGTCAAGAAATAAAGGTATTGTTAGCCTTGGTGGTGGAGAATATTTCAGCCAGTACAAAAAATAAATGAAGAATTCAACGCACTCACTTTGAAATAAAGACAGGCAAAGTTGAACTGAAGCTGAAAGACGTTGACAAACTCAGCCAAGCCGGCTGACTCCCAGCGGCTTCGGATTCCCTCATAAGGACTGTTGGCTGAAACAGCAAGAGCATAGTCATCTTTCGATAAGGAACATAGACACATGGCTGGGAAACAAATAAAATAAACAATTCTACACAGCAGGCCAAAACATGGATAAATTCATGTTTGATCACGAAAAGAAAGAGTAATTTAAACTTTTAAACAATGTTACGATCTGTGGATTGTAATACATTAGTTGAAATAACTAAAAATTATTGAACCAGACTGCCCAAAATTAATTGTGTGCCAGAAATAAAAACTATATTAAAATGTTTTGACTATACAAAGTTAAAACACTGCTTCTCACAACTAAAAATGGTGATTTCAGGTTTTTCTGACACCGTTTTACAAACTGCCACAAGAGTGAAAAACGCTGAGACTGAGTTGGGCAGCATATTCCGCAAAATGTTTTCCTATTTCGAATCCGTTTTGAAGCCAAAGACTCATCACTCCCAGCAGTACTTGATTGAAGAATAGGCTCTCTGACCATGTACAGGTTATGTGCATCTTGCTTCCAGCTCTTGGAAGCGCATACAGGATAACACGGCGACCCTGAAGGGGAGTCTGTTGACGTCGCGATGTCACTTGGAGTAAAATAGAACGATTAGCATGCTCCTACTCAGCTGAACGGTGTGATTTCAAACACTGCGGTTAAAAACAGCTCCCAGACAGATTGGCTTCAGAGCCGCTCAGGGCACGAGCGGTCGGGCTGCAGTGTCGGGCCAAACGCCGCCAAACGCTGTGCAAGGATGGCCCACAGAGAAAAACAAATCCACCCAAAAATCTACCCACCTTTTTGTTTTGCCCTCCAAGGCATCTTCAGCAGAATATCAAGGTATTTTCAATTTCCTCGCAAGAGGACAGAAGAGTGCAGCTGCCATTTTGGAAATCCATTTAGCCTTTTTGAAGAGCGAAGATTCGAAAGACACTGGGGATTAGCACGGAAGTCAGGGCGGGAAAAGACGGCTGGATCAGCCGCGAGTCCTGAACACGGCTCACACTCGCAGCAACGGCACAAATCACATCGCAAATCCAATTCACACGGCGAGTGTTTATTGTTGTTGTGTTGTGTCGCTACTCAACTCGCTCACGGCCCCGCCGACACTGAGGTTATCAACCGGAAGAAAAGGCAAAGGCACGGGGAGGGGAAGGTGTCAAACCGGCGGTGAGAAGTCACTAGAGGGCAGCAGTCTCATTTTAAGATCTACCGCTGTCTTAATCATCAGATTAGACAGTCAGTTTAGTTGATTACCTCAACATTTGGTTCGAAATATTCGCCAATGTCTACGTTAATTTTATTTTTGGTCCATGCTTGGTAGCACTGTCAGAAAGCAAGCAGGCCAACGTAAGATTTAAAAAACGCGAATATTTTTCTCGTGTTTCGCTCTTTCAAACAAGTCACGATAGTTCAAGAGGCATGAAAACAGAAATTTTAATTTTTAGATAGCGATTGCCGTCTTAATTCAGTCTTGTGCCCCCATCCCCCAAGAAAATATTTCGCCTGTGCTTTGGTTGAAAAGGCGCCAAATCAAACTTGCACAATAACAAAAAAATAAATAGGCAGACGACAAAAATTGTCTGTTCAAAGTTCGAAAAACAATGATTTATTGGGCTGTTTTATTAGTTTGAAGCTAGTGAACTAGACTAGGATTTCGTTGACGCATTGAAGAGCAACACTTCTTGGCCCGTATGTGTTTATATCGAAGTGTCATGATATTAGTAACAGGTTATATACTCTTACATCAAGTAATATTCACCTATTTGTTATTTGTTTTCAATCTATCTGTTTCAGTTTGCTCCAATTTCGACTACAATCATGAGCACATTCCCAGGACCCATTCCTGAGATACCTAAAATTTCTGTGGACCGTTTCAATTGGCAGAATTTGAAATCGGACATATTCTTTTTAACTCATTTCCACTCAGGTACTTTTAATCACTTGAACATGGATGTCAATACTCGTTCCAATGCTTATTTAATCTCTGCTTTTGTTTTCAGATCACATGGTGGGCTTGAGAGACTATCCATTTCAAAACAAATTACGAACAAACTCAACAGCCTTTCTCTACTGCAGTGAACTAACAGCTCTTTTTTTGACTCAAAACCACTTGAAAGGTTTTGATGACAAAATAAAGGTTTTGCCCATAAACTCACAACAGGTTATTAGTATCAACGAACAGCATGGATGTGTCACTGTCACTGCACTGCCTGCGGGGCACTGTCCCGGCTCCGTCATGTAAGTGTTGATACCAATTAAACTGTAAATTTCAAGTGTAGCCCTTTCCTGTGGAATCAATAATGATTTTCATGGTTTCAGGTTTCTATTTGAATATAAAGGCCTGAATTACCTGTACACAGGTGATTATAGAATGACCAAAGAAAACTTAATGAAAATGAAACCTTTGAAGGATTCAGATGGCAACTTCAAGCCCATTGAGACTCTGTATCTCGACACAACATTTTTCAATCCCGTCTATTCCTACCTTCCCAACAGAGATGAAAGTATGCGAGCACTTATTGCCCAATGTAGGTCATGGATTGAGAAGGGTGATGATTACATTATTGACTTGAGGACTCCAGGTATGCAAAGTGACCACATCTCGCTGGATCAATGAAACCCTGCATTCCTTTTCTTTGTTACCATTACTTATTAAATATTTTTTCTCTCTGTGTGTTATTTAGCTATTGTTGGTATTGAATATGTGCTCATTGCTCTGTCAGAAGAATTTGCACAGCCATTTCATGTTTGCGAAAAAGCTTATGAAAAATATTATCGAATTCCAAGACTTTCATCCGCAGTGACCAAAAGTACCAACACCAAATTTCATGCGTGCCTTGTAAGTTTTACAACATGTGAAAAATGTGACTATCTAAAAAAGTAAATACCATTTAAAATGTTTTTTTTTTCTTAATCTTTTTTTGTTTGTTTTTAGGGAGGATTCAATCAACAGGGGAAAACCTTATTCATAAAACACCATGCTGAATTTAAGAAGCACAAAATTTTTAGTGTAAAGCTTTGCACTATGCATGCTTCTAACTTTTCAAAGAAAAAGGCAAGTCATACACTCAATGATCAACTTAATCAAATCAATCATTTTAGCACTTGGTTAATGCTTTGATATGTCTCTCAGAATTTATTATCTTATCCACCTGAGGAAGGAGGGCTTCACCGTTTGGTGTACTCGTCACATAGCTCTTACAGTGAACTGCTTGAAATGATTGAAACTCTACGTCCAAGAAAAATTGAGCCCTGTGTTGTCCCTAAAAACTTCACTCCTGAGCAGGTACGGGAAACATTCCCAAATTTTGATGCTTAATGCCTTTAAATTATTTATGGTTTGAACTTGTTCGCTAGGTGGTGGATGCTCTGCGACCATTTAATGACAATAAAGTGCAAAGAAGCGACTCGGATGAAAATTCTCTTCTTCAAATGTCTTCCTATGAAGAAGACGCTCCGGGGTGTGATTCTGACGCTGAAGAAGTTGTTCTGAAGCCCAAGGAGGAGGCAAAAGGGCAGCCGCTTTTCACATTTTCCAAGGTCCGTTGGTAGTTATGCATCAACATTCATCTGGATGCACCCGAATTGGCATTTGAACTAATGTGAAAATCTGATTACTTTCAGTATGTGGCCCAGGACTCATCAGATGAGGAAGACGGGTTGGCAGTTGAAAGTGAGGAGGACGAGCTCCCACCATTTAGTTGGAATTACCAATCTGGTACCAGCAAAGCATTGAGCTTCCCAAAACATGAAGAAGAAAGGTATGCTCACATTGAAGGTGTGGTGCGTCCCCAAAGAAGTTATTACTTATTGAACACTGCATACATTGACAATCTGTTCCAGGTTACCAGCCAAACGTCAAAAATTAAATGGCAGCTAACGGCTTAAAAGCACAGTTACAACAAAGATATTTTAATAATGTCATCTTAAGTTTTTTAGGATGAAATTCAAGACTTTGGTATGAACCCATAACAAAAAGAAGACTGACAAATTATGTTACTATTTAGAGAATATGTAAGATAAGTCAATTTTTTCTCTATCCTAATGAAATAATATCCAAAAAATGAACTGTGATGAAATAGTTCACGAATGATTTGGTTCTGCAAAAAGTGCAGTTAATTGATAACTAGTCCTGTACTAGTGTATTTTTGATTATTTTTTTTTGTAAACTATTCCTATAGAATATAATTTTCTATGTTTCAAATTGCACATGGTTTCACTTGGAGTGACGTAGAGCCCTACATTACTCCTTCGGAGTGACGCAACCCACTGGCCTGCGGAGCGTTGCGGGACTGCCTATCCCCACAGTTTGCAGGCGTTCCTCACTCACAGTGCAGCACACAGTGGGCCAGAGGACCGGTGCAGGCGGACGACACTCTCGACGCATTTTGAGCGCCAGAGTCGATAAACAGACCTCGAACCGAACGTGAGACCCCACCAATGGATTCCTCGTTCGAAGAGCAATCCATTGGTGGGGTCATCCACTCAGTTCCAGTCCCGTTTAGCGACTCTCGAGCGCAAAACGCGTCTGGAGTTTTGTCCGCCTCCACCGGTCGTCTGCCCCACTGTGCGTCGGCGGCCGGCCAGCGCCTGCAGACTCATTCCGAGAGTCGTTTTCGTCGCTCTGTCTCTCTCGCACTCATTGGCTGGTCCCATGTCGGCGCGAGAGAGACAGAGCGAGGTAGACGACTCTCGGGGTCAGTCTACGGGCCAGTTCCTGGGCCGGCAACAGTGACTGACAGTGAAGGATCACACACATGTCGCTTGACCGGGCGAGGCGAGCCGGACGCGGGCGATGGCTGCGTCCGAGGAGCCTTGCCGAGGAGGCCGTGGCTGTGCACGGATCGGCCGCCTAGTCCCACAAGTCCCGGACGCGGCCTCACGCGGCCCCGATGCACACTGTCTCAGCCAATCCGAAGGTTCCGAGGGCACAGGGCTATCAACGGCAATTTCGCTCACCCCACTTCACTCTGTCCTGTCCCTGTCTCTCCGCGCGGCGGAGAGGGAAGGCGGGAAACTGCCCGTGTGATCAGAGCAGCCACCCCTTTCACTCGCACCAAAAAAAGAAAAACAAGAAAAGTCTTGCTGGGCAGGATATATTTTTCTGACCATCATAAAAGACGGATCGAAAACCACGGTTTAGTCTTGATCTCCAGTAGGGTAGAATTTACGTGCAGCGAGAAGTCTCCCTGACGGGTTGGCAGCCCTGGATGTGATTTTGTTTCGTGTTGTTCCGTGGCGCAATTTCCGGTTCCGAGTGCCGTGGCCGGGCAGCACCTCTCTCTCTCTCTCTCTCTCTCTCTCTCTCTCTCTCTCTCTCTCTCTCCCTCGCGATAAGGGTGAGGTGCCGTGGTGCCGTCTCACTTCCACCCCCAGCGGCAACCAGCGGCCCCTAGGAATTGACAGAGACAGAGAGCCCTGATTGGTCATTCCCCACCGCGGTCTCCCACCGGAAATTAGGGGTCTCGGTGTCGGCCGCGTTGCAGCGTCAGCTTCAAGGGGCTCAAAGCGAACAGGTTCACTGCCCGGGTTCGAATACTCGTGGGGGCGTGTAAAAAAAAGAAGACTCGTGCCTCGTCGCTGACATAATTTATTTTTCGGCTACTCACTAGGACAGTATAAAGAGTTTGATATAAATTACTTTGATTTGTACATTTGTAAGAATCTACACAATATATAATATGGCTATGCTAGTCGAGAAGAAGCCAATGTATTTACAAAAGAAATGGTGAAACGCCATCGCACGGCGAACATCCGTGGACAAAATCTATTCGAAATTCGTACACGAAATTAATAGTAAATGGATTACAATAAAGCCTCCGAAAAGACAGAAAACTTAGAATCAAGCCGAAAGTCAAAATCATGCATGCTAGAATATCCATACAACTTAAGGCGCACATAAATAAACCATTACACTTTTTAAAGGAATAAAAAAAAATGGTTTAGATTTAAAAATTAATGACTTGTACAGACTTTCATCATCAAAAAAATGTGAAAACTGGATACACGATTCAAAAAACATAATCCATTCAGTGGGGCTCATTATGCCACCACACAATCTTTTAAAATCAATGCCCACACTTCGCCGCTCACTGGTGTGATAAAGACACAGTAAAAATTTAATTCAGAAATTTCAGTGGAAGGCCCACTTTGGGTTGAAACGCGTCGAAACGTTCGCGCGGAGCAAAGCTTTGCTGCCACCATTCCGAAATGTCGACAAGAACACTTAACACCTACACTATACAAACCGTAACGCAGGTATCTATACAAGCACAATAGTTCTCGCCATGACTCCTTAAGTACAGCTCTAGGAGCTCACTTCGCGGCAAAAAGAATATCTACAGATATATTCAAGAAGCGATGACACTACGGGTTAGAGGATAAAGAGCTACCTGTTGAGAATCGAATGGAATGGCATTGTCAATGGCACAAAGGCTGACTACACTAGAAGGCATTGAGTGCGGCTCTCGCGTTCAACAGACACCGAGGTTCGCTTCCGCCAGTGTACAGGGAACTTGACTCTTTTTCACTGGGAAAGCAGAAGGCAAACACGATTTCATCGCGGCGTGCCCGAGGGCGTGCCCTCCAACTCGCACACACGGCACGACAATATTAATATTTGGTGGGTACAGCTTTGTGTGTCATCTGCTCAACACACGTTGTCACGCATATAAATTAAGTACGTCAGTTACCGAAGCACGCTACAAATCTCTCAGTTACACGGTTTTAAAATTGGAAAACTATTTACAACAGACGCACGGCCTGGGGAGTCCGCGGTGGGATTTCGAATGTTCAATGAATTTTGTTTGTCGGGATGCGTCTGTCTCCATCCCGCAGGCCGCCGTTCAGTTCC
Source organism: Thrips palmi (assembly GCF_012932325.1). Taxonomy (NCBI): domain Eukaryota; kingdom Metazoa; phylum Arthropoda; class Insecta; order Thysanoptera; family Thripidae; genus Thrips; species Thrips palmi. The sequence continues at coordinate 7,693,761 of NW_023144627.1, forward strand.
GACAAACCCTTTCAAAGTTGCGACCGCGCTGAGTGGGGCCCAGTGTAGGGCCGAGGCCGCGGGGCCACAGGCAGGGCCGCCCCTCGGGTTGTCTTGCATTTGGTAAAGCAGCTGAGGGCGTTACTGTCGAGTGCGCAAGAACAACGACTCGCTGTGTTGGGTTGGTACTCCTGCCGCCTCGCCGACTCATTTGCAGGTGTGCCTGTCCATCACGGTCTCGCACGTCTTGCAGGTCACGTAGCAGCACCAGACGAACTTGCAGTGGCAGCGCTCCACGTGCTTCACCACCTGGAACAAGCGGAGGCACAGGTGAGCCCGTGGCCGAGCGACAAGCGAGCTGGTGCGCGGGGGCAGAGTCGCGGGTTCAAACCCTCGATCACAGTCTTTCTTTTTTTGTCGAACGCCTGGAGGGTAGGCCGTCCCGTCGAGGCAAGGTGCCATGCGGCACAGCCTACACTGCAGGCGTTGTCCACGCCAAGCTTACCTGGGTGTTGTACCCGCGGCCGCAGCACAGCAGGTCGCAGCTCTGGGCGCCGCTGCCCGTCTTGTTGCAGGCCCTGCCGCTGGTGCCGGCGATGCCCCGCGCGGGGTCCGTCACGCAGTAGTCGGGGCTCTTGTGGATGTGCACCAGGTCGCCCTTCGACAGCGACCTCTTCCATTTGTTGCGGCCGCCCCTGCAAAGCACAACGCATGACTTCTCTGGTGGCCGAGGGGTTAGCGACCTGACTCGCGGACCGGAGACCGCAGAGACCGCGGGGCCAAATACCAGCCCCGGCGGAATTTTTTTTTTTGGGGGCGGGGAGGGGGGGGGTATTGTTGCGGCCGAAAAGGTCGACACTGACAGCCGAGGGGTTGGAGAGGTGGCTTGAGCGCCAGGAGCCCCGGGTTCAAGTACCGCCGCCGGCGGATTTTTTTTTTCACCTGTTGCTCTGGTTGCTGCCCGAGCGCGGGTTCTTGCTCTTCCGCCGCATCCGCCGGCGGCCGCGCGACGCGGTGATCTGCACGGCCTGGCGGTACTTCCGCTTGAGGAGGTCGCCCACCTCGCTGAAGGCGGGCAGCGTCCGCCAGCACGTCTTGAGCTCGCACGAGCCGGACACGCCGTGGCAGCGGCAGTGCATGCGCAGCAGCGAGCTCACCACCTGCGCCCGTCAAATTGCAAGTAAAGACACAGAAAAAAATCATATTTTTTAAAAAAAAATGAGAACAAAAAATTTGAAAATTAAGTTTTAGGGAAACAAAAAAAATTAAATTTTTCTTGGAAAACCAATTTAAAAAACCCATTTTTTTTTTAAAAACAAAATATTTTGAATTTCTTTTGTAAAGAAAAATTTAGAAAATTATATTTCAAAAAATTCGAGCGGCAAATTCGAATTCGGCTCCCCTCACCTGTCTGCCCGCCTCGTTGTTGTGCAGGTTCATCCGGGCCCTGACGGCGAACTGCTTCCTGGCCTTCGGGTCGCCGCTGTTGGGCTTGGTCCTCTCGGGGGCGTCCACGAACTTCCTGGAGAACTGCAGGCCGTAGTGGAGGTTGTCACTGCGGACATAGGAAAGCGGTAAACCGTGAGAAAGTGGAAACTTTTTTTTTTGACCGTTTGCCGAACGGTCTTAGGCGCGTTGGTGGGATCGACTATTCGGCCCGTTGTGGAGATGATCTCGGGCCGGGTGGGGCCGGGCCGGCCGAGCCACGATGTGACACGACGCCGCCCCAAGCAGAGAATAATTACTCATTAAACTTTTAAACTCGGCTGAAAAGTCGCTAGACTAAATTGAAAATAGCGGAGGCTGCCGTGGAGGCCCCCGGAAACCCGTGGCAACGACCCCAGCCGCCGGCCAGGGGCGGCCCGGGGAAGGCCGGGGGCGGACGAGCCAGTTTTCGAAACTGTTGGCCCCGGACCGCGCTCGAAGAGGGGCCTCGACTGACAGTGCGCCAGAAGACCGACGCCGCCGGCCAAAACTCCAGACGCGTTTTGAGCTCTAGAGTCGCTAAATGGGACTCGAACCGAGACCCCACCAATGGATTGCTCTCCGAACGAGGAATCCATTGGTGGGGTCACACGTTCGGTTCCAGTCCCATTCAGCGACTCTGCAGCTCAAAACGCGTCCGGGATTTTGACCGCCTCACCGGCCTTCTAGCCAATCCACTGTGCGCGGCGGAAACCTCGGCCGAAACCGCAACTCGTCGTGTTCCTCTTTTTGCGCGGCGCGTCGTGTCGCGTGCTGGTCACGCGTTGGGCCGCGACCGCGGTCGGGACCGTCCCGGGGGACAGTTTTAGCAGCGCCACTGAGTCTAGTCGCGATTGCCGGCGGGGACCGGAGGGGACCGGAGGGGACCCTGTTTTTCGGGGCGGTGCCCCCACCCGGCCCCACCCCGCCCCGACGGGCGGGGTACCCTCGAAGCGCCCTCCTGGCCATCCCTGCCGTGCCTGCGCCCTGTAACGGCGAAGGGAGGCTTTTGTTCAAGTCAAAAACAACAACAAAAACACGGCGACACTGGGTGGCAGATGGCAACGGCGAGCTCGACGAGACGGAGCGTCGAGAGGGTCGAAGCCCAGAGGGCCCTACAGTGCAGGGGCACAAGGGGCAGCTAGTCGGGAGACAGGTGTCACAACGTTCACAATGGATACATTGGTACATTTGGTCCGATGCCAAATTTCATCCGTAAAAAGAGCTTCTATTTGAAAAAGTCGCAGTTTTTTTTTTAAGGGGTAATTTTTTTTTTTTGGCTGGCTCCTCCTGTGTGGTCTCGCCTCTCCAAGCCGCAAGGAGCAGCGTTCTTGTTTCAGAGGGATGAAGCGGCATTCGTCTTCCGCGTGCTTGGCTGGGATTATATTCTGCGGCAGCCCCGCCCCGCCCCGCCCCGCCTCGCCCCGCCCCGCCCCGCCCCGCCCTTCTTCGACGCCCTCGCGCGCAGACAGGGCCACTGAGTCCCTTTGAGCCGATGCAAGGGCCCAATGTGTCCACACTCTTCTTTTTGCTCCTTGCTCTTGTTTCACTTTTGAAAAGTTGGTGGCGTCAGGCTTGTCAAAAGCAGCCTCCCCCGCCCCTGCAGGCCCCACAGTGGGCCAGAAGACCGGTGGAGGCGGCCGAAACTCCAGACGCGTTTTGAGCTCCAGAGCCGCTAAATGGGACTCAAACCGAATGTGTGACCCCACCCATGGATTGCTCTCCGCGCGAGGAATCCATTGGTGGGGTCACACGTTCGGTTTGAGTCCTGCTTAGCGACTCTGGAGCTCAAAACGCGTCTGGAGTTTTGTCCGCCTCCACCGGTCTTCTGGCCCACTGCGAGCCCCTCCAGGCCCGCCACCCCCGCGCCCTGGAACAATGAAGCGACGGCGCTGCGACCCAGCCAGCCCCGCCAACCCTAGCGACCCTTCCCACCCGCACGTACAGTGGTACCAACCGTCCCAGCGAGGGTACGGGTCGCAAGCCAAAACGGAACCTAGAGGCGGAGAGCTCCACCCCGAAATTAGCGGGCGTTTCAAGGTAATTTGGGCCGCAATTGGCACCACTGACGTAAATACAAAGCCCCCGGAAACCGGACGGAGGGGCTGCACTGGGGAAGCTGTACGAGGGCAGCGGATCCGAGTACGAGAAGCACGGTTTGCTATGAGTGCGGATTCCAACTTGGTGGATGGACGATGTGCTGACATTACAACCAACCCCTACGCCATGCGTCACGCAGTCATCCGCTTTTTACTTTTGTTGCGTTGCCCTTCCTGGAATGGTGCACGACACTGCCTGCCCCGCTATTTCAATTCGCGGCCCGCGAGCCGCACAGTGGGCCAGCAGACCGGTGGAGGCGGCCAGAACTCTGGACGCGTTTCGAGCTCCAGAGTCGCTAAATGGGGCTCGAACCGAATGTGTGACCCCACCAATGGATTGCTCTCCGAACGAGGAGTCCATTGGTGGGGTCACACGTTCGGTTCGGTGCCCGTTTAGCGACTCTGGAGCTCAAAACGCGTCCAGAGTTCTGTCCGCCTCCACCGGCCTTCTGGCCCACTGTTCGGCGGCCGCACGCGCCCCGCGGGGCCCCCGGGGACCCAGCACGAGTCGGTAATGAAAAAAACTGGAAAGCATGCGAGTCGGAAAATGGGAAAAACGGTGTGCGAGACGAGATAACCAGTGTCCTTGCCTTATCGCGGAAGGGACCGCCCCCATCCGCCACCCCGCATCGCATGCAGCGTGGCGCCACAACAATCTCAAAACTTGCACGCGTCGGCGGAGGAAAAACAACAATAAAAAACAAAAACAAAAATCGCAACAACAAAAAAAAATTGAAAACGGGCCGAGATCTGCATGCGAGGCCGCACACTCCACTACACTGGTGCAGCCTCGGCCAATTAGCGCGTCTAATAAACAAGGACGGGCGGACTTTTTCCTTCCTTTTTCCACCCTTCCGGGGAATTATTTTATTAATACGTCCTCCCTCCGGGGCGTCAGTCTCGGCACAGACAGATGTTCCTAATTAGGGGCGGCTTCAATTTCAAATCCAATTATTTGGCTGAAGATGCGGGGGAGGGGGGGGGGTTGCAATCAGGAGGGCTGCCGAGCCGCCGCGCGCGAATTTCACACAAGAGTGCGGACAAATCTCGCAACTTGCAACACATGCCCCGTGTGCGTGGCGTTATACAGTGTCACGGCGGGGAAGGGGCGATGCACCGCTCGCCGAATTCCAGCAGAGAGATAGAGGGGGAGGGAGAGAGAGAGAGAGAGAGAGAGAGAGAGAGAGAGAGAGCAGGGGCGTGTCCTCGCGACTCACACGGTTAATTTGAACTCGAATCGAACTCGTGTGGCGGTACCAATAGGTTTGCCCGTCACTCCGAAAGTACCCTCAAGTGTTTGATTCGCGAGTCCTGTCCGAATCATGCCCCGTGTCGCACTGCTCTGCTTCGTGGCATTTCTGATCCACCCCGCGGACGCACAGTGGGCCAGAAGACCGGTGGAGGCAGCTGCAGAGTCGCTAAATGAGACTCGAGCCGCACTTGTGACCCCACCAATGGATTGCTCTCCGAACGAGGAATCCAATGGTGGGGTCACACGTTCGTTTCGAGTCCTGATTAGCTACCCTGGAGCTCAAAACGCGTCTAGAGTTTTGTCCGCCTCCACCGGCCTTCTGGCCCACTGTGGGACGGAAAGTCGACCAGACAGTCGCTGATACTGACTTATGGAAATCCCGGCGATGGACAGCCACGCCCCGCCCCGCCCTGCCCCGCCCCGCCCTGCCCCGCCCCACCCCGCGGGGTGATGCCACGCAAACACGGACAAAAGGGTGTCGTCGCCCTTTCCCTTCCTTCTTTATTAAATCGGCCGCAGCCATTGTAGCGCACGAGAACGCCGTCTGATTGGCACGCCGTAATACACCACCACCTTACTTTAAAAAAAATAATTTCAGATTTCGTTTTTGCTATGTTTTTACCAATACTCACGCAGCACTGATTGCATGTCAAAACGTTTTCAGCCCCTTTAAAAAAAAAAAAACTGTCAATAAGCTGTCAACAATTTCTTTTTATTTTAAAAAAGACAGATTTTTGTTTTTGGAAAACTACGTCCGGGGGATGCTGAACGCTACAGCCGCGGCCGTTGGGTTGTTCTCACGGAACACACTGTGGCCTACACTGTACACAGGGCGAAAGTGAAAGGGGCCGGGCGGGGCGCTTTTTGCCGAAGGGCCGAGCGAAGGGCCCGACCCGACGGGCCTAAAGGGCGAAGGGCCGCAAGGGCGAGTGCTGCTGCCGTGCTGCTGGTGGCGGCATGGCGGCATGGCGGTCGCCCACAGTTTGTTTTACCCCTCGCACGGCCCAACAACAACAACGTTACCACGGAGATTACCGCCACTCAACAACAACAACACTTTTTCCTCCTGTCGCTTCTTTTCTCTCTCTCTCTCTCTCTCTCTCTCTCTCTCTCTCTCTCTCTCTCTCTCTCTCTCTCTCTCTCTCTCTCTCTCACGGCGGAGCGAGCGCGCCAAGGTGCGGATTCCGCGCGGTGAATTTTTCATCGCGGATCGCGAGGCCGCGGGGAGTCGCATCGGAAAAGCGGATATCGGCGGAACGAACAGTCTACAAGCGGGACAAAGCCAGTCGGCAAAAGCCAGTGAGCCAGTCAGTGACGCACCGAAGCCAGCTCGCCAGGCCGCCAGCAAGGTCAGGGCCCTGGCCAGTCCGCCGGGCTGTGCGCGACCGGCCTTCCCGAGTGGACTTGGAGGCATCGAAGTGTACTTCGCGAACCAAGTACCGACAGGGCGAGTCCCAAAGCCAGCCAGGCGAGCGGTCTGCGAGCAGCCGACCGATTCAAGTCGCCTCGTCGCTCTGTCTCTGTCGCACTCACGGGGCTCGCCCTAAGGGTGCAAGAGAGACAGAGAGCAGCACAGTGGGCCAGAAGACCGGTGGAGACGGCCAAAACTCTAGACGCGTTTTGAGCTCCAGAGTCGCTAATGAGACCTCGAACCGGACGTGTGACCCCATCAATGAATTCCTCGTTCGGAGAACAATCCATTGGTGGGGTCACACGTTCGGTTCGAGTCCCATTCAGCGACTCTGGAGCTCAAAACGCGTCTGGGGTTTTGTCCGCCTCCACCGGTCTTCTGGCCCACTGTGCGCAGCAATGTGCGCAGCGACAGCGAGCCTTGGCATTAATTTAATACCATATCGAGTGCAGTGCGGTGCCGAGTGCGGAGCGTGCGGAGTGGGTGCACTGCAAGGACTGCAGGCCGGCAACATTGCCAACGCGCAAGAAAGCAAAGGACGCGAAGGGAGCCGAAGGAAACCGAAGGGAACCATGAGGGTACCGGCTGTCCACTGCTTCTTCTCTCTCTCTCTCTCTCTCTCTCTCTCTCTCTCTCTCTCTCTCTCTCTCTCTCTCTCTCTCTCTCCTCTCTCTCTCTCTCTCTGCAGAGCGCTATAAACTGAATGAAACAGACGGAACATAAAGACTCTGACAAAATTATTTGCACCAGTTTAAAAAGCAAACCCCTAATTTTCGACAGTGGATAATTTTCGAGATTCCATCACTTTTTCTTCGTTTTATTGTTTAATTTTTTTTTGACAGAGTGGTCGCCGCGCAGAGTCCGGTCGGGCGGCGCGACATTGAGACATGTCTTTGCGGATTACTGAGGCGCCCGAAGGACGAGGGGAGAGGGAGAGAGAGAGAGAGAGAGAGAGAGAGAGAGAGAGAGAGAGAGAGAGAGAGAGAGAGAGAGAGAGAGAGAGAGAGAGAGAGAGAGAGCCCAGACGTGGCGCTCGTACGTTTTCCAGTCGATTGAAGAGAAGTCGACCCGTCCCGTTCCCCCGGCATGCAGTCCGGACGCGGCCCGCGCCGCATTTAGTATTTTTCAACGTCATTACAGCCGAGCAGCGATTCCGTCGCTGCTCTGTCTCTCTCGCACCCCCGCGTCAGGCCGAGAGCGAGAGAGACAGACCGCAGCCGGAGAGAGTGCGGCGAGAGGGCATGGCAGAGGGGGTGCAAGTGGTCTCGACTCTGATGGGCCCCGCACCCACAGTGGGCCGGAAGACCGGCGCAGACGGCCAGCACTCTAGAGGCGTTTTGAGCTCCAGAGTCGCTAAACAGGACTCGAACCGAACGTGTGACCCCACCAATGGATTGCTCTCCGAACGAGGAATCCATTGGTGGGGTCACACGTTCGGTTCGAGTCCCGTTTAGCGACTCTGGAGCTCAAAACGCGTCTAGAGTTTTGTCCGCCTCCACCGGCCTTCTGGCCCACTGTGGCACCCTCCCTCGCCCCCGAGGGGCCCCGTCGGCCGGGCCGCAGGGGCAGCAGGGCCCCGGCAGGGGCAGTGTCGCTCGACAACACGTGGCGGCGATGGCGAGCCCGAGACAAATGAAAGAGGAACCAACGTGCGTGAGGACTCGGTGTGTGTGTGTGTGTGGCCTATGCATTGCGCGGGTGTGCGTGCGACTGTGCGACTGAGTGTGTGTTTGTGCTGAGGTACTCGGAGACGGAGTTGGGCCCTACAGGGTGTGGTTCCCACGGGGGCTGCTCCCTGTCCGGAGGACGCCCGCCGCGGTAGGCACTCCCGGGCGCAGGCCTGTCCCCGGGACTGCCTACCCGGCAGGCGCTATCGCTTGCGATTGCGATTAATGGCTGGCGAGCACACTTAATGTCATGTACAATTTTGTACAAGACCTTACAGTTTTTTTTAGGCTCAGGAGATTTTCGTACAAGTTTCGTACGAAATACGGCAGATATTTCCCCATTTTTGAGCGAAATCGCGTACAAATTTGTGCGAAAAGTTGCTGTGCACAAACAATCCGTGATGTCTCGTACAAAATTTGTGCAAAAACAATTAGTGTAGAGGCGATTTGTTGTCGTTTTTGTTTTTCATGTTTTTTTAAATTGCCAAGTGGGTTACCTGCAGCCGCCCCACTTCCAGCCCTGCGGCGTGGTCCGCTGGTCCGAGATGCCCGGGTCGCAGCCGCAGTCCGTGAGCTCGCCGCCAGAGCACGCCTGGGTCACGGCGTGCGCCACGCCCGCGCTCGTCACCGCGTAGATGAAGGCCGTCTCCTTGCTCCCTGCAACAGAGTTCCCAAGTCACATTTCGGGACAGTTTCAAGAAATTGTTCCGTTCCGCCCTGGAACATGAAGCTTTCTGGTCACATTTCGGGACAATTTTGAGACATTGTTCCGTTCCGCCCTGGAACATGAAGATTTCTGGTCACATTTCGGGACAATTTTAAAGAAATTGTTCCGTTCCGCCCTGAAACATGAAGATTTCTTGTTCCATTTCAGGACAATTTTGAGAAACTGTTCCATTTCAGGACAATTTTGAGAAATTGTCCCATTTCAGGACAATTTTGAGAAACTGTCCCATTTCAGGACAATTTTGAGAAATTGTCCCATGTCAGGACAATTTTGAGACATTGTCACGTTTCGCAACAATTTTAAGAAATTAGGTACCTAACCACACGCAGACACACACACAAAACACTACGTTTGAATGTCAACTGAAAAATTCTGCAAGGGTAGTAAAAATGTCGGTTTTTTTCCTCCGACAAGTTGGCATTTCGATTTAAATTTCGAACCCTATGCTGCGCCTCAAAGGAGTTGCAAACTCTGCGCCCAATGTTGGCTGCAATGAAAGTGCTATTATGCAGGGGCCGTCAACTGCACTTCGTCCATACTGGGGAGGGGGAGGGCTGTGCCACGCTGGATATGCCTGATGGCCGAGAAGAGAGACAGAAAATCGGAGGCATGGCAGCAGGTGCCAGTGAGTGACAGCAGATCGGCACAATACTCTGTAAAAAACAGAGGAAGGAGGAGGGGGAGGGGGGCACTACAGTCGGCAGATGACGTCTTTTTCAGGAGCTCCACCCTGCAGACTGATTCCGAGAGTCGTCGCTCCGTCTCTCTCGCACCTCTACGGGACGCCCCATGAGTGCGAGAGAGAGACAGCGCGACGAAAACGACCAGTCTGCTGAGCGCGAAGTGATGGGGCGTTTCGCGTTTGCAGGCCTTTTGTCGGTGCCGCTGCCTTTCGGAACTAAATGCCGCCTTCCATCGAAGCCGACAATCGCAGTGCACTTTTACACGCAAAAAAAAAACACGAAAAAAAACTAACTTTTTGGCTCCTACAAATTTAAATACGAGATTAATAAATGACAGGAAAGGGATAGTATAGACAGGCCGATTCTCTGAAGATCGGATATGATGATGTAGACACTGGGGAGGGACAGAGAGAGAGAGAGAGAGAGAGAGAGAGAGAGAGAGAGAGAGAGAGAGAGAGAGAGAGAGAGAGAGAGAGGCGCAGGCCGGGAGCACACAACATTATATTGGACTACCATCTGGCGCCGTGGTTGTTGCAGACCTCCATTAAATATGCGGAATCGGGTGCATAGGCTTCGAGGCCTGGAGGGCTTCGAGGACTACCACGCACCACGGCACTGTCAAGTCACTGTTGCCACACGAGTGGGGCGAACACTCCCACGATGCACCGGTGTCCACCTGCCTTGGCTTTACTGTCGAAAAGGCAGCCCTTTAGACACCGTTGAATAGTGGGCCAGAAGACCGGTGGTGGCGGCCAAAACTCTAGACGCGTTTTGAGCTCCAGAGTCGCTAAATGGGACTCGAACCGAACGTGTGTCCCCGCTAATGGATTGCTCTACGAACGAGGAATCCATTGGTGGGGTCACACGGTCGGTTCGAGTCCTGTTTAGCGACTCTGGAGCTCAAAACGCGTCTAGAGTTTTGGTTTCTGCGTGCTGGACGACCGCACTCGGAAATTAAGTGTGTAATGTTGGTAACGTTGACGGGATCCGCCCCCATTCGTCAAGCCGGACGAAACGTCTGTCTCTCTCGCACCGCCGCGGGTGGGCTAGGGCGAGGCCCGGGCTGCCCGTGAGTGCGAGCAAGACGGAGACAGCTGGCCGTGATATTGATGCATCGGCCATCGCTCTAATTCGGAGCGGCGTTGACGCCCGCAGTGCAGGCGCAGCTCACCTCGCCTCGCTCTGTCTCTCTCGCACCCAGACGGGGCGCCCCGCGAGTGCGAGAGAGACAGAGCCGCTGCCCCAGGCCGCCCCAGGCCGGGCGATGACGGAGTGCGTCAGTTCGTCAGCGTGTCAGCGGCCAGCGGCCGCCAGCCCTCCCTCACAGCGTAGCCTGGCCTACGCGGGGCACTGGTCCAGACGGTCAGCGACCCAGAGAGAGAGAGAGAGAGAGAGAGAGAGAGAGAGAGAGAGAGAGAGAGCAAGGGGACCGGCTACAAATCGCCAAGGGAGAAACGTAGCTTCCTTATTCGTGTGCCACTTGCTTGTCCCCGTTCCCGAGGAGTCATCCGCACAATGCCACTGCATTTCCGCCCCAAGCGCCGTGGCGTAGTTGGTTAGACGACCGACTGCTGTGAAGAAGGTTCGTGGTTCAAAACACCGATAGATGGTTAATTTTTTGTATAAAGAACTCCAGAGCAGAGTAAGCTCTTTAAAAAATGATAGCATTTCTCCGCTGTACTGTCGGATGCGTCCGATACTTCCACAGACTTTCCACCTCGATTTGTTTACAGTGTGCCAGAGAGGCTGATCCGAAACAGAAGGTCCTCGCTGACATGACGATCATGGATCGCCTTCCCTGTTATAGTGGCTGTCCATCACACGAACGATACAGGCTCAAATCACCAGCCATCACCACCACGGTGTCACCACGCCGCCTGGTTCGCTCCCGAGCCCACCACGGCCACCACGGCCACTGCGGCCACCGCGATGGAGGTTAAAACACTTTGGTTAATGCTGGGGTCCCCTTCAATGGAGCTCGCTCAGCGCAGCTCACCCTCCCTGTGGGTAGATGAAGCCTCAGGAGTACAAGGGCTGAAAGCGCGCTGGCCCCCGCTAAGCCTTCTCTCTCTCTCTCTCTCTCTCTCTCTCTCTCTCTCTCTCTCTCTCTCTCTCATTCTCTGTCTCGCCCCCTCGCCGTGCGGCCGGCGGGGCGCCCTCCGCCAATGAGCAGAAAACTTTCTCGTTTTTGTTGCTTGTTTGTGTTTGGCGACTCCGGGCATGCCGGGGCAAGACGAGTGCTGCAGCCTTTTTCCCAGTGCGCCGGGCGGAATGGAGAAATGCAACGCCGAAAACGCGAGGCCCACCGCGAGCTCGTCGACGGCAGAGGAGAGTGAGCTACCCGCAGTCTGGTGGATAACGTTACGGACTGCAAATGTGAGCGCACAGGGTTCGAGGCCAACCGAGGTCAAAATTTATTTTATCACATAAAACTTTTTCTTTTAGCCGCTTCCACATTTTACGATACTTTCGTACAAGCGAGCGCACCGCGTGTGGGATGCGACGAAAATCGAGATATCGAAAAAGCGGCAACTTTAATCCGTTTACGAGATCCTGGCTCCTAAATCCGTGGATTTGGATACGGACCGCGACGAATCGGACGGCAGGGCCGACGCAGCCGGCATGGGGGTCTTGACGTGGGCGGCGAGGCCGTCGCTCTGTCTCTCTCGCGCTCGTGGGGCGTCCCGTGTAGGTGCGAGAGAGACAGAGCGACGACTCTCCGTCTGCTGGGCAGTGGGCAACACGTGTATTCAATTTGGGCCCCGAGTGTATCCTGCGTCGCGTCCACGCCCCGAAGTCCCGGCGACGCTAAGTAGACACCTCCGGGGGACCCCAGCAAGAATGCCTGATTTTTACGACCGGAATGAAAAATTGAAGCCCCATTTGTTGTGTGCAGTCTAGCCCGGCGGAAAGGGGGACACTATCCAGGTGTGTGTATGTGTGGGAGAGAGAGAGAGAGAAAGAGAGAGAGAGACATAGAGAGAGAGAGAGAGAGAGAGAGAGGGGGGGGGGCGCTCTCGATATTTTCGGTAACGTTCCTCGCTGGTTGTTGTTAATTTCGCAGGGTATCGAAAGGACGGGGCTGACGGGCGTAATACGCGGCACACAAAAACGACCCCAAAAAGTCTTAATCAAGCCAGCAGCAGCAAGAGTCACGGGCAGGTACGGCATCAGAAAGGAAGCCGCGTTCAAAGCGAAAACAGGCCAGACTGCGAGCACATATCAGTGCGATGTCGGAGCGCACATACCCCTGTCAACCGTTGTGTGTGTGTGTGTATGTGTGTGTGTGTGACCGCGTGCCTCAGTTCGCGGGTCTCTGTGTGCGTGCGCGCGCGCTTCGATTTGAATTTGTAATTGGGCCGCAATCACTTGATGCAAAATGTCATCTCCATGTGTACGAACAACACTGGCAAACAAACACACGCGACACACACACACACACACACACTCTCTCTCTCTCTCACACACACACACACACACACACACCGCAGTCACGCAGGGGCGGCCAGCTGAGTGCCGGCCCGCCTATTGGTTGCGTGTTAGCTGTTTGCTAATTTGAGGACATTAGCTAAGTCCCCCCTCCCCCTCTCGCAGTATCACACGACGACAGAGTTGCGACCCAAGAAACCGCACACTAAATGACCCGCATTTTTTTTGAAGGAAGGGGGGGGAGAGCAAAAGGTTTTCTTATTTTTGATTTTTGATCTCTGTCTCTGTCTGTCTGTCTGTCTCTCTCTCTCTCTCTCTCTCTCTCTCTCTCTCTCTCTCTCTCTCTCTCTCTCTCTCCCGCACTCCGGTCCTGTCGCTGATGTGCCGGGCCCGTCCGACCGTTTTATGATCGGATTATGCATACGGAGAGGCGTTCGGGACTTGGAGCCAGTGCAATGTGACACTGATCGGGGCGACCCCTGGCGGCCCTGGCGCACGTCTCCGGAACTTCTGGAAGCTCGCTGGAAGCTCCCTGCAAGCTCCTTGCAAGCTCCCAGAAAGCTCCCTGCAAGCTCCTTGCAAGCTCCCTGAAAGCTCCCTCCAAGCTCCTTGCAAGCTCCCTGAAAGCTCCCTGAAAGCTCCCTGAAGGCTCCCTGAAGGCTCCCTGAAAGCTCGCTGGAAGCTCCCTGAAAGCTCCGAGAAAGCTCCATCAAAGCTTACTGGAAGCTCCCTGAAATCTCGCTGGAAGCTCCCTGAAAGCTCGCTGGTAGCTCCCTGAAAGCTCGCTGGAAGCTCCCTGAAAGCTCGCTGGAAGCAGTTGAAACCTTGGAACCACTGAAACGTCTGGAACCCCTGGAAGCTCTGGAACCTCTCACCGAGAAGCCAGAGCAGGCCATGGCCGTGGCCGAGTCTGAGGCAGTACCCGGCCGGTGCCCGGTGACGCATCAGATAAACGTCACCGTAAAATGTGCAGCAAACTCGCAGGGCCGTCGGGAAAATGTAACAACAGCCAGCGCTCTGCTCGGGGGGACTGCTCTGGAAACGTAGTACCCGGCGGAGTGGCGTGCCGTGCGATAAGCCGCAAGGCAGCGTGGCCGAGCGCGCAGCGACGCCGACCTCTCACCCGTGAGTCGGAGGTTCAAAACCGCGTCACGAGCACCATTTTCATCACAGTACAGAGATCCCGAATCGCGTCACAAACCGACAGAGTAGCGTCACAGAAGTTCCAACATCGCATCACCTTTTTAAATCTAGCTAGGGCATATCCTTTTCAACGGTCTCCACTGTAACAAAATAATCTTGTCACACACTTATTTTTTCTTTGATTCAGACCAGACCGTATCATCTGCCATCATGTTCCAATTTTTAATAAATACTTTTCCTTGAAGATTTTTAAAAATATTCTAGCTTTTTAGAGGCTCTCTGTCTCTCCAACCACCCCGTCGACGACAGGCCGATCTCTACACGCACGCACGGACACGCACGCGCGCGCGCGCGCGCGCGCACACACACACACACACACACACAGAGTGCGGTTTCTCCCGGGTTTTCACCCTTTCCCGCCCTCGCCTCGAACGCCCGGGCGATTATCAAGACACATTAGGGATTGTCCGCTGGCAAAAAGCCCGCGCAGCCCGCACGGCCCGCACGCCGCCCACGCCAGAGAGAGAGAGAGAGAGAGAGAGAGAGAGAGAGAGAGAGAGAGAGAGAGAGAGAGAGGCGAGAAAAAAAGATGAAGGGGCGAAATGTTGGGTTCGTTCATGCCGGTGCCAAAGTGTGTGTGTGTGTGTTTTATTGTGTGTGTGTGTCTTTGCGTCTCGCGTGTGTTGCGTGAGTACAGAATAAGTACAGTGCAAAATCCCACAAAGCTGCCCACCTGTGGCCACGGCCAGGAGACCGCCAGGGGCGCGAGAGAGGCAGAGTGTTGTAAATGGAATCATTAGCAGTGGCCTCAGGCTACCCGGGGCCACACGGAGCATCCTATTGGAATGTAAATGTGGGAGGGAGAGAGGGGAAGGGAGGAGTGTTCTGGAGAAAGAGAGAGATGGGGAAGGGGGGGGGGATTTCTCTCTCGACAAGGAAAAGATTTCCTCTGCAACGAAGAGGCAAGGAACGGAGACTGTGGCGGCTGCAAGAGAGAGAGAGAGAGAGAGAGAGAGAGAGAGAGAGAGAGAGAGAGAGAGAAAGAGGACTGGGGCTGAGAGGGAAGGCAGGCAGCCAGGGCATGAGTAACAAGCAAGCTCATCTGCCGTAGAAATGACTAGCGACAAAGACTGGTGCATTTCCAGTATCACCCTTCTTTCCAGTGGTGGAGCGAGGCGGGCCGGGGGGCGCCTACACTGGCAGACGGGCAGCAGCACCCAACGCGCCAATTGCTCTAAAAAAGGGAGAGGAAAACACGGAAAAGCGTTTGAAAACAATTAGCCGGAGAAAAAAAATGCATTGTGAAGCTTTTTGCGGTCATGATGTGTTTTTGTTCGCCAGGGGGAGGGGTGCTTTTGGTCTGAGGTGTTCGAGCAATTTGCCAGGCCACCGCGGCCGGGGGAAGGAGGGGAGGGGGAGGGGGTTGGCCGTAGCAGCGACTGTGTGCAACCTGCTGACGTCAGGAAGTCCGCCATGCGGGTGGTGGAGGCCTGAACGCCAAATCCGAGAGTCGTCGTTTTCGTCGCTCTGTCTCTCTCGCACCTGCAAGGGACACCCCATGAGAGCGAGAGAGACAGAGCGATGACTCTCGGAATCAGGCTGCTGCCAGAGGCCGCACAGTGGGCCAGCAGAAGACCGGTGGAGGCGGCCAAAACGCTAGACGCGTTTTGAGCTCCAGAGTCGCTAAACGTGACTCGAACCGAACCTGTGACACCACCAATGGATTGCTCCCCGAACGAGGAATCCATTGGTGGGGTCACACGTTCGGTTCGAGTCCCATTCAGCGACTCTGGGGCTCAAAACGCGCCTAGAGTTTTGGCCGCCTCCACCGGTCTTCTGGCCCACTGTGGGCCGGGCGCAGCCACACTGCGGACCGAGGGCCCCGCCTGGGTGTGACGAGAAGGGGCCCTCTAAATTAACCGCCTCAGATTTTCCTGGTCCATTCATTCATTCTCAGCAGCAAGACGACGAGCACGACGAGCAGGAGGAGGAGGGGCGAGCCGCGCCCGAAATATGAGCGGCTGACAACGCCGCGACCCAAAACATTAATTTCACCGTTTCGCGCTCACCTTCGCGTTCACCCAGACGGCACCGAGCAGGGGACCGAGAAAAGAAAAAGCAGCAACCTAAAATTGGCTTTCGGCTTTTCTTTTTGTTTCGAGTGGGCGGTTGAATGAATGAATGAATGAATGAATGAATGAATGAATGAATGAATGAATGAATGAATGAATGAATGAATGAATGAATGAATGAATGAATGAATGAATGAATGAATGAATGAATGAATGAATGAATGAATGAATGAATGAATGAATGAATGAATGCCAGGGCACTGATGCAGCGCGCACGACCGAAATGAATCCAAGAATGAATCCCGTCTCCACCATTCGTGCGTGCGGGCGGTGCCAGGCAGTGCCAGGCAGTGCCGGGCTTGCCGGCCGGTGCAGCATCAACCCGCGGGACCCTCTCCTCTCCAGACCGATTCCGAAAGTCGTCGCTCTGTCTCTCTCGCACCTGCACGGGGCGCCCCACGAGTGCGAGCGAGAGAGACGGAGCGACGGGCCGGCCGGGACCCTCCGGGGCGGCCCCCACACTGTACTCACTCGGACTCCTCCTTCATTGTCGGCCCCTTTGTCGGCCCGTCTCTCTCACTCCCTCGCAGCATTCCGAGAGTCGCTTCCGTCGCTCTGTCTCTCTCGCACTCAGGGGGCGTCCCGTGCGGGTGCGAGAGAGACCGCTGCACAGTGGGCCAGAAGACCGGTGTCGGCGGCCGAAACTCTAGACGCGATTTTGAGCTCCAGAGTCGCTAAACGGGGCTCGAACCGAACGTGTAACCCCACCAGTGGATTCCTCGTTCGGAGAGCAATCCATTGGTGGGGTCACACGTTCGCTTCCAGTCCCATGCAGCGACTCTGGAGCTCAAAACGCGTTCGGGATGTCGACCGCCTCCGCCGGTCTTCTGGCCCACTGTGCGCTGGCCCGCTCCATCCTCATCTTCTGGTGCTTGGCGGCAAAACACGCGGGGTACAGCGCGACGGACAGGCGGGCGGACAGACGGACAGACGTTATCGGTCGCATCGAAATAACTTTATCCCCAATCGATTCTTATTAAATTGTCCGGCTGGGCTGATGTTTGGCGGAGCGAGTCGTGCACGCGGCGAGGCGTAAATCAAATAAAACGCAGGCACGCCTGCCCTCTCTCTCTCTCTCTCTCTCTCTCTCTCTCTCTCTCTCTCCCTCCCTCCTGTCTGGCGCGCGGCCGATCTGGACGGTATTAAGACTTGTTCGTTTTACCGGTTCTTGTCCATTACACCGTCGAGCCCCGCATGACTCCAAACACAGACACAGACACACACACACACACACACACACACACACACACACACACACACACAGCGCGGATTGCAATTGGCGACCACTCCAATGCGAATCTGAATCCATACCGGCGCCATGGCAGTGCCATAGCAGTGCTGTGGGGGCTTTGGTTGGACGCGAAGGTTTTCGCGGCACGAAACAGGGAGATTAGGCACGGAGTAAGCGAATGGGGGGGGGGGACAGCCTCGCCACCCCGTGGCCCCTTTTTCCAGTTTCCTCTCTCTTTGCCGCCAGAACGGCGTGTGTGTGTGTGTGTGTGTGTGTGTGTGTGTGTGCAGGTGTCTCCAGGGCTCCGGGCGCTTCGTCGTTATCTCCTGGCGCGGACGCTGGTGGCTGTGGCTGGCTATGGGAATCGCGGGCGCGTTTGAAGAAGACGCGCTCTGTGTGTGAGTGTGCGTGTGTCTGTGCGTGTCTGTGTGTGTGTGTGCACACACACACTCACCACACCTGTGTGTGAAGTAGAAGGGTGAATAATCAGTGGCTCCGAATGTTTAAAAGAGCCCCCTCCAGGTGAATTCGTTTCTTTAGGCAAACACGTCCAGGGCACGCGCGAGAGAGGCGGAGGGAGGGGGGGGGGTAAGGGGTGAGTCTCGAGGCAAAAGGGTTGCTAAAGAAGCCCCGCGCTGGAATTGTTTCTGACAGTGCGCCCACACTGCGGACTCCAGGACTCCACTCTGAGAAAACCTTACAAACTATTTTAGGCCTTACAAAGAAAAGCAGCTAACAAAGTATTTCAAGCATACATGAGCTTATCAAGAAAACACTTCGCAATTTACGAACTACTATTTCTTCGTAAACAAAGTAAATTAGTCTGCACTATGTATGCCGAGCATGTATGCTGAAAATATGTAACTTTCGTAAGGCTTAAAGTGTGCAACTCACCCCGCTCCAGGATGTACCCGAAGACGCTCTGCTCGTGCTCGTTGGTGGAGCAGTTCCAGCGCTCGTGCCGGAACTGGAACTGGCACTCCTGGATGCCCCTGCGCGCGCCCTCGGCGATGGACTTGATGGCCGAGGGGTGCTCCATGCACACGTTGGTCTGCGCCCCGATGAGGCCGGGCAGCGAGCCGCACACGGCGCGCGCCTCGGCCAGCTCGGGGTCGTCCAGGATCACGTCCAGGCCCTCGCCCTCGCCGGAGCCGCCGCTGGGGGCGGCCTGCTGCAGCGGCGGCGGCACGCCGACCAGCCCCAGGTACCTGCCGACAACAACAACACACGTTGCATCACGAAACAATTTCCGGACCTTTTAGGTCAAGCGGGACCGCGAAAGGTCTGCATAGGCCTGGCAGCGTTGATGATGATGATGATGATGTATCAATACTTGAGCTATTACTCGCAAAATGTGCGAGGCTCTGTGTACAGTTTGGTCAAAGGCCTTGGTTTGCGAGTTTCAAGTTTCAAGTTAGGGGTTCCAACTAGCAGCCTTGGGGTGGCTTCACATCCGTAACTTGGACGGGTTGGGGTCCTTAGGAGGACCATGCCCACGACAGTAGCGAGAGCAGACTCTCAATGTCTTACGAAGAAATTTCCCATAACACAAAGGAAATGGCGCAAGCATAATAAGAAAGTGGGTTTTCTTCGTAATGCGAAGGAATATTCGTATTATGCTTGCGCCGAATGCACTGTGAGACATTTAGAGTGCAGGCTGATACATTTACACCGCTGAGTCAAAAACAGTTGACATAAAGTAGAAAGTGTCACGGCGAGTAATAAGCGAGCCTTGCTTCGTTTCCAGGTCGCAACAGACAACAACAACAACAACAACAACAACAAGAGCCGAGCCACGCACGATGAGACGCAACTAGAGCCAACCCTCGTCTCTCGCTCTGCCAGGGACCGCCATCCCTTCCGTATTCAATTAATATCCTGATTCATAATTCATACTCCGACTCCGATGTTGAAAAATACATTTAAAGAGGGAGGCAGCGTCCGGGGGCCGCCGCCGCGGCCAACCGCAGCCACGCCGCAGCCGGCAGAGGGTTTGTCATCCTCCACAGCAATTTTTCATACCGAAGCCAGCAGCCGCCCGCCCCGCCGCCAGCCCGATCGAAGAAGAGGGTATTTCTTGCGTCTGGTCTCTGTTTTCGGCGGGGGAGGACTTTCAGTCAGACGGACGGACAGACAGACAGACAGACAGACAGGAGACAGACACTCCCTTCCAGGCTTTATGGGGTTCATTCCGGTATCGGACACAGGGGGTCCCGGGTTGTCATGGATACCGACGACTCCTTCCACAGAGTCACGGGTCTTCATATTTCAGGACCGACCCGTCCATGAATGACGTAACGGGGGAGCCAAGTCTTACAGTGGAGCGCCGCGCGGGTAGGCAACACGAGCACACGGGTGTCGCGCGGGACTGCCCGCCGCGTCTGTCTCTGTCGCACTCGCACTCGCCGGCGCACTTGCAGTCCATGGCACAGTGGGCGGTGGGGGCGGACAAAACTCTAGACGCGTTTTGAGCACCAAAGTTGCTAAATAGGCCTCGACCCGAACGTGTGACCCCACCGATGGATTGCTCTCCGAACGACGAATCCATCGGTGGGGTCACACGTTCGATTCGAGTCCTGTTTAGCGACTCTGGAGCTCAAAACGCGTCCGCCTCCACCGGTCTTCTGGCCCACTGTGCGACGGCAGGAAGACGCTCGGAGCGTCAACGTCTCGGCATGAATGGAGGTTGCAAATGCGCGGTCTGTCTGCCTGCCCGTCTGTCCGGCCGGCCGGCCGCAAGCCCTGCGGTGCCCTTCAGTGATGGGAAGCGCGGCAAGATACGGGATAAATTGCCCTTAAAAGGGTTAAATTAGGGGGCGGGAGGAACGGGAAAGAGAGAGAGGAAACTGGCAATGGAGAGTGTGGGACGGAGACGGCCGGCCGGACGCCGTTCCGAAAGACAGAGAAACAAATACTGGGCCGAATCGGCCTGGAGGTCACAGTATAAGCTGCAACCAAAAAAAAAATCTTCATTTCATTTTGCTGTGTTTCCGCGTGGTCGTTTTGTTGCCGTGGCGTTGGTGGTTAGCGGTAATTGTTTCCATCTGCAGACGTTGGCGCTACTGCAGCAATTTCCACGGGCACACGCGAACACCTCCGAGGACTCGCCCGGCCGAGGACCACCCCGACACTGTAAGGATATGCAAACTGCAATGCAAAAACAAAGCAAACAGGGAGGCGCTGCTTTGGCCCCCCAGTGTATCCCCCTGAGGCGGCCATACCAGAAAAACAGGCAGAGCCTTGATCAAGCAGAAGAGCGATGCAGCAGCTGCACAGTGGGCCAGAAGACCGGTGGAGGCGGTCAAAATCCCGGACGCGTTTTGAGCTCCAGCGCCGCTAAATGGGACTCGAACCGAACGTGTGACCCCACCCATGGGTTGCTGTCCGAACGAGGAATCCATTGGTGGGGTCACACGCTCGGTTCGAGTCCCGTTTAGCGACTCTGGAGCTCAAAACGCGTCTGGAGTTTTTGCCGCCCCCACCGGTCTTCTGGCAAATCCACTGTGAGCTGCGAGTACTTTCCCAACCTTCCCCCTCCCCCTCCACGCACCCCTTGTTCGAAGGAATAAACTTGTCGGCCAAAAGTTGGGAAATGCATTGGTAACACGCGCGGGCCTCATGGCGCCTCATGGCCTGTACCGGACGGCCAATATCCCCCAGGGATGGCGGCGGTGCGAGAGAGAGGGCATCTTTCACCGCGGCGCAAATCACCGGGGGTGCGAGAGAGACAGCGTCCTTTACCGTCGCGCAAATCACCGGGAGTCAAATATCGCCTGTCAATACTACCCGGGCAAAGATATCACCAATCGGGTGGATGGGGTCTTGGGAGGTAATCCAGAGCGAGCGTGTGTGTGTGTGTGTGAGAGAGAGAGAGGAGACGCAGGGAGCCAGTGAGCCGAGTCTTGATTTAGGCCTAATCCGAGAGGCACATCTGTGGATAGAAAGAAAGGACTCTCTCTCGCTCTCTCTCTCTCTCTCTCTCTCTCTCTCTCTCTCTCTCTCTCTCTCTCTCTCCAGTCCAGCCTGCGTCTGACATGTTTAGGGTCCAGAGACATAACCTATTTATTAAATACTAGAGCTTTATTTTTCTTCGGCTTCGGATCATAAATACCAGTCTGCCTTCCACCGATCCGTGAATATCAAACGTCGCCAACCCGTTTGAGGGCAGAGAGAGAGAGAGAGAGAGAGAGAGAGAGAGAGAGAGAGAGAGAGAGGAGAGAGAGAGAGAGAGAGAGACGAGGTGACGGACTGACGCGTGTAACTGGGGGAGACTCTGACAGCGAAAACGTCCAGGGAATTTCTTCGGCCGGTTGCACACTGGGAAAATTCTGGCTGTCACTTAGTGACAATAATTTCGAGGCTAATTTTCTTAACAAGAATGTAATCAAACCATTTGACGACACGCCTATGTAAATCAGTATAATGGCTGGGATGATTTTTCCGTAGAGTGTCAACAAATTTTGAGTGCACTCTAAATGTCTTACGAAGAAATTTCCCATAATACGAGGGAAATAGCGCAAGCACGATACAGAGTGACAATAATTTTTGAGTGTGCCACGATTTGTCGAAAGGCCTGTTGGAAATTGAAAGAGCTCACACGATTTCTCTTTTCCGAGTTGAATCAACCAATCGGCCAGAAAGGGGCGTGGGGAAGTCACCTAATGCATTCATTAGCAATGAGTGACGGCCGGGTCTCGAACCCGGGACGGTCGCCTTGAAATATGCAAAACGCAAGTCGGCTCCGCGAGACAACTTTCCCGGTAAAGGCTGCTTAATTGGGTTTCCGACCATCCAGTAATTGTTGGCCATGTTTGTCGAAACAACTTCGCGCCAGTTTGGATGGACACTTGTCTGGGACCGACTCGTCTCCTGCGCAAAAATCGGCAAACTAGATTTTAAAAAAATTGTTGGGCTTCAGGTGTAGTGGCATTTTCCATTGTTTCGAAACGTTTCTCTGAAAGTGAAATAATTTTGACGCTGTGACAAAATTTGCTGCTGCCGTTGCTGATACTCGAACCCGAACTTCCTCGAATCGCTTCCTAGAGCGCTCTTTTTTTCTAACTTTTCCTTTTTTTTGGGTGCGTTGTGTCTTCGTGTCGGCAGCACGTCATCAGACCGAAAATGAGGAAGTAATCTCAACCATTGTGAGTCCGAGCGGCTCCGCGGGGGGTTTGCCAGAAGGGCTCCACGGCACGGTGGTCTACAGCCCAGACCAATCGCCCGGACCACCTAGGCCCTCCATCTGGCGTGCGAGACAACTGCCCGGCGGAGAAGAACTGTTTCCCATTTGGCGCTACTCTGCAAGCAACAACCTTCTCTGCAGAAAAAATAAATTAAAAAAAAAGCATTTTTAACGCGCAATTATTTTTTTTTAAATTTCAAGCGACGTTTGGTGAGCAATTTTTTTCGAAGTGAGTGCTTTTGGGCGTGTTCCCACGCATGACGAATCTATTCGCTGTCTTCGGTCATAAACAGCCCGATGAATGGCAGGGCGAGGCGTGGGAGAGAGAGAGAGAGAGAGAGAGAGAGAGAGAGAGAGAGAGAGAGAGAGAGAGAGAGAGAGAGAGAGAGAGGCATCTGGAAGGGACCCGCCCTGCCGACGCCCTGAGACGCCCTAGTTACGCCCTTCACTGTGTCCCGTGTGTCAGTCTGTCTGTCTGTCCGTCTGCAGTGAGACAGCAAGGACCGGGTTGCATCGGCCACATCGCGTGGGCGGCAGTCCGACTGGGCTTTTACAATAACGCCGAGGCTCTCCAGCGACCTGACGGCCTGACTCGGGCCATCGGGGGTGAGTCCGAATCCGGACGCCAGTCTGGTCATCGGGGACCTCGCGTCACGAGTCCACCATGTTGTTGTTGTTGTTGTTGTTGTTGCGGGGCCACGCGGAGGCGCTTATCAAAGACGTATCGTCCTCAGAGGCCCCACGCCGCACGCCCCGCCCCCTCACACCTGCATATGGTAATCTAATACTCTCGTGCCGAGTGCATGCCCTGGTACCGCCTTCCACCGACCGGGGGGAAAAAGTCGTGGCCGGGGATTTGAACCCGTGCCGCGCCGAGGGCCGAGACCCCCGTAAAACAAAGGAGGCCCCGGGCCCACCTGTTGTCCTCTGCCATTTCGCTGGCGAGCCGCACGCGCTGCGCAAGGCGGCGAAGAATCTTGTCAAGCGATGATTCTTTTTCCTTTTTACCCGCTAATCCGACCGATCATTCCAAGTAAAATTCGGATTCCACCATCTTTCTTTCAGCTGGCGCCTGCCGGCGGGAGAAACCCTCGGCGTCATCTTCCCGTCGGAGCTTCTTTTTTTTTCAACAATTTATCCTTTTTTCCACGGTGTACCTGGGAGCGGTTCGGACTGGCCGGGCGCGCGGCGGTGCGGCTCAAATTGGTGGGTGTGTGCCTCGAAGGTCCCCCAGGGGCGGGGGCCGGGGGGCGGCACGGCCGGCCTCCCTTGGGGGCACCCATTTTCCAATTTACCCCTTCTTCTTCTTTTTTCCCTTCTTAGTTTCTTTCCCCTCTTTCATCTTAAACCCCTCCTTCTAGTTCTTTCATTCTTTTTTCAACTTCCCTTCTTAGTCTTTTTTTTCTCCTTCCCTTCTTCTTTTTTCCCTTCCCCTTTTTCCTTCTTTTCTTCTTCTTCCTTTTTTTCTTTTCTCCTCTTCCCTTCTTCTTAGTCTTCTTCTTTTTTCTTCTTCTTTTTCCCCTCCTCCTTCGTGCATTTCTCGCCCCGAAGCGCGCGTCACCCGGCTGTGTGTTATTTCAATCGCGTTGTCCAATCGGTGCAGACTTTGCGGCAGCAGACACTCGCTGCGGTCGAGCGCGGTGTATCGCATTTCTCGTCAAATAATTCGATACGTTGTACGTTTCCGCGTGTCTCTGTGTGTGTCTTTGTTTCCGCTGTGTGTGTGTGGCGCTATCGGTCGTCATCGCGGGGCTTTACGTGTTTTACGGCGAGAGTGGCGATGACACCCATTCACAGACCCCTTTTTCTTCCTCTTCTTCTTCTTCCTCCTCCTCAATCCCCTCCTCCTCCTCCTCTTTTTCGTCGAAGCGGGCAGCGCGCCGGTAAGCTTTAATCGTCCCCCCCCCCACTCCTCCGGGCGGTACACCTTTATTGCGCCCTCTATTAACGTTATCAGGTTGAAGCTCCTCTTAAAAGGCCTCCATTGCCCGCTTCAGCCGAGGCTTCAGCCAACGCCGGTGCCACCATTGTAAAACCAAAGGGTCTCCAGGTGAGTTTAATCTGCGCAGTGTTGCCACCACCGCCGCCGTCGCCAGCGAGATGATGAAAAAGTTGGTAAAAAGGGACACTGTGCGCCTTTGAGTGTTCAGACGTTCTTTCTCTCCCGTTGGCGCGACAGAAAAGTCCATAGCCGCGGTCATAAGACGAGATGAGAGAGAGAGAGAGAGAGAGAGAGAGAGAGAGAGAGAAGAGAGAGAGAGAGAGAAAAGAGAGAGAGAGAGAGAGAGAGAGAGAGAGAGAGAGAGAGAGAGAGAGAGAGAGAGAGAGAGAGAGAGAGAGAGAGAGAGAGAGGGATGTGGTCATTTTCCAGCAGTTTCCGAGACACTTCCAGAGAGCATTAAGACATGACGCATCCCCTAATGAAGGCAGATATTGTCCCTCTCTGGAGCGGCAGGACTGTCTGAGATTCACTCACATCCAGTTGGCGTTGGCTGCACTGGTGGTCGGCGCCCTCAGCAGCAGGGGTAGCAGGAGCACCGGGAGAGGTAGAGCCAGCCTCGCTTGCCCCATGGCCGAGGCCTGGGCCAGGCCTGGGCCTAGCCTGGGGCCTCGCGAGGCGCGCTGGGGGGCGCGCTGGGGCCCCCAAGGGCTGCAAGCTCTAACGCCCCAGGCCCGGGGCCTGCGCCATCCCAGCTGCAACAAAAAACAAAAAATTTCAGGCACTGTTACGACGCCGTTCACATCTACATTGAAATGAAACTTGACACTTTTTCAAGGCTCACAGGACGTCGAGGACATTTTTCGAAGATTTCAGTCAAATGCCCCGGGCTGTACACTGAAAGGCTAAAAGCACCCACTTTTCTCGAAAACGCGTCCGTAGAACGATTCCGAGAGTCGTCGCCCCGTCTCTCTCGCACTCATGGGGCGTCCCGTGTGGGTGTGAGGGAGACAGAGCGACGGAAACGACTCTCAGTCTGACGCGTGGCTCGAAGCACTCGAACGTGACGCCGGCCAAGTGTTTCCAAACTTAAGACAGACTCGTCGTAAATTTGGGGCGAGACCGAAGCCAACGGAAGGCGAAGCACAGCCAAGCCGCATCACAGCCACTGTAAAACCTGAAACTCCTGTGTACGCAGTCCGCGTGTCGGTGAGTGTGTCTCTGTGCGTCTGTGTGTGTGTGCAGGATTCCTGCGTGTGCACAAAAAAGGGAGTGATCAAACTAGGTATCGCTACGCTAAGAGTAACGTTTGAAAAAAAAAACATTGTTCAGCACCCAACGATTTTCATTTTATTTTTTCATTGCTTTGGAAGTGTCCATGGTGCAACCCCCCGGCTTCACATGAAAGAGGCTCCATTCGAGGACATCCACATTATGACGTAACACCTAACTCCGTCTCTCTCGCACTCGCAGACGCGGTCCCAACGGAGCGACAAAGACAGCTAAAAAAAAGAGTCACGTGGTTTAAGCGCGGCCCCCTCAAGGTGCGCCGGGTGCAGCAGAATGCAGCGGCAGAGTGAGAGTCGCTTTCGTCGCTCTGTCTCTCTCGCACTCGTGGGGCGCCCCGTACAGGTGCGAGAGAGACAGAGCGACTCTCGGAATCAGTCTGCGGGGCATTCGACACGCGCCAGCCGCGCATAGCCCGGCAGCGCAGCCACTGCATTAGGCACGGAGCACACGCACACACACACGCACACACACGCACACACACACACACGCACACACACACACGCACACACACACACACACGCACACACACACACACCGCAGCACACACACACACACGCACACACACGCACACACACGCACACGAAGCTAACGAGTTATTCAGTGAATGGCCTATGCTGCATCGCAACCACCCAGCACAGCATCCCTCACCCACAGGCTCATACTTCGGATCCAGCTGTTCAAATTGTTGTTGTTGTTCTTCTTCTTCCTGCTCACTCCCTTCGTCCGCGAACTCGCGCGAAATTTCCGCGGCTTTTCCACGAGTTTTTCATCAATTTTTTTTTCCGCAGTCATCGACGTTTGAATGGTCGTGATGGACATTTGGTGGGCGGGCTGGTCTGCCGGCGGTCTGCTGCCGCTGAGTGGTTCGTTCCGGAGTGGGTGGCGGCCGCTGCTCTGAGAGAGCGAGAGAGAGAGAGAGAGAGAGAGAGAGAGAGAGAGAGAGAGAGAGAGAGAGAGAGAGAGGGCGGGCAGGTGCCGACTGACCGGCAGTGACCGCACGGCGTGCGGGCCATGGAGGCCCCGTACCGTAGCGGGTCAAACGGCGTGGAACACACCCACAGCGTCACGCCGCATATACACTGTAGGGGCCAGGGGCGGCCTCAAAGGGAGCCGAGGGCACCGCGGCAACGCCCCCGGCTCTGGCCGCCCCTGGCCCACCCTGCAGGCCGACAGTCGTCTGTCTCTCTCGCACTCGTGGGGCGTTCCGCACAGACGCGAGCGAGACAGCGACGAATCGGTCCGCTGCTGCCATTCCGAAGCCCCACCTGGCGGACCCGGGTTCGACTCCCGGCCGCGGCGCCGATTTCTCCCCGCCGCCCAGCACCCCCTGCACCCCGTTCTCGTCGCTCTGTCTCTCTCGCACCCGTACGGGACGCCCCACGAGTGCGAGAGAGACAGAGCGACGACTCTCGGAATCAATCTGCAGCAGCCAGCCCTCCCCGAAATCCCATCACGTCAGCTATGATAATACGCCCGTCGCGGCGCACTTGTTCGTGCCTATTGTTTAGCGCTGTTTGCACCCCACTGACTTACTGACTGACTGACTGGACAGACAGACAGACAGACAGACAGACAGACAGACAGACAGACAGACAGGCAGACAGACAGGCGCAACGCGCTGCGGATGAAAAACTATCGACTTTCGGAATGATCGGGCGGCCGGACGAGTTGAACAATGAGCCGCCTGTGTGCAACATTGAAAGTTATCTGGCGATCTCTACCGCCCGGCCCGCCGCCCCGCCCCGCCCCGCCACGCCCCGCCCCGCCCCGCCACGCTCTCGGCGGTGGGCCCTTCCCTTCGGGGTGGCGGGCAGTCTGGCCTTGCAACCCCTACTGCACCGCGCCACGCCGCGCATGTGCAACGGGGCGATAAAAATCAGTGGCGATCCAAATCGGCCACCTCCTCGCCACCCCACAGTGGGCCAGAAGACGAACAAAACTCTAGACGCGTGCAGAGCTTCAGAGTTGCTAAACAGGGCTGGAACCGAACGTGTGACCCCACCAATGGATTCCTCGTTCGGAGAGCAATCCATTGGTGGGGTCATCATGTTCGGTTCGGGTCCTATTTAACGACTGGGGAGCTCAAAACGCGTCCAGAATTTCGGCCGCCTCCACCAGTCTTCTGGTCCACTGTGCACCCCATCCCCTCGCCTCCTGGTCCAAATCCGCCGAATGTTTATCTATTCGCTTCGCGGCAGATATCAGCCCACCCGCATGAGCAAAGGAGTGTGACTGTGGGAGAGAGAGAGAGAGAGAGAGAGAGAGAGAGAGGAGAGAGAGAGACGGCGCACGCGTGCGTGCGTGCGAGCGCGCACAGCCGATGGATGACAGTGTGGTCCTCGGATGGGGGCGGGCATTGGGTCAATGAGAGGCTTCTGACACTGACACCAAGGGAGAGGGGGAGGAAAAAGAGCGGAAAAAAATTGGCGGCACCGGGACTTGAACCCTGGTGTCTGACGCTGAGGGACGCCCACCCATTGCGGCATCCCGTCCCATTCATAGACTTCTCTCACCTACGCAGAAGGTGGAGGCGGCCCCGTCGTTCAAAAAAAGTCCGCGGAACAGGCTGCTCCCCAAGTCAGTGTCTTGGGTTCGAGTCCCGCGGAGTCCCGCTGCATGCAGTGTCAATTTCTTTTTTGTTTTTGCTTTTTTCCAGCAGTGGAAACGACCTTCGACTCCAGCTCCACCTCAACACTCGTGCTCTCCTTTTGTATGGACTACTCCAAAACTTCACACATGAAACTCCTCGGACTATCCACTGCAAATCCCTCCGCCTCGCGACGCAAGTTCACCTTGTCGTAAATCTCCGCGCCCGGAGTGTTCGAACCAGCGAACAGCGCGTTCGATGTCTCGAGACTCGTCAAATCCGGCAGATCGGCGTGCGAATCCGAAGGCGAGTGTACGAGGTCCCGCGGATACACAGTGGGCCAGAAGACCGGTGGAAGCGAGCAACGCGTTTTGAGCTCCAGAGTCGCTAAATGGGACTCGAACCGAACGTGTGACCCCACCAATGGATTGCTCTCCGAACGAGGAATCTATTGGTGGGGGCACACGTTCGGTTCGAGTCCTGCTTAGCGACTCTGGAGATCAAAACGCGTCTAGAGTTTTGGCCGCCTCCATCGGTCCTCTGGCCCACTGTGGGACGCCAGAGGCTCGGTGCCGTCCGGCCGTTTTACAGCCCTGTTTATGGAAGCCTGCTAAATAGGGACGCGCTAAGAAAAGCGAAAAAAAAAATGTTGCAGTCGATGAAATTCGACGGCAAGCCAATGTCGCCATCCTGTCACTTCGCCTCCCGTCACGGTCACCCAGATCCTGGAGAGGAACGCCCCCCCCCGCCCCGCCCCGCCCCCCCCGCCCCCCCCCGCCCGTTGACACAGTGTGTCGCGGGGGAAGACGCGCAAGACCACCCTCCTCTAGGACGACTATCGCAACTAGCACGTGCACGCACACAGCGGCGTGAAATCGGGTTTTACATGCATCCCTTGCTGTCTTGTTGTTGTTGCTGGGGCTGACGTTAATGTTGTTGTTGTTGCCAAGGCTGCTGCGCCGCGCTGCGACTTCGATCGGAGATTAGACGCCGAGCCACATCTTGCACATTTATGGCCATCCGTTTATTGACATGGAAACATCAACAACAAGCAAAACAACAACAAGCAAAAACAACAACGGCAAAAGACGACGGACCACTGCCAAATTGTTAGAGAGGGACACTCGGCCGCCCCAACCTTATTGGCTCGGAGAAGCGGTCGTCCTACCACCGAGAGGCCTCTCTCTCTCTCTCTCTCTCTCTCTCGTGGGTGCGAGAGAGACAGGCACCTTGAGAGAGGAGGCCGCCCCTCCCTCTCCACGTTAAGCCCTGACAGACTAACGCAAGTGAAGGGGCGTAAAATCGAACGATGTTAAAAAGGAGGGAGGGGGGGGGGGCCTCTCCTGGGCAGCAACTAAAAGCACTGTGGTCCCCCTACTTTCCTCTAAAATAGCACGTCTTTCCAATTTACGTGAAAACCCCACACATACACACACACACACGCACACAGAGGAGGTGAGACACAAGGACCGGACAAGCCCTCACAAAAACATTTTTTTTTAATGAAAAGGTGAGGGTGAACCAGCCAAACAGAGCCAAGTTTGTAAATGACAGCAGTGCAGGAGCGGCCCCCACTGCCCGTCAGTCAATCCGGGCCCGCCCGCGTTCGCGAAAAGTGACAGGCCGTCCAGAAATCGGCGTCACAAACTCTGTCTCTCTCCCTCCGCCGGTTATGAGCCGCGTAATTTAGAGGAGGAGAGAGAGAGGGGTTGCAGTGAAGCCGTCCCGAATGCAAATGCAAGGGCCCACAGGGTCTAGCCGGGTCACGCGGGGTGAGGGCGCTGAGGGCAAGTAACGCGGTTCCAGGGCACAAACCAGTGTTGCCGCACGAGTAGGCAAAACTTCCCACAATGCAGGTCACGCAAGGTCCGATTGTTTTGCCGACTAGATCTGCTGTGGCCTATCAGTGATGATGATGATGCTGATAATGTGATGATGATGATGTGATAAAGATGATGAGATGATGATGATATGATGATGGTAACCGGTCACTGTGGCAAAAAGGTACGGAAAATTCTGTTAATTTTTTTGCCAGGATTCTCCGTAGCCCTCTTATCAATATTCTCCGTAGGATCTTACAGTATTCTCCGTAGGGCCGCACAGTTTTCTCTGTAAGTCCGCACAGTCTTCTCCGTAGGACCTGGAAGACTGTATAGTCCTACGGAGATCACTGTAAGGTCCAACGGAGAATACTGTGCGGTCCTACGGAGAATACTGTAAGAATACGTATTAATACTGTAAGAGCCTACGGAGAATATTGATAAGGGGGCTACGGAGAATTACTACAAGCTGTTTACAGAATTTTCCGTAGCTTTTTGCCACAGTGGTCACCTCAGGCTAGGCTTTGCTCTAGGAAAGTAGCCTACAAGTCAGTCTGACCTAGGTAACCCTTTCGACTTCGGTGCATCGCGAGCCTTTTCTAAGGCAACAACGGACGCGACTACGGCCCCCTGCACTGAAAACACAGGGCAACACCAAGTCAAACAGACAGGCAAACAGACAGGCAGGCAGACAGGACGCTGTCTTGTCACACAATACAAATTACATTCACGCTAGTTTCGTCCCGATTCCGAATGCCTTATCGCCTCCCCCAGGGACCGCGCAGCCCGATTCCCAGAGTCGTCTTCGTCACTCCGTCTCTCTCGCACCCACACGGGACGCCATCCGAGTGCGACAGAGACAGAGCGACGAAAACGTCTCTCGGAACCAGCCTCCTGGGCCTGTCTCTCCGGACGGCCGGGACGGCCCGGGACGGGTTGGCTTTAGTTGCCGTTTCCGGGCCCGGAGGGGAGGGGGACGGGGAGGGGGAAGAGCCGGGACAGGAAAACCAGTGGCAATTCGTCCCGGAATATGTTCCGCCCGGAGGAAGCAGCGCTATGACAAATTCAGCGACACTGTAACACTGTTACCCCCACACAGTGGGCCAGAAGACCAGTGGAGGCGGCCAAAAACTCTAGACGCGTTTTGAGCTCCAGAGTCGCTAAGCAGGCCTCGAACCGAACGTGTGACCCCGCCAATGGATTCCTCGTTCGGAGAGCAATCCATTGGTGGGGTCACACGTTCGGTTCGAGTCCCATTTAGCGACTCTGGAGCTCAAGACGCGGTGGGTGTTTTCCTTGACGGACGGCGGTCCCCCGGTATATTGAAGGTGTGATGACCCCTCTCGGCCTCCTTGATGGCCACGACGGCATGGCCGCCGTGCCGCCGAGCACCCTTCAGGGCACCCCTCTGTGCCCCGGCCTGCCCCGGTGGTCGGCCCTGGTCCTCACCCCCTCGGAAAACAAAGACTAGCGTGATACCATCCCCCTCTTCTTGGGTTAATAATCCTCTCTTTCTCTCTCTCTCTCTGTCTCTGTCTCTCTCTCTCTCTCTCTCTCTCTGCCCCCGACACACGCAACCCTGCGAGGCAAGAAGCTCTCGAGATCAGTTCAGATCGAAACAAACCGAGCCGCCACTCCCCCGCAGGGCGGCGTTCATGTTGCACACACACACACACACACACACACACCACACACACACACACACACACACACCACACGCGCGCGCGCGCACACACTTCCCCCTCTCTCTCCATTCATCGCCTCACACTACTACTACTTTCTGCCCACGGCGTTCCCACGCCCGCAGACCGGCAAGGAAGACGTGCGCGCGCCAAATACGAAGTGAATTTTGAAAATGATTCACTTGACGCACTGTTTCTGTGTGTGTGTGTGCGCGCGCGTGTCTGTCTGTGTGTGTGTGTGTGTGGAGCAGGCGGCTCTCGATGCGAGGTCAAGCAGCAGCACAATGACCGCCTTGTCCGCGACCGCCGCGTCAAATCGATTCGAAGAAACATAACTCCACCGCGCCAATCCGGGCTCATTACATAACGACGCCGTGGCGCAGTCGGCAACGCGTCGGACTTGAAAGCGGAGAGTCATAGGTTCAAATCCTGTGTGAGTGTGTGTGCGTGTCTCTGTCGTGACGCACCTGCGATCTGTTGGCGCTTCCAATCCGGCCGGGTGGGCCGCCGTGCTAAAACCGTACGCGCCACTTAAGGCGAGCAAACGAAACGGCGCGCGAGCCGCCATAGCCATCGGCACACAGTGGGCCAGAAGACCGGTGGAGGCGGCCAAAACTCTCGACGCGTTTTGAGCTCCAGAGCCGCTGAATGGAACTCGAACCGAACGTCTGACCCCACCAATGGATTGCTCTCCGAACGAGGAATCCGTAGGTGGGGTCACACGTTCGGTTCGAGGCCTGATTAGCGACTCTGGAGCTCAAAACGCGTCTAGACTTTTTGGCCGCCTCCACCGGTCTTCTGGCCCACTGTGCGGCACAGCCAGTGGCAGAGCCAGCGGCCGCGAAAAGAGACACGCCAGGTAAACACTGGGCAAACGAACGCGCGAACGCGGGGATGCGACGCCATTGTCACGTCAGACAGACACACACACAGACAGACAGACAGACAGACAGACACACAGACACACAGACAGGCAGACACACACACGCACGCACACACACGACATATGTGCGCCGACCAGCTTTCCCAGCACACGGCTGTAAAACGCGTCGCAAACAAACACGCGCGGGCTGCAATCAGTCTCCTCGGGCCTTGGGCCATCCGCAATGCCCCGCGATGCCCCCCCCCCGCAAGGCGCACAGAGAACCCACAGCAAGAAGCAGCAACGGGTATTTTCAACTTCAAAATTTTCGTAACTTTTAGGGTGAACCAAGGATGTGCTGGCTGCAAAGTCATCACTACAAATCCAAAGGTCCAGACTTCTCGCCACTGCAGAGGCGAGGTTTTGGTCAGATCTAAAAGTGTCACCGAAATTTGGCCAGTGATTCTACGACTATGTTGTTTTAAAATAAACTTAATCTGTCCTGGAGTTGCACCGGCGTCTACACAGTTGCTCCTCCCACCGTTTTCACACGTGAAAAAAAAAATGCATCAGGTAGGGCGGCCACTTATAACAGTGATGGTGCATATTAGGGGCGCCTAGCCGTGACAATATAGGGAGGCTGGGCCATCTTCGCTTCTGACAATACCCCCCCCCCCCTCCCTTCCCTCTTCCCCTTTTTCTGCTGTCCTTTCTCCCATACACCGCTCACAGCCCTCTGCGTGTGTGTGTGTGTGTGTTTGCCATTACGGGGCCCAAGTGTGGCGAGCCCTGTTACTGGAGAAGACACAATGGAGCAGAGAGATGAAGGAGAAGAAGAAAAAATTGAAGCGCGTCCGGCGGCGGCGCGGGGGGGATTCGAACCCGGGTCCCGGACTTTACGAACGAATCACCGATCATCGCTGGTGGACTTCCAGCGTGGAAACGGAGGTTACGTGGAAAATGTGCTGGCGGGCGGAGGGAATCGAACCGCGCGAATCGAAGTTCACGCCTTTTGTCTGACGCTCTAAGTACGGGCGGTGCGACAGAGACACGCGTCGCGCCGCGTCGCGCCGCCACAGTGTGCGAGACAAAGACAGACGGCCGACACAAAGGATCAAGAGAGACCGCCCACGGCGATCGCAATGCACGCGGCACGGCGGTACACAAAACCTATTTATGTTCATTGTGCGCGCAGCCTCCTCGCAAAGTCTCCTTGTCCGCGCCACCAGATATTCGTCCCGGTGCGATCCCGTCACGGCGTGAAATTGCACCAATGGTTCGAAGCGAGGGGTTGACTGCCGGCGGCCGAAACCCTAGACGCGTTTTGAGCTCCCCAGAGTCGCTAAGCAGGCCTCGAACCGAACGTGTGACCCCACCAATGGATTGCTCTGCGAACGAGGACCATTGGTGGGGTCACACGTTCGGTTCGAGACCCACTTAGCGACTCTGGAGCTCAAAACGCGTCGACAGTTTTGGCCGCCTCCTCCGGTCTTCTGGCCCACTGTGAGATGGTTTCACCGTGCATTTTCTGTACCATTCCCCACCAAACTGGGGCGTTGTTTCACAGTGTGCACGGTGAAACCGATGTCTGGAAATTTCCAGACATTTTTTTTCCCATTTCCAGACATTGTCTGGAAATGGCCGTTTTTTCCAGACAATGTCTGGAAATGTCTACTTTTTTCCAGATAATGTCTGGAAATGGTCAAATCCCAGATATATATCTGGAAAAAAAAACGGCATTTCCAGACAATGTCTGGAATAACATTTTCCAGATAATATCTGGAAATTTCCCAGATAATGTCTGGAAACAAGCCTTGACGCCGAGGTCCACGGATTTGCGACCGGGGGTCCCCGATGGTGTCCTAGAGGTCCCCAGGACACGGGGAGTCCAACGCCGAGGTCGCCGACGCTCTAGGACAAGCGGTTCCGGACATACGAGGACGTACCACAAGGAGTCCGTCAAAGCAACTTTTTAGTTGGAGGCCAAAATCATCATCGGCCTCTGCTGCGTTCCACTTGGTTGTCCGGGACTTTTGACTTCAGCATCGTGTTAAGGTAGTGCTAGACTACCAGGAACCCGTCAGAGGTCGCCGTCGGACCACCGTGCGCCCAGGATTCCGACGAACGTGGCTGCTGTGGCCGCCACACGGTTCAACACCGTTGTCGCCACCACCCAGGTGTTCCCCGATGGTGTCCTCAAGGTCCCCAGGACACGGGGAGTCCAACGCCGAGGTCGCCGACGCTCTAGGACAAGCGGTTCCGAGATACGAGACGTACCACAAGGAGTCCGTCAAAGCACTTTTTAGTTGGAGGCCAAAATCATCATCGGCCTCTGGCTGCGTTCCACTTGGGTGTCCGGGACTTTTGACTTCAGCATCGTGTTAAGTAGTGCTAGACTAACCAGGAACCCGTCAGGGTCGCCGTCGGACCACAGTGCGCCCAGGATGCCGACGAACGTGAGGCACGCCGGAGCGCCGTGGCGTGCCGGGTGCCTAAACGATCGTCGCCACCGCTGCGGCCGCTGCCGGGGCCGCGGCCGCTGCCGCCGCGGCCGCTGCCGCCGCCGCGGCCGCTGCCGCCGGGTCCTCCGCACAACCGCGAGCTTGGACGACGGAGGCCGACGCCGTTGGCACCGACGCCGCCGACGTGTACGTCGACGCCACCACGTGCTTAGTCGGCTGTTAGTGTGTTTCTAACGGCCGCTTCGGTCGGCTCTGGCTGCGTTCCACTTGGGTGTCCGGGACTTTTGACTTAAACACTGCGTTAGGGTGCACCTGGGCTACCAGTCAGGGGGTCGCCGTCGGACTACCGGTGCGCCGTGGGTGCCGACGAACGTGGCGGGCAAGGTGCCTGAACGATCGCGTCGCCCCCCGCCGCGCCGTGTCCTACGTCGCGACCAACAGCTTGGACGACGGGGGCCGACGCCACCGACGTGTCTGTCAACGCCACCACGGCCAGGGCCGACGACGCTGCCGCGTGCCCGGACGGCTGATGCCGCCGGCGTGTCCTGCGTCGCCACCGTGTGCTTGGACGGCCAGAGACGACGCCCCGTCGGCACCGACGCGGAGTGCCCTGACGGCCGACGCCGCCGCCGTGTGCTCGAACGGCCGCGCAGCCGGAGGCCAATGCCAGAGGCCAAGTGGTGTGGCGTCGACGTACACGTCGTCGCGGCGTCGGTGCTAACGGCGTCGCCTCCGTCGTCCAAGCTCGCGGTTGGGTGCGGAGGACCCGGCGGCAGCGGCCGCGGCGGCAGCGGCCGCAGCGGTGGCGACGATCGTTTAGGCACCCGGCACGCCACGGCGCTCCGGCGTGCCTCACGTTCGTCGGCATCCTGGGCGCAACGTTGGTCCGACGGCGACCCCTGACGGTTCCTGGGTAGTCTAGCACTACCTTAACACGATGCTGAAGTCAAAAGTCCCGGACACCCAAAGTGGAACGCAGCCAGAGCCGATGATGATTTTGGCCTCCACTAAAAATTTGCTTTGACGGACTCCTTGTGGTACGTCCTCGTATCTCCGGAAACCGCTTGTCCTAGAGCGTCGGCGACCTCGGCGTTGGACTCCCCGTGTCCTGGGACCTCGAGGACACCATCGGGGACCACCTGGTGGTGGCGACAACGGTGTTGAACCGTGTGGCGGCACAGCAGCCACGTTCGTCGGCATCCTGGGCGCACCGGTGGTCCGACGGCGACCTCTGACGGTTCCTGGTAGTCTAGCCTACCTTAACACGATGCTGAAGTCAAAAGTCCCGGACACCCAAGTGGAACGCAGCCAGAGGCCGATGATGATTTTGGCCTCCAACTAAAAAGTTGCTTTGACGGACTCCTTGGGTACGTCCTCGTATCTCCGGAACCGCTCGTCCTAGAGCGTCCGGCGACCTCGGCGTTGGACTCCTCGTGTCCTGGACCTCTAGGACACCATCGGGACCCCCGGTCGCAAATCCGTGACCTCGGCGTCAAGGCCTTTGTTTCCAGACATTATCTGGGAAATTTCCAGATATTATCTGAAAATGTTATTTCCAGACATTGTCTGGAAATGCCGTTTTTTTTTTCCAGATATATATCTGGGATTTGACCATTTCCAGACATTATCTGGAAAAAGTAGACATTTCCAGACATTGTCTGGAAAAAAACGGCCATTTCCAGACAATGTCTGGAAATGGGAAAAAATGTCTGGAAATTTCCAGACATCGGTTTCACCGTGTGGGCATTACGTGTCGTCCTGCCGTTTTCCTTTTGGTCCTCCCTTGGACCCCCTAGTACGTGTTCGGCCGCGTGAGACCCCGGTACCCCGGTAACCCTGGTACCTTGGTAGGCCTGGTCATCGCCTTGAAAGCATAAACTTGTATGTCCCAGGGCGGAAGCAGATAACAGTGCCCCGACAGGACACGAGGTGGGTTAGGCCCTCTGCTCCAATTCCCAGGCCACTTTTCCACATGTTGATGCACTTTCATTGCTCGTTGTCATGTGCATATTTTAACAAATGTACACTTCAATACATCAACCAGACACAATATTTTCATATTGCGCTTAAGTACGTATTGATAAAATTGCACGTACAGTGTACAGGAACATTTGTGTACAAAACCTGCACCTGTACAAAATTGTCAGTACTTTCAAACTGTCCATAGCTATTCAGTGTGCACACGACAAATTAATTTCTAAACTTTTTTTCCAGTGTGCAAAGTTTTGAATGGGCGGGCGGCGGTCAGACTGGCCGCACCGCTGGGCGCTCGCTCCTCGGAAGGTCCTCGGAAGACGGCGGGCGGCGCTTCGGAGGACAGCCGATCTGACTCGGTGTCGAGATTTAATTGATAACGAACCATTCCCAAGTGTGAACACACACACACACACACACACACACACACACACACACACACACACACACACAGACAGACACACACAGACAGACAGACAGACACACACACACACGCACACGCACACACACACACAGTGAGTGAAGAAGGGGCGGGGCGCCGCTGGGCGGCGAAGCCATTCCCGGAAGGTGTCAGGACGTGCGAAGAAACCTCGGACAAATTCGCGATTTCACGGTCGCCCCGCCCCGCCCGGCCCCGCCCCGCCCCCAGCATGACTGCGGTGCCGCGGTGCGGGGCGCCATCCGATTGTTGGCCAAACAGGCCGTGGCGTTCCAGGAAGAAGGTCCTGGAAGGTCCTGGAGCCGCAGCCACCGGGCGAGGCCGAAAAAAATGGATTGGCGGACAAACGTGCCGAAGACGACGGAAAACGGGGGCCTCATTCGCATTCCGCTCTGTCTCTCTCGCACTCGCGGGGCGTGCCGTGTGGGTGCGAGAGAGACAGCGCGACGAGTCCGCCGCATAGCAGCTTGTTGGCATGTAAACCTGGCACTAATGGACTCCTGAATGGGGCACTCCTTGGAGGACGCCGAACGCCTCCTGTCTCTCTCGCACACCTACGGGACGCCCCATGAGTGCGAGAGAGACAGAGCGACGCTGGCCGGCCGGCTGGATTAGCCAGTGTAAGGCCGGCAGCACTCGAAAAAGTCGCCGGCGATTTTGTATTTTTTTGGGGGGGTCCCTTTTGGAGTGGAGGGGATCTCGGGAGGGGTGGGGGGGGCGGCGGTGGTCTTGTGGCTTTGTGTCCAATTTGTTACAACCAAGAAACTCGTGTCTGAATACCATTCAAAAGTCTTTGGCCGGCCCGCCGGCCCCGCCGGCCTGCTGACGGCGACCCCACGCCCCCACGCCCCCGCGCCGCGCCACTGTAGCGGCCCCCAAAACTTTGCCGATGGGATTTCGGATGAAAACGGCGAGAACAAGGGAAGAATCCTCTCTGTGCGCGGGCCGCCTCCGAGCACGCTCTGTCTGTCTCTCTCGCACCCCGGCGCCGCCCCCGCGAGTGCGAGAGAGACAGCGCTATCCGCCGCGCATCCGCCCGCGCGCTCTTTTCATCCCGAGGAGGCCAAAGTTATGACGGACGAACTGTAGCCTGCTAGCCTGCGCGCTCAGCTTGCTACTCCCATACTCCCGCCTATACTCCTCTGCCTCATTAGGCACGCTCTAAGGTTCATAACTCACACGATGGGGCACACACACACACGCACACACACAGACAGACGCACACGCACACACGCACACACGCACACACACAGCGCGTAAGGGCGAAGACGGGCGGCCGGACGGACGCCGCACGGACGGGCAAGCATTCAGACTCGAAATACTGGTTTTGCCTTCGAGATGCGCTCTCCTGCTGTATCTTTGTTGTTGTTGCTGCTGCCGGGGCGGGCCTGGCGGGCCTGGCGGAGGGCCGGGGGTGAGGCGGTGCCGGCCTGCAGGGATTATCCCCACTTTGGTACACAGAGTATTGTCAACGTCGCCGTGCCCAGTGCCCGGCACAGTGCCCGGCACGTTGCGTGAACCGGCACACTCGAAAATGGGCCGCGGTTCGCAGTGCAGTGGCTTTGCAGTCAAGGATGCGGCGCCGCGTGCGTACGCCCTCTGGCGACGAGGGTTTCACCCAATTCAACCTCATACGAATCTCGGTTGTCACCAATCGACTTAATGGGATTCGATTTAAGACTCCCTCGCAGGGAAAATCAGCCTTTTCCCAGTGGAATCGTTTTTACAGTGCGCTAGCACCCCTACCACCAACAACGAACCACCACCAGCAACGCACGACAGCAGAGCGAAGAGCATCAAAAGGAATAAAGTGGAAAAATAAAAGGGCGGCCCAAAGAAAAACGGCACCAAACTGGGCGGGCGGAGAGAGAGAGAGCGAGAGAGAGAGAGAGAGAGAGAGAGAGAGAGAGAGAGAGAGAGAGAGAGAGAGAGAGAGAGAGAGAGAGCGCTCGCAGACGACGGCCAAAACTTGGCGCATGAAAGCGTGTGCACATTCGCGTTCGCATTCCGTTTCGGGGAAAATGAATGTGAATCAGATCCGCCGGCCCGTCGGTCCGTCCGTCCTGGAATGATGATTGGGTCTGACGGCCTCACGCGCTGCGTCGCACTGCGGTGCCAAATTGAATGAAAATAATTGGCAGCCGTGTTTACAGTGGACGAGTCGCGGAACCGAGTCAAACGGGGCGATCTGCTAATTACCACGCTATGGACCAGCCAATCGTGGTGGTCGCCCTGGCGGTCTTCGTGGTGATGCCCACGGTCACCCTGTCACCATGGAGGTCACCATGGGAGGTCACCAAGGTGGTCACCATGGAGGTCATCATGGAGGTCACCATGGGAGGTCACCATGGAGGTCACCATGGAGGTCACCATGGAGATCACCGTGGGGGTCACCATGGAGGTCACCATGGAGGTCACCATGGAGGTCACCATGGAGGTCACCATGGAGGTCACCGTGGAGGTCACCATGGAGGTCACCATGGGAGGTCACCATGAAGGTCACCATGGGAGGTCACCATGGTGGTCACCGTGGAGGTCACCGTGGAGGTCACCATGGGGGCCCCCATGGTGGTCACGCAGTAGACTTTAGGCCACATTCTGGTCACCATGCCGATGAGTCACAGTCACCGCGTCACCAGGTGGCTGCCCTTGGTCCCCTTGATCACAGCGGTCGCCCAGATTAGCATTCATATCCAGGCCGGTGCCACGCACCATGGTGCCACCACGCCCGGCTGCTCGCCCTGCCCGGCCGGCCACCCGATACCCTATCGGCCACTTATAAAGACGTAAGCTGCATTAACACGTCGTTTAGGATAGCATGACAGGCTTCCCACCCCTTCCCCGGGCAGAGCGGGGCAGAGCGGGGCAGAGCGGCGGAGCGGGGCTGCCGTGTCGCTGCGGGGGGCACCGCGCCGTCCAGGCTGCCAGTCTCTCTCTCTCTCTCTCTCTCTCTCTCTCTCTCTCTCTCTCTCTCTCCCCGAAAGGACCGCAGGAGCGCGAGAGAGACGCGGCGTCCACCGGCTCGGCTGGCTGGCAGCCTCCCGCGGCGAGGTCGCCACCAGGGAGACGCACTTCACACCTCCGCGAGCACTTTGTCCACTTTGTTGCGAGCCTCATTCAGCCCGGATCTCGGATAGGTGTGCGACACTGTACTCTAGCAGTGCAGTGGCGAGATGCGGAGGCATGTCCGGGAAGGGGGGAGGACTCCAGACTCACTCGCCGCGACCCGCCGCGGCAGCGGCAGGGGTCTCCCTTCTCTCTCTCCCTTCTCTCTCTCTCTCTCTCTCTCTCTCTCTCTCTCTCTCTCTCCTCTCTCCCTCTCTCTCTCCTCTCTCTCTCTCTCTCTCTCTCTCCTCTCTCTCTCTCTCTCTCTCTCTCTCGACCGCCAAAGCATCACCGCAACACCACGGGCTTCGAAACCGCACTCGCAAAAAAGGAAGCTACCACTACACTGCGCGCGACTGGGTGACTGACTGCACCGCGGGGATCCCGCTGGGAAGCGCTGTGACGCCATTATGTCAGACATGACAGGTAAGACTATTTATCTCCAGTGGCAGCGATTGGAGAGAGAGAGAGAGAGAGAGAGAGAGAGAGAGAGAGAGAGAGAGAGAGAGAGAGAGAGAGAGAGAGAGAGAGAGAGAGAGAGAGAGAGAGAGAGAGAGAGAAAGGCGGCTGACAAATTAGACACAATCCCGCGGTGCCTGTACTCCCGTTACCGTAACAACGATATTGGGACAAATTACAAACCAACGACAACAACAAAAAGGCAAATCCGTTTTTGTTGTTGTTTTCGGGCGGAAATTTGTCTGCACGTGTAAAAGTTTGCGGGAAAATAAAGACGACCTTGCTTTGTTGCTTATACGTATATAGAGCCGGCGGGGGGACTTGGGGGATTATGCCCAAAGTTGCGGGGCGAGCCTTGGCTGGAGTCTCCTGGAGGGCACACCTGGGGACACACACACACACACACAACACACACACACACACACACACACACAGCACACACACGACACACACACACACACACACCTACAGCACTTTATCGCATTTCTTAAAAACCTATCGGAGCGCGCGTTAGTCTGCATTGGTTCGACGAGAAGAAAAATAACAAAATGACGTCACCGGATTCCTCGGTATTGGCAAAGGCCAATTTACTTCGCCTGCCAGTGGAGGGAGGGAGAGAGGTGGGCATGCAAACACCTAGGAGTGGGACAGAGACAGTTCCCAAGGGAGAGGTAACCAACTTGAGATGATCACTGTAAGCCTAATTGGTAATCAGTGAAATAATCGACGTAATCACTATCACTTTTTTTGATATTCAACCGCATTTTGGTCATTTTTGCGAGGCCACTGCTCCTAAACTAGCTGCGGTCAAAGCCTTCCCGAGGGGGGCATGACAGAGGAGGGTCATAGGAGTACTAGGACGTTGAGGGAGGCCTTAGACCGCAGCTAGATTGGACGCAGTGGCCGCCCAAAGTCGGCAATATTTGATTGCCGACACATTGACAGGTGCTCAAATAATCTCCAATAATCAGTGACAGTCCGAACCAACGAAAACAATCACTTATTGTGACACTCAGTGCCAGTCGATTTGACTGCAACTTTCTTTACAGTGAGGGCACACCGACGGGCCGCGGGCCATGGACCGCAGAGTGGCCCACAAACTTCCATTTGGCGTTCTAAAAACGTCCCGAAGGGCCCAAGGGCCGACGCCCCCTTTCTCT
>NW_023144627.1:7736438-7761438 GCF_012932325.1 Thrips palmi
AGAGACCCCCGCCAATACAAGAAGGGCACACGATTGGACGAGAGGGTTCAAAAAGCGCACCAGCCCCCCGTCGGTCCCACACGTCATCACTGCTGCAATCTGGAACGCTCTCTCACTCACACACACACACACACACACACACACACACACACACACACACAGAGTGGTGCCGGCCGATGCGGAAACTGATACTGATTCCACCCCCACCCCCGACTCCAGCCCCCTGCCTGCGGCAGACACGTCTATTGTCTATTCCCAATCCCATATCGCTCGCACGTACGTGTACCAATGCTCGTACGCACACTGTCTCATTTTTAGCAAGCATAGCGCTCAACAGGGAGCCGGCCGCCCGCGTTTCGCACACTGCGAGGGAGACTGCAAAGTTGGACGTGTATTTTCGTGCAAAGTTGAGAACAAATTTTTACATGAGTACACATTTTATAAATACTGAATCTTAATACGGGAATGTTGTCCCACATAGTCACGAATCTAGTATCAATGCTAGTTCTGGACGATAAAAGTACTTGGTGTGTGCTCACGTGTTAAAATTTTTAATCCCACCCCATAAAAAACCTAAAGTTTTTTTTTTCTAAATTAGCGATTTTGAA
This sequence comes from Thrips palmi, assembly GCF_012932325.1. NCBI lineage: Eukaryota > Metazoa > Arthropoda > Insecta > Thysanoptera > Thripidae > Thrips > Thrips palmi. The sequence goes on from NW_023144627.1 coordinate 7,737,047, forward strand.
ATGAGCGCAAACCGGGCGAAACACTTGATGTGCCGCGTCGCCCCAGGACCACAGCCAGCCGAGAGCTGAATCAGTCGGAATCAGCACACAGACAATGGCCCAGTGTGCGCGCAGCCCGCTGTCACGCCCTGCGAGAGCAAGCGAGACGGACAAGCTGAGCCAGATAAAGCCCCGGAGAGAGAGGGAGAGAGAGAGTGGGAGAGAGAGAGAGGGAGGGAGAGAGAGAGAGAGAGAGAGAGAGGGAGAGAGAGAGGAGAGAGAGAGAGAGAGAGAGAGAGAGAGAGAGGCCATCGATTTCCGGTTGCTGATTAATTCACAGAGAGGGGCACAATTTGCGTCCCTTTAAACACCACCACGGAGGCTGCGGTACAGGACCGATGCAAGCGCTTCCCGAAAAGCATGCTCCACATTTACGCGCTCCGCAACGGAAAGCGACGCGGAATCAAATTTAACGAGCCACTGGACGAAAACCCTATCGCGGCCCCGGTCGTCCGGCCGGCCGGGTCGGACGGGCGCACACTGTCAAAAATTGAAATTCCGCTAATGCTATGGAAGGTCGTCGATGATTTCCCCACGGAGGCTCTCCTCTCCAGCAGCTTCCAGCACACTGTCGCTCTGTCTCTCTCGCACTCATGGGGCGGACCGTGTAGGCCGTGTGGGTGCGAGAGAGACAGAGCGACGAGAACGAGTCTCAGTCTGCAGCCCGACTGGATTGTACCCCACTTCCCTATTGTGCCCGGCCGGCGTGGCGGGGCGGGGCGGGCCGACATGGCAACTGTTTTAGGCGTCGATAGCGACGCACTTTGAATCGTAAGAATGCCTCACTCATTACCACGTGGTACGGTGCAGCCTTTGATTTACTCGCGCGAAACGCGCTGGGGCGTTTTCTCCCTGTGTGCGTGATTGAATGTGTGCGTGTGTGTGGATGTGCGGTGTGAGTGTGTGAACTCTCGTAAATCTCTTCACTGCTCACTGCTTTTTTTCTGCTTTTATTTCTATTTTGTCTTTTTCTTACTTTGACTTTTGCTTGAACTTCATTGGACTTCCCTCTAGTTTCCTTCAGATTAATTTTGTATTATCTTCATTTCCTTTATGTTGAGAATTTGACTTTTCTCCGACTTTTTGCCCGGCCAAAACTCCAGACGCGTTTTGAGCTCCGGAGTCGCGAAACACGACTCGAACCGAACGTGTGACCCCACCAATGGATTCCTCGTTCGAAGAGCAATCCATTGGTGGGGTCACACGTTCGGTTCGAGTCCCGTTTAGCGATTCTGGAGCTCAAAACGCGTCTAGAGAGTTTTGCCCGCCTCCACCGATCTTCTGGCCCACTGTGCGGCGTCCGCTGATTTTCCAACTGGCCCGCTCCAGCCATCAGTCACTGGAGTCGCCCGTTCCAGGCCGTTCCAGGCCGTTCCAGGCTGTTCACACCGCGGCCGTGCTCCAACTCGCAACAATCTGGAGCCCTTCCTAATGGCGGATGGAGTTTGGCGCATTAGTTTCGATCCAAGTAATTCCAAAACAACGCTCGCCCCGCATCGTGGCCCCTCCGGTGCGCCGCCGGCGCCGCCCCACAGCGTATTTGCCAGAGGACCGGTGGAGGCGGTCAAAACCCCGGTCGCGTTTTGGGCTCCAGAGTCGCAAAACAGGACTCGAACCGAACGTGTGACCCCACCAATGGATTGCTCTCCGAACGAGGAATCCATTGTTGGGGTCACACGTTCGGTTCGAGGAGCTGTAGGAGGATCAGGTTGCAGGGGGTTTCTTCCAGGAGAAAAGAGTAAAAACCGCTGGGAATAAGAAGGGCGGGTGAAACTTACATGAGGTAAACACGGCGGCATTCAGGGCGCATTCGCCAGTTGTTTGCCCACAGTTTGGTCCGCAGTACCGCCACGCCACGCACAGTGGGCCAGAAGACCGGTGGAGGCGGCCAAAACTCTACACGCGTTTTGAGCTCCAGAGTCGCTAAACGGGACTCGAAACCGAACGTGTGACAATGTCCTCGTTGACCTCGTGTCACGAAGTGATGCTTCAACATTTTACAGTGTGGCTGCGTTGAGGTTAGGCGAGCCACTGTGCGGCCAAGCCGCGGGCCTGGCCAGGGCTTATTGATGGCACGCCTATCGGGCCGAATGCCCCAGAGACTCCACCTGGAGGGAGGGCAGACGGCCCACAGTGGGCCAGAAAACCGGTGCAGGCGGCCAAAACTCTAGACGCGTTTTGAGCTCCAGAGTGGCTAAAACCGAACGTGTGACCCCACCAATGGATTGCTCTCCGAACGAGGAACCCATTGGTGGGGTCACACGGTCCGTTCGAGTCCCATTTAGCGACTCAGCAGCTCAAAACGCGTCCAGAGTTTTGGCCGCCCCCACCGGTCTTCTGGCCCACTGTGCGGCCCACCGGCCGAACGGCCAGGGCGGCCAGGGCTCGTGGGAACCAATTAGACGATTGATAAGAGCTCAGGTGGAAAGTGTAGGAGCCCGGCAGCACACTGTGGCAGCGCGGCCGGGCGCGGCGCTGTGAGCCCAGTCACTCCGTCTCTCTCGCACCTACACGGGACGCCCCATGAGTGCGAGAGAGACAGGCCGTCGGTTTGGGTAATTAGAAGGCCGGGGGGAAAAGGAGAAAGGGATCCGCCCTCGGTGGGGCTCGAACCTCGAACAACCCGGCCGTCTCTCATCTGGGCGCGCTTGTGCTTCCGCGGCGGAAGGAAAAATAAAAAAGGGATGAAAAGGGAAGGGCATTTTCTGGGGACAATGGTACGGCCGGTCACTTGAAGCCCTTTCAATACTTACTAGCCCTGCAGCCCCTGCCCCAAGGGCTTTGAGGCAGGGGCTGCAACCACCACCACCACCACGAGAACCACAACAACCACAACAACGACCAACATCAGAATCTACAACAACGACCACCACCACCATCAAGAAATCAACATCATTAACTTCACCACGACCACCACCACCATCAAAAAATCAACGTCATTAACTTCGCCACGACCCCCACCACCATCAAAAAATCAACAACAACCATACCACCACCACCAATATCAACAAATCAACATCAACACCTACAACCACCACCACCATCAACAACAACACTACCATACCACAGGGAAGCGCCTCCGCGCCTGTTGCAAGACAAAGACGTTTGCACCCATACCACACTGTAGAATTCTGTCTCCCTCGAGTGTTGGTGCCTGTGAGTGAGTGAGTGTGTTGTGTGTGTGCCCTTCATTAGGCTCAGGTCCGCACCGCATTTGCTATTCCCGAGACGATAACTCGGCCAATGCAATTTCAGTGTCCGATTGAAAACAAGGGCGACCAGGTGTGCTAATTAAAACGAAGCCTGCTTCACAAGGATTTTTGAATCGATGAATCGATTCCCCTTCTCTCTCTCTCTCTCTCTCTCTCTCTCTCTCTCTCTCTCTCTCTCTCTCTCTCTCTCTCTCTCTTTCGGCCACAAAGCCGCAAGCCGCACCCCATAACTAGATTTAAAACTCGTCTCTTTTCCCGATTTTTTTTCATCCCTGCCGCGCGCTTGCGTGTTCGATCCATCCGCGATACTGCGACCCCCTATACTGTAAAACCTTTCCCAAATTTCCCTGAAGCCGAGCGAATCCGAAAGGACCCTTCCCTGTCTCCCTCGCACCGCTTGGAGACGCCCCGTGAGTGCGAGAGGGACAGCGCGACGCCACGGCTCGGCTGCTCAGTCGAGTGGACGAGATAGCCGGTCGGGTCGGCGCTTCGCTTAGCAGTGCAGCGCCTCGGTGTCACTTCATCGACCAGCTTCATCAACGCCAAACGCCGTGCCGGTACAGTGGGCCAGACGACCGGAGGCGGCCGAAACTCCACACGCGTTTTGAGCTCCACAGTCGCTAAATGGGACTCGAACCGAACGTGTGACCCCACCAATGGATTGCTTAGCACTGCAGACCAGCTGGTCTGAGAGTCGTTTTCGTCACCCCGTCTCTCTCGCACCTACACGGGACGCGCCGTGAGTGCGAGAGAGACAGAGCCTTCTTGGAGAGCCTGTTCCCCAGCCGCCCAGCCCCGTTCAGTTAGCTTGTGTTTTGAGCCCCGCCGCGCCACTCGAAAGGCCGCGCGTTTAGATCACCCAATCAATAAATCGGAGGCTAATTTGACGCGTAGGCGGGCCCTACAGTGTAATGGAGGCCCGATGGCATCGCCCGGCATCGCCCCATTCGACCGGCCTCGGCCCCACGGCAGAGCGCGGCGCCCCGTTTGACCGCGCCGCGCAACGGCCGGGCTCGCTCAGCACTCTCAGCTCGCCGGCATCGCGTTCAAAGGCGCACAGTGGGCCAGAAGACCGATGGAGGCGGACGAAACTCCGGACGCGTTTTGAGCTCCAGAGTCGCTAAATGGGACTCGAACCGAACGTGTGACCCCACCAATGGATTGCTCTCCGAACGAGGAATCCATTGGTGGGGTCACACGTTCGGTTCGAGTCCCATTTAGCGACTCTGGAGCTCAAAACGCGTCTGGCGTTTTGGCCGGTGGCGCCGGTCTTCCGGCCCACTGTGAGGCGGCTGGACTTACTTATCTGGCTGCACCGGGCTGGACGGCTCGGGTCGAGGCGCAAGGCGCGCAAGGCAGAAGCGAAACGCAACAAGAACAACAACTTCTTCCTGCGCGCACCGCGCGTACCGCTGCGTACCTGGTGTCGGCGAGTCCGGCCGGCTGGACCCCGGTCTGCTGGTGCACTGCAAGGCACAAGCACACCGTCGTACTCCGGGTGGCAAAAATCCGGCACGATCCTGACGCACTAACACACGCGCACACACAGACACACAGACACACACACTGCACGGCACTGGCACGGAAGCGAGCTCGTCACACGGTGTGGCGGTCGAGCGCGGGGCGGTGAACGGGGACGCGAAGCGTGCGGCGCTGCGGCGGGCAGCGAACTGAGGAGGGTCCTCCAAAGGACTCCGCCGCGAGCCGAGCCGAGCCGAGCCGCGCCGCGGCCGAGCGCAGCCGCGCCGCGTCGGGCGGGCCGAGCCGAGCCGGACCGGAGCAAGCGAAGCCGCCGCCCCGAGGTATCTACCCCCACTCCACCCCCCAACATGACCACGCTCACACCTGTACCAGTGCCTGGCTGCCTGGCCGCCTCGCCCGGACTACAGTCCTGGAGGCCTGGACATGCCTCGGCCGCGTTTGAGACGCCGCCTGTCTTTGTCTTGCTCGGCCGGTGCCTCTGCCGGTGCCGCGGGTGCGAGAGAGACAGACGACAGAGGAGCGCACTGCGGCGCGGCCTGATGAGTGTGACCTTTCACACGCGTTGGAAACAGCGCCGCTCGTCATTTACTTCGTTTTACTTCTGCCTGACTCTCCGAAAATGTTTCGCCGCGTAACGGCGCTTCAGAGCGCCTCAAGGCGTCCAATGGGACAGAACTGGTCACCAACGGTGTCAAATGGGGCAGAGATGGTTACGAAAGGTGTCAAGTGGGGCAGAGATGGTCACTACAGGTGTCAAATGGGGCTGAGATGGTCACGAAAGGTGTCAAGTGGGTCAGAGATGATCACTACAGGTGTCAAATGGGGCAGAGCTGGTTACGAAAGGTGTCAAGTGGGGCAGAGATGGTCACTACAGGTGTCAAATGGGGCAGAGATGGTCACTACAGGTGTCAAATGGGGCTGAGATGGTCACGAAAGGTGTCAAGTGGGTCAGAGATGATCACTACAGGTGTCAAATGGGGCAGAGCTGGTTACGAAAGGTGTCAAGTGGGGCAGAGATGGTCACTACAGGTGTCAAATGGGGCAGAGATGGTCACTACAGGTGTCAAATGGGGCTGAGATGGTCACGAAAGGTGTCAAGTGGGTCAGAGATGATCACTACAGGTGTCAAATGGGGCAGAGCTGGTTACGAAAGGTGTCAGGTGGGGCAGAGATGGTCACTACAGGTGTCAAGTGGGGCAGAGATGGTCACTGTTCGGTTCGAGCCCTGTTAAGCGACTCTGGAGCTCAAAACGCGTCTAGAGTTTTGGGCGCATCCGCACTGTGCGGCGTTGCCCGGGCGGGGCGATGGCGAGCGTGCGTGAGGCGTTTGCTTGTCGATGGCGGTCGTGATAGGCCGGCGCGTTCCTCGATGGCCTCTCATTGGCCGGGCTGGCCGCTCCAGATACCCAAAAACCCAAAAACTCGAACGGGAACGTCCATTAATAACTTGGTCCGCGCGCGACCGCTCATAACCTCAAATTATTCAATATCTGGCCTTGGCGTCGCTCCCCTCCGCGCCGGCAAGCTCGCAGTGACCACGCTCCGCTCTCGACGTCTCTCGACTGCCAGCCCAGCCGAGGGTGCCTGCCTCTGTCTCTCTCGCACCCATGGGGCGTGCCGCGAGGACCGCAAGGGAGCGAGAGAGACAGAGCGACGAAAGCAGTGCCCAGTCTGCAGGTCTGCCTCGGCCTCGGCCACCACTCCCCGCCACAACAAGATCCGTACCTTTGAAGTCGCCGCGCCACGGCTGGCCACGGCCTCGGCCTCGGCCGCCCTCATCAAGAGCTTGACTCCAAACGAAAGTATTCTCCCCATCATCCTCTCGGCTAGCCTCCTTGCAGGACTTCTCGGGCTTCTCCTGCTGCAGATTTCGCTGCAGACTGATTCCGAGGGCCGGCTTCGTCGCACAGTGGACCAGAGGACCGGTGGAGGCGGCCAAAACTCTAGACACGTTTTGAGCTCCAGAGCCGCTAAATGCGGAACTCGAACCGAACGTGTGACCCCACCAATGGATTCCTCGTTCGGAGAGCAATCCATTGGTGGGGTCACACGTTCGGTTCGAGTCCCATTTAGCGACTCTGGCGCTCAAAACGTGTCTAGAGTTTTGTCCGCCTCCACCGGTCTGCTGGTCCACTCGGAATCAGTCTGCAGCCGGTAGATTTCAGCAGCATCCAGGAGGCAGGCATCATCCGCGCCCCCCCTCCCCTCCGGCGGCGGCGTTTCTTTGTGTCAACGTGTACCTGCGCTGCCGCCGCCGCCGCGCTCCCCTCCGGCTCACCAAATATTTATGGCAGTGTGGGGGCATTAGGGGATTACGGGACATAATCTGGATCGGATTGACTAGGCTCTCCTTGTTCTGTCCCGGTGCGCCGGGTTTCGCTTTTAAAGAGTATAAACAGTAGCAGAGGGACAACAGTGTACTTACTAGTGCACTTACTAGTGCACTGTCGACTGTCGCCGGCCACCTGAGGCGATCCGTCTTGGAGGCAAACGTCCGAAAACTGAAAATACGCGTTCAAATAATAGCACAATTAAATATTTTTATTTTTCAAAAATACTTACGTACACTATTTTTTTAATAACTTGCGCAACTTTTGTTGCACAGAGGCTCCCCCACGATTAGCATATCACTTGCCTGGCCTGCTTGGCCTCCAGGTCGCGTAGCGCCACACTGTGAGTCGTCGCTCTGTCTCTGTCGCACCAGCGCGGGGCGCCCCGTGAGTGCGAGAGAGACAGAGCGACGAGAGCGGTGCAGGCTGGATGTGACAACGCGGACACGCTGACAAACACAATCCGCTGGCCCCGCGACTCCCCGCCCCGAAGCGGAGGCAGCACACTGATTCCGAGAGTCGTCGCTCTGTCTCTCTCGCACCCATGCGGGACGCCCCTTGAGCGCGAGAGAGACGGAGCGACGAAAGCGACTCTCGGAATCAGTGTGCAGGAAGGCAGGGGAGCGATTCGGATCTGTCTCTGTCGCACTCGCAAGGCTGGCCGTCAGGGTGCGAGAGAGACAGAGCCACCGGCGGGGGAGGCCGCCCTCGGTGTGGCCCCTTCCCTTGGTCGGGGTGGGCGGAGCGCGGGGCGGTCGGGTTGTCATAGTCAGTGACTCGACCCACCACCACTTATTGCAGTTTGATGCCGGATGATTCAATAAAAAAACAAAATGAACAGACGACGCCGCCCCTCCCTGCCACACAGTGGGCCAGAAGACCGGTGGAGGCGGACAAAACTCCAGACGCGTTTCGAGCTCCAGAGTAAAGCTCCAGCTAAATGGGACTCGAACCGAACGTGTGACCCCGCCAATGGATTGCTCTCCGAACGAAGAATCCATTGGTGGGGTCACACGTTCGGTTCCAGTTCCATTTAGCGACTCTGGAGCTCAAAACGCGTCTAGAGTTTTGGCCGCCTCCACCGGTCTTCTGGCCCACTGTGCGTCGCGCCACTCGCCTCCCTCGCGATTCCTTATCGAAAAGATTAGCCGGCCGACGGCGGGAGTCGAACCCGCGCCCGCAGATTAGCGCCAGGGGAGGCGCCACCGTTTTTGGGAGTGTGCCCCCGCGGGGGCCTTCGGAAGCCCTTGGACGGCCCTGGGGGGCAGGCTGGGCAGGCAGGCACTTTGGGGGTGATCGCCACTTGAATTTCATTCTCTCCGAGGCGAGGCTCAACCTGTAGACCGATTCCGAGAGTCGTCGCTCTGTCTCTCTCGCACCTGTACGGAGCGCCCCATGAGTGCGAGAGAGGCAGAGCGACGGAAACGACTCTCGGAATCGGTCTGCTGGCTCCGGGGATGCTCGCAGGTGCGCTGGCCGGCTGGCCCAAGGGTGGCCATAATACTGAAACGAAACGTTACAACCCCTGACCCGGCACCCCGCCCCGCCCCGCCCCGCCCCGCCACGCCCCGCCCCGCCCCGCCCCGCCGGAAGACGCTGGCCACGTTGCGCTGCGCTCACGGCCGTCCCGGCGCCCATTCCGGGACCTGGCCCCAGATTTTTCCGGGACAATGCGCGCAGGCCGCGTCGTCGCCAAGTGGGGCCGCAGCCGGTGTCGACGGGGAGGGTCAGCGCCGACGGCGTCCACAAGCCACGCCGTCCTCGACCGGCGCCGCCGGCCAAAACTCTAGACGCGTTTTTAGCTCCAGAGTCGCTAAGCAGGACTCGAACCGAACGTGTGACCCCACCAATGGATTGCTCTCCGAACGAGGAATCCATTGGTTGGGTCACACGTTCGGTTCGAGGACTATTCAGCGACTCTGGAGCTCGAAACGCGTCTAGAGTTTCGGCCGCATCCACCGGTCTTCTGGCCCACTGTGGTCCTTCAAAGTGAGAGGCCGGCGTCGCGGCGTCGCGGGATTAGAAGGCGAGCGGCTGATGGCAGTGCAGGCACACTGCAGGCACACTGCAGGCACACTGCAGGCTCCGCGGTGTGGCCGTGGATTATTCAAAGAGATGGAGGATGGCCCGCGGCGGTCTCCGGGCCGCCACGCCGCCACCGTCCCGGCCAGCCGGCCGGCGCGCGTCCCCCTTCCCCTCCCCCCTCTCCATCGCCTGTCTATTAACGAAATCCAGACACGCCGAGTCAAAGCGATCAGGCCGACTGCCGCCGAATTAGCCTCGTCGCTCTGTCTCTCTCGCACGCACGCGGGGCCTGGGGGGCGGCCCGTGAGTGCGAGCGAGACGGGACGCGGCGGGAGGACTCCCCTCCCCCTCCTCGAGGCCCGCGATATGCAACGGACGCCGCGTCCCTCAACCCTTGCTTGCTCCTTGCTCCGCGCAGTGGGCCAGAAGACCGGTGGAGGCGGCCAAAACTCTGGACGCGTTTTGAGCTCCAGGGTCGCTAATCAGGGCTCGAACCGAACGTGTGACCCCACCAATCGATTCCTCGTTCGGAGAGCACTCCATTGGTGGGGTCACACGTTCGATTCGAGTCCCATTTAGCGACTCTGGAGCTCAAAACGCGTCTAGAGTTTTGGCCGCCTGCACCGGTCTTCTGGCCCACTGTGCTCCGCCTTGCTTCGCCTTGCCTTCCCTCAAACGACCCCCAGGGAATAACAATACGGAGCTTTTTTCCGCTGCTCCGCTCTCCGCTGGCCTCCCTCGGGGCTTGCAAACTGTGGGCTGCAGGCTGCAGCCAATCAGAGGCCAGGGATTCGGTTACAAGGCGATCCCATTGCGGGCCGTGCCTGGCCGTGCCGCGAACCGCACTGCCCACACGCTCGCAAACAAGACTCATTACCCTAAACACCGAGGTGGAGCGAGAAAGAAAACACCTCTTCATTTTTACTTACAGCTGCTGTTGTTTGTTTGCCGGTTGTCGTTTTTTCTTGCCGGGAATGGTGCGAGCAACACGGAGAGACACTTTCCAATGCTCGAATTCGGTTCAGGCTGGATGTCATTTGCAGGGAGTCCCTGCTGGCGACGCACCCCGCGCAAAGCGCGCAAAGCGTGCGGAGTCAAAAGCAGGCAGGCGCACAGTGGGCCAGAAGACCGGTGGAGGCGGCCAAAACTCCAGACGCGTTTTGAGCTCCAGAGTCGCTAAATGGGACTCGAACCGAACGTGTGACCCCATCAATGAATTCCTCGTTCGGAGAGCAATCCTTTGGTGGGGTCACACGCTCGGTTCGAGTCCCATTTAGCGACTGTGGAGCTCAAAACGCGTCTAGAGTTTCGGCCGCCTCCACCGGCCTTCTGGCCCACTGTGTGCCGGGAAGCACGCTGCTGGCTATCTGCATCTTGGTGCCAGAATGTGCCGCCCATTTCGCCGTGAAGAGGAACTAATGCAAGAGAGAGGGGTCGCAGCCGGCCTGGCCGTGGGCTTGGCCTCCACCCTTCCACCCCTCGGCCTGGCCCGCTGGCCCGCCTAGCCCGCCTGGCCGTGCCTATGATTTCGAAACGATGGCCAAATCGCCACTCCGTCGCCGAGGCCGTGGAGCCGTGGAGGCCGTGGAGCCGTGGAGGCCGTGGAGGGCACGGAGAGGCGAGGCGAGGCTCACCGCAGCAGTGAAATGGCCCTGGCACCTTGGGGCACCCCTTCCCGTCGGCCGCCTAGCCAGACCATTACCGAGTTTATTCCTGTTTTCTTCCTTCTCTCTCTCTCTCTCTCTCTCTCTCTCTCTCTCTCTCTCTCTCTCTCTCTCTCTCTCTCTCTCTCTCTCTCTCTCTCCCCCTCCCCCTCCCCCTCCCTCCCTCCCATTCTTATTCCGCATCCGCCACGCGCCCCTGCATCATTTTATTTCGGTTGGCAAAATCAGTGCTGTTGTCTTGATAACAAGCTCGGTGTCCCATGCTGCCGGCATGCTGCCCTGCAGGCCGTCGCTCCGTCTCTCTCGCACTCGCGGCACGTCCGGCCACGGCCGGGCACGCCCTGCGAGTGCGAGAGAGACAGACGCTCCCCCCTTGACGCTTTATTTGCGGGCCGTTGTTCCGATTTCCTTTCATCTCTTTGTGCGGTGTGGATGTCTTCCTGTTTGTTTGCGCTTCCTGCACTCCCATTGTAATTATTGCCTTCATTACCATCATGATTAGCCGACCAATAAATTGGCATCGAGTGCCTTTTTTATTTTTTTTTATTTTTCTCGAGACAAAATGACGGTAATCTTGTGATCTGTTCGTGTTTGTCTATGCTCGTTGAATCGCCAGTCAAACAGGAACTGACCCCACTTTAAGCTTTTTCTTGTTGTTGTTGATGTGGTGGTGGTGGTGGTGTTACAGGTCGTTTTAAAAATCCTGTTAATTTTTCGTTTCCGTTTCCGTTTCCATGTGATGATGCTGCATACCTCACCTGCCTGCCACTCAGCGTGTCACCAAAAACGGCGGCAACCGAGAAAAAAAAAAGAAAAAAATATTCCGAATTGTGTTTGAAAAAAATAATGTTTAAAACTGGGCGCCAGGGAAATGAGCTGTTGCTGCTGTGCTCATGAATTCGTCATATTATTTGAGGGGATCGAGGGGGTGGGGGTGCAAATATGAATATGGAATATGTGAGTGTAGGAGGGGGAAGGGGGTGGGGAGTCCTATCGTCCAGCGACAGATAGGGGCATGGCGCGGGCGTGCGTTCCAGCGACTTCCCAATGCATGCAAGCACAAATACAGTGTGCACGCCACGCCCCCCGGGCCCCAGGGACTCTGGGTCTGGACGGCCTGGGCACGCCGGACTTGTGGGTCGCTGAGATAGCGGTGCTTTAGGGCCTTCTGCCTGAAATGTGGGCTAACTGGCCAACTGGAGATGGGTAGGGAGGGGAGCGAGAGAGACATGGGGGTGGCGTCGTTCGAAGCAAGGCTGGTAGCACCGCAACTGGGAGGCAATTTTTCCCTCCGAAAGGCCTACAAGAGCGTCACAATCTGCAGACCGATATCTCGAGCTGACTTCCGAGAGTCGCTTTAGTCGCGCTGTGCGTCTCTCGCACCTACGGGGCGTGCCGCGCGAGTGAGAGAGACAGAGCGACGAAAACGACTCTCGACATCAGTCTCCTGGTGCTGGTGTGTCGGGGACCAGCCAATTGTCTTCGTCCGAGCTCGTCCCACGATCGCCTAATCCACACTAGCTAGTGCACTGCTACTCTCATCGCCCCGTCTCTCTCGCACTCATGGGGCGTCCCGTAAGGGAGCGAGAGAGACGGAGACAGCGAGGAACGGAATGAGCCAATCGGCGCCGCACTGCCACGCACTGCACGGCCAAACGGCGGAGTCGTTTAATTTATTTGATGTATTTGGGGCCGGCTGTGCGGGGCAGTGCGTTGCAGTGCCTCGGACAGGGCTGCTGGCGGTGGGTGGCGGCGGCCGCGTCGCTCTGTCTCTCTCGCACCCCTACGGGCCCTGCGGGGCGGGCCGCGAGTGCGAGAGAGACAGAGCGCCCCTGTCACCCCACCGCCCGTATCACTCGCATCCACGTTCACGCCCGCCCTGCCTTAATTAATTGTTACGATGGTCCAGATTGAGTGGCTCCTCTCTCTCGCACTCGTGGGGCATTTCCAGTGTGGGTCTCTCTCGGACGGAAGGACGCCCGCGCCTTGTGGGTGCGAGACCCCCTAATCTGAACAGGGTGGCGATGGCGATCGAGGCGATCTCCGAACGAGGAATCCTTTGGTGGGGTCACACGTTCGGTTCGAGTCCTGTTTAGCGACTCTGGAGCTCAAAACGCGTCCAGAGTCTTGGCCGCCTCCACCCACTGTGAGGGAGGGGGGGGGGGGGGGAGAGACGGAGCACCCCAGCGCAGGGGGGTAGTGCCAGTGTGGGGTAGCGCGGTACCGAAATTTAAAGAGTTACCCATTCCAATAGAAGTGGTGCTGGTCAAATGTGAGGGCAATCGAAATGAAGCACTTTCAAATGCATATCAATGTTATCTATTTCATAATGTACAATAGACCAATAAAGTTAACTTACATAACATCAGTCCTCCATTCGTCTCAGAAAAATACTTATCAATATTAACATAGGTTTTAAGATTATGGCTCCACATGAGAAGGGCAGGGAGAACTACTTCAAGAACATCATTGAAAAATTGAACCACCCTTGAGATGTAGTTGCTTTGTTCTCAAAACACTCACAATGCCACATTCCATAGTTCATTTTGTGAGGAAGATCGCAAGACAATCTCAAGAGACACAACATGATTGAAGAGGAAGGGGAAATAACCAATGATTGGCCACAAGTTGAACAACCAAGGATCAATGTTGTTCCATGTCCAAGCAAAAATGTGATGGCCATAAGACAGGATTTAACTTTCCACATTTGGCCACTTTGGTTATCGTTTTCAGTCTTGTGCTAGTAAAATCAGCATTTAAATTGTCCTAATAGTTAAAATTATCATGAACCTCTCAAAAATATAAAATACGATATTAAGAGTAGGAGACCTTGTGTAAGGTCGGTATGGTGTTATAGCAATAATTATCCCTAGTCAACGTCCTTATTGTAATGTTACAGAAATATAGTTTCATCCAAAACACAATAAATCTTTGCAAAGCAGTTACAAAAGGAAATTGTGAGTTTGAGGTACTGGTATCAGATTGGAGGAAAAAAAAAAATTACAGATGGAGATACATACAAATATGTAACAATCCAGAATCAAAATAAAATCATTTTAAAAACAGTTGACTTAGTTGATGTAGTATTTTTAAAAAACCGATAGCTGTTTTAATGGTTGCCAATGATAGCAAAAAAGCATTGGTTTGCATACAATTCAAGATTAAGATTAAAAGGTTAAATCTGCTTGTTGTGTAGGCTGAGCAAAATTCATGGAAAATTAAGAGAAGTCCACTTTATAAAATGTTATGAGCATTTCACAGTGTTTCCCAAAATACAATAATATCAAAAGACTATCCACTGGTATGGAAGGGAGTTACCAAAACACAAGGGCAAGCATTGGAGAAAAATTACGTACTAAATAAAACAACAAGTACGTAGATAAATAGCTAGGCTCTTTCATCACACCTATCCAAAGATGTTTCTGTAAGAAGGCAACCAATACCTTCAATGTACCAAGTTCGGCCTTATCTACTCTGTTTACGAGATAAATAATGAAGTAACCTTCATCAACAAGAGAATTAAAATAAATTAATTAAGGCCACACATTAACAAGAATTTGTTCTTGAAGCAGCACCAACAACAGGGAGGAATATGAATAAATGAGTATTAAGATGCAAAAGCCGAGGCACAAGGTTGCAAAATTTCAATATCTGCTGTTAACACAGACAAAGTGAAGTGCCAGAAACTGTATCACAAAGCAGGATTAATGCTTTAAAAATGTGGTGAAATCTAACAGGTATTTGTGCTTTAGTAAAAGACATGACCTTAAGCACAAACACACAAGATGCCACCAAAGTTTGCCACAGCATTCTTTACAGTGATATATGAAATCTTGAAGTTCACAAGAAAATACCAATTACAAAAACAGAACTGAAAACAAAATTGTTTCATCAAAATATACTTTATGTGGTATTAATTCTGATATGTCTTAGAAATGACCTTACTAATAAATTGAAGTACTTAGGATCCTAGTTTGTATGGGGTCTCACCACATGCTTACAAGAAAACAGAACTAAAGCCTCACTTACACATTTGACTGTACAAAACCCCTCTCTCAGAAAGTACTGTATATGTTCCTAAGTTGCTAGTGTTACTGTACTTTCAATGCAGGAGTGACATAATATATTTACAGCCTTGGACCAAAGTGTTTTCAAAGGTAAATCCACAATCACAGCACTAAAAGCTATCATCCTAAACAAGTATTGCCTCCAAAAAATCTGTCATGAAGTCTGTAACTCAGATCACACTTCAACAAATATTAAGAGATAAGGATACACATGTTTGTACTTTATACACTACATACATTACTACAGGTGAAACACCTTCAGACACATTAACTATCTAGTGTTGTGTGTCACAGAACAAAAATACATTTCCATAGAAATTAAGTGACCTATAACAGAGGTAATTCATACTTCGGGTTTGATGCACAGCAGAATAAGGAATTCATTGTTGGTTTACAAATTAACATCTAAATCATGGCAGTGATTACATAATATTTGATGCATATAAATTGGAACAGAGAAAAACATAATTGAATTCATTAATTACAGGCACCAACGCTGTATAAAATTTTCTGGTCACAGTATTACAAGAAAACATAGTAGTCTTGACAAAATGATGCACAAATGCTGCACCAAGAACAGTATTTTGGCAGGACAAACAGCTAAAAGTAAATTGCTCAGAAAAATATTCCCCACGACAGGTCACTTCTCCATGAATACATGCATTTTTCTAGGATACACAGAATTGGTAAATGATTCATTCAAGATGGAGTCTTTGTGAAAAGAAATAAAAGCAAATATCTTAAGACCCAACATAAATTTAAACCAATAATTTTCCTCAAAATCAACAAAAACATACATATTCTCAAAATTATAGCAGCTCTGTACAATATTCACAATTCATCGGACTACCATTATGTACAATTTGCGAATGAGGATCACGGTGGTAACATGAAGGGTCGAAGATAGCCGTGCAAAGACATTGTCATTGCCTTTTGCAGTCGGACTTCAGAAATATCACAGAGAAAACGAAGTAACGGAGATAGTTCACAGTTGATACTGGGCATTGTCACAAAAATTGCCAGGTGATGTTAAGAGTCATCTACATGTAATAACTTGTAGGCAGGACATAGACAAGCTGACTGGTCTGCGCCGAGCCCGAGTGCGAGCGGTGGTGGGAGTCCATGGTGTCCCTATCGCTGGCATACTGCAGGCCAGCATCCGTCGAGTGGGCACTCAGACTTATTGTGGTAGCGCCCTGGCTGCTGGGGTCATCAGGCAAGATCTCCATCGCTCCTTCAGAATCAGTCTTCATCTGTAACCACAGACAATGAACATAAGTAAACTACTACTCAAATGTAATCAAGTCAGGGCACAAAAGAAGTGGATGAGATTTTCTGACTGAAGAGGAGGCACGCTTGACATAAGGAGATGCAAGTTTTCTTAACATACCACGGTAATTGTTGTAGCGTTATCCAGCTCATGGATATGAAGATTTTGATGCATGTGGTCTTGCGAATCTGGTGCATCAACTTCAGCTTCATCAACTTCTTCCACCTGTTTGTTGGCACGATTGGCATTAGCTCCACCTGAGAGACGCTGCCTCTCTCGATTGTGAGTGTTGAGGTGCCGTTTCATGTCAGAACGCACTCTGAAGGGTTTGTCACATATTTCACAACGATGTGGTTTTTCACCTGATGAAAGAAATGAAAGCCAATTAATTGATATGATCTCCTTGTTCAACACCAAAAGGGGACAAGGAAGCTAAGACAAATACCTGTATGTATCCTACGATGATTCTGAAGATATGAAGAAGCTCTGAACTTCTTCTGACAAAATTCGCAGACATAGTCTTTTTCACCTGTGTGAATACGACGGTGAACAATGAGTGAGTACTTCCGAGCAAAGTCTTTTCCACAGTATTCACACTGATACTGCTTCTCTTCAGAATGGCGAGATGTGCAGTGATATTTAAGATCTCCCCATTGGCGGAAGTTTCGGCCACAAAATTCACATTTGTAAGGTTTATCACCAGAATGTAAACGCATGTGGACCTGCAAAGTGTCCAGAAATAAAATTAGGCAACTAGTTCAAGCACTGACAGAGAAATAAAATAGGATTGCAATTGTACACACCTTAAGAGCGCTAGTTGCAAAGAAGCTTTTCCCACATTCTTCACATTGATGAGGACGTTCTCCTGAATGACTTCTTAGATGGTACACCAGAGAATTACGATGGTTGAAAACTCTGTCACATTGGTTACAAGCCAAACGGCGCAGCTTTTTGCCTTTGGGATAGTCGTCATCATCTTCAATAGCTTTATCTTTCCCTTTTTGCCGAAGCTCCATGTGCTCCACTCTGTAAAGTAAATGCAGTTCATTTGATTGCCATCATGGAACAAAGGGGAAGAAGAAGGCTTAAAAAGTAAGCTCCATTACCTGAGATGTTGGTTGAGCCTCGCTTTGGAATGGAAAGCATCACCACACAAGTCACACATGTGAGCAACCTCTAACTGAGTAGCTGCTTGCTGTTGATGAGAATTTCCTTCATGCTGAATGTGTCCCTGATTGCGTTGTTCGTTTTCAGCATGCTGAAGCGCTTGCAAATCTGCTTCTGTGGCTGAAATATCGTCATCGCGATACCAAGAGTCGGAGTGTGATTTATCTACTGAGTCAGCACTATGAGTTGTCAGTGTTGTCAGGCGAACCATGGATTGGGAATCTTCATCAGAACCTTCTCCTGCTTCCACAACTTCACGAATCCCCTCCATCATGTCTTCAGGGTCACTAAATTGTTCGATGTCTTCCTACAAAGTTAAAAATAATACACATTTAAAAAAAAAATATGCACAAAGCAAGTCTGACATTTATGCGATTGAACAGCCCAGGGCACTCTTACCTGTTTAGGATGAGCAATACTCAGGTGAGTTTCTAGAGTTTTTTGGCGCCGGAAATTTTTTCCACACAAATGGCAACTTAAGTTAAGAGATCCTGTGATGGTAGAGACCGGAGGAAGGATAGGAACTAATGGTGGCGGATCAGAATTTAACACAGACTGCTGTAAGGAACTTTGAGACTGGTGGGTGGTGCTTTGGCGACTTGTCTGAGATGAGTGGTGGGGAGTTCGCTGGTGATGCTGAATGGTCTGGAGATTCTCCTGTTCATTCTTCACAGATCTCATTCGGCCGTTCTGAAGCTGAGGCATTTGGACAAGATGCTGCTGCTGCTGCATGGAGATGTGGGGCTTTTCGCTCTCCACCTTGAGCACCATGGTTTGCATGTCGACTTGATGTTCCTCTTCCATAGGTTCTTCATGGTGGCGTCGAACTTGATGAGACAAAAGACGCGGTACATGCCTCTGAATATGCTGCTGAGGGACTTGGTGATGGTTCGGAGACTGTGAGGCTTCCTGCTCAGGCACTGCGTGCAAATTGTGTTGCTGTAACTGCTCCTGTTTCGGATGATGCTGATGCTGTACAATATGTTGATGTCCACGATGTGTGTTGTCCTTCAAAACGGTATTCTCATTCTGAAACAAAGCACAAGATTAGAAAGAAAAATATAATTTGAAATGAAAATGCTGACCAATATAAGATGAGAATCCTCACCACATTGCCATCAGCTAATTTCTCGTGTGCTGACCCATTTTCCATACTTACAAGCCCATTTGCAGAACTAGACGGATCAATTACAAGTACCCCTGATCCAGGCTCATAATGGGCTTTTAAGTGCTCAAAAAATTTCAGTTGATTAGCTAGCATTTTGCCACATATCTCACAAGAAAATGATAAACTCTTTTTGCTTGATACATTATGGGTAACTCTATGAGCTGCATAAGCTGCCTGCGTAGGAAATTGTTCTGCACATTTGTTACACTTGAAGCTCTTTGCATTGACACTGAAAAATAACCACAAAATTTTAGAGCAAAATCATGTAAAAGCTAGCTTAATTTGCAGGACAAATTGAACAAACAGCTCATACCTCTTGGGCAAAGGTTGAGGCTGAGGTTTCCGAGGATTTCTCAGCTTCTTTGAGAGTCTTTTTTTGTGGGGGAGGCTTCTTCTGGAAGTTCTCATGTCACCTTCCCCGTCATAATCAGAATCTTCCACTCCATCATCAACAGCAGCATCGCCGTCACTGCCTTCAGCAACGCCATCCACAGACCCATCCAAACCTTCAACTTCCTCCACCATAGACTCAGCCAGGTCAATTTCTTCATGTTTCACTGTAAGTCCTGTGGACAACAAAGATAAAATATAATCACAACAGCACATAGAAACATTAAGTCAATTCAAGTTTATCTACCAAATTGTAAGTACCTTGATGATCTTGAATTTCTACTATTGTTGCAGTGTCCCTCGAGTCATGATCTGTAGTCTCTGGTTCACAGGATCCTGCTGGGTCCACTGGAAGCAAGAGGGGCACAATTTAAGTCCAGACAGGTGGAGTCTTGGGAAGCATACATAGATAAAAACCAGACTAAAATGTCACTTACATGTTGTCCATCCCTCAGGTCCTTGAAGAAGAACCCGCTGACCTGGTGTGGGAACCACAACTCCTAGCTCTGCTTGAGCATTCTGATCTAGAACAACATGAATAAGTTGTTCTTGCACCAACATCTGGTGCTCGGGTGATTCTTCATCTAATAGCCTCTCAGCCACATCCATTTCAGTCTGAGTTTGAACTTGTGCTGGATGCGTAATCAGTCTTTGGCCAGACATAGTTGTGACTACACTTGCCTCCTGATGAGTTATATACCGTGTAGTATGATCTGTCTGGACGTCCATTAGTCGATGGCCATTTATACTAGTTGCTATCCTGTGACCGCCAGTGGAAGTTGCCAAGCTGTGGAACAAAGTCCAAATTAAAATATAGACAAAAAAGCAAAAAAAGAAAAAAAAAAACACTGGTATCCAAGAAGAAATAAAACAAATTTGAAAGACATCATACTTGTGAGACATAGATGAATCATGAGTAACCAGAATTCTTTGGTTGTCATGAGTGATTATACGATGTTGGTTTACAGATTCTTGGAGTATCTTCTGAGTAATAGGGTCTTCAACCAAAATAGTGTGCCCTTCAGCATCTGTTGTGGCCAATAACCTATGCCCTTCAACTGCATCTTCATGAACTATATGTTGCCCTACAATAACATTTGTTCCATCAAGAGTATGGTGTGTTGTCATAGGAGTCAGTGTAACTTCCTCATCAAGAGCATGATGAGGTTGATGTCTCAAATAGCGGCTACGTATAGTTGAATTAGGTAACGCCTGCAAAAATGATAAATTGTTAAGGTTTTCAAAAACCAGTGATGACAACAGCTAAGCTCAGAATTTGAACCAGTACAGGAAAGCAAAAGGTTAGATCTGTCAATAAAATCATGAATTTTAGAACAAACCTTCTTCAAAGGTGGTAAAGAGGACAAGGAGGGCAGTCTTTGCTGTTGAAACATCTTAACACTTCTATCACTGGAGTCAATTATTATCTGGTGAGTACCCGTAATGTCACCTGTGGTTTGAATATAGGCTGACAACATGGCTGCTATTTCACCCTTTTCTCCAACCACAGTGACAGGGGCTGTCAAATTCTGAGGCTCTTCAACCACTGCCTGCTGAACAATAGAAAACAGATGGAGTTAAGACCAACATAAAAGTTTTACAAACTTCAATCTTCCAGGGGTAAAATCAGTTACATACCAATTCAACAAGTTGTCGGTCAGCATCACCCAAGTCATGTTCTTGCAATATGTGATGTTCATAGTACTCTGTCCCACCATGAGTTGTAAATTCCTCCACCTATAAAAACAGAAACATAGCAGTTATGATGAGATACAACTACAATAAGGCACAAAGTTAGAAATTGGGAAAAGCAGGATCAGCCTATCTTGAAAAACTTCTCTACATACCATCTGAGGATGCATGTGACCTTGCATGAGGTCTGTTGTGAGAAGAGTCCCGCCAGGTGAGCCTCCAGAGACACGATGAATGTCAATACAGGGTTGCTGCATGTACTCCTCCCTCATGGTGCCTCGAAGTTTTTCCCCGTGAGGAGTCACCATCTCAACTCCTTCAATCAGTTCGACGGAGCCTTGTGAGCTCTCATCCATGTTGGACAGCAGAGAGAGTCCACTGCTCTTGTGAGGCTGCAAGCAAGAAAAGATGTCAAGTTTGAAAAACACAGTCGCCAGCAAATAATAAAAATCTTCAAGCGGAAATGCCAAGCTGGAGGATAGGTAACAGTTGGATTAATAGCCAAGTTGTTCAAGAAAGGGTGACAACATATGAGAACTATTCAGAAAATTTAGAATAATGTAATCAAGGTTAGGAAGAAATAAAGGAAACGAGATTCATTGCAGGGATGATGGAATTCTGTCCAGCAAATATTCAACCATCAAGGGAACAGAGACTAGATTGGCTAAAATGTTGGAGAGTCTGTTAAAGATAAACAAACACAGAAGCAGGCTAATAACAATTTTCATTTCCAAGTTGATGCTGAACTCTGTAGGCTCTAGACCAATCAACTCAGATCCTAATATTACTATAATCGTTCAATAAAATACTTAACGGTCCAAATAGTTTACTAAAGTGTAAAATCAAACTTCGAGTAGAGAGAAAGAACGCCGTGACAACAGAGACATAACCTCAACCGCGCGTTCTTCGCTCTACACCGCTGTAAACAAAATGCCCTAACAGGAAAAAATGCCAGATTGAACGAATACTTCGCGACTGCCGAAATTAGCAAGCACCATCGGGGAAAAGCCTAAATAGCAATTAACTGGGAAATTGATCATTTGCAAACATTGGCGAGGTACGGGAAATGGGAAATAAAAAATTTAATAATGCTTCAGGAGGCATTAGCAAGGTCACTCTTTGTGTAAGGAGCAATGGACGATATTAAGCACAAAATGCTTGCCGGTGTCAGTTTTGAAAACACACTTGGATCGCAGCATTCGTGTTTGTGACAAGATGAATGAGTCTTCGGCGTTGCTTCAAAAGTACGTACACAAATAATTTCGCTAAAACATCGCACCACTGTAACAAATGTGACAACAGTGTTTGCCACAGGGAACCGGAAACAAACTTGCGTTGAGGGTATGCTCCTTAAGCCGCTCTGAGGCGCACTGGTCTCGCGCTGAAAATGGACTTTACGGGTGATTTTGCGCTGCCACTGAGGGCTGCAGTCAACAAAAGTAATCTAGTTTTGATTTTCTGGGGGTAAGTTTCTACGCGATGAAGGATACGAGGCACTGTGGGTGCTTTCGGGCAGAGACCAGAACTGACCGCACATGCGGTAGCGGAACACACTCACGCACGCTGGAAATCGCGGGAAGTTCGAAACGTGGCGCTCTCGTGGCGCCGACTCTCTCCCGTCGTTTCAAAGTGTTCCGGTTTCCCTTTCAGTTTCGCCAAATGTCTTGGAACTGTGTCATTACTGCGCTTTCCCCCCCTTGTGGCTATGATGTGAAAGACGGGGATACAATGAGGGAGAAGGCTGAGTCAATTGTTTCACATTATTATCTTTATTTTATCATCATTTTTATTACATCGTAGAGTTCCTGATGCACGCCGCAGCCCAACGCACCGGCTACTCCCCTAGCAGACAATTGGGATGGTACGGCGAAGAAAAAAACAGAACGAAATTAAAAAGACAAACACAAACATATTTTGAAAAGAAAACATCATCGTAAGATGATTGTTCAGAATACAGAACGAGGGAACGAGATTTTGATATGGATTTGCGTGATTAATATGTTTATATGTATATAATATAATATTCACAACTTTTTGTCCTACTTCACACACTACGCCAGTCCACCGACTTCACCGGCATAACACTCTTCTAAAACCAACAGTTAGTCAAAAATATTATTCCTTGAAGACACAATTTCCTCTAACTTACAAAGTTCCCGGAACCAATGTACAAATACACAATCTGAAAATCTTTTATTTATCTAAAATTACAGCTACAGGTATGCAGTATAATATACGTGGAGAGATGAAGTACGCTACGAACGCTCCACTTAATCTCGTGCAATGATCACACAGCCTTCCAACAACTTCACCAACTATCCTTCCTTCAGTGTCTCTCACTTAAACTTAGAATTAATATCAACACGACATAAGGTATTTGCTTTATTTTTTTTTTACATACGAGGTCGGGGTCGGGGTCGCTTCGCACATGGGGACAGGTACAAGCGGGAGAGTGGTATGACTAACAATTCAGCGTTATTCAACGACAATCAAGTTCTAACAGGATCTCGAGGTTTGGAAAAGAGGACTTTCGACACAGAGTGGCCCCACAGTGTGCCAGGCTCACTTTCCTCAGGGAAGAGTCTCCGGAACCAAACCTCTCCAGCAAGTCCCATCAAGTTTATTTGCACTGGAGTCCGCAATTTTCTACAAGAGAATCGGAGCAGTCGCTCTCGCTCACGGCGCGGTCAGCCAGCCGACCAGAACGCCGGGGAAAAGGGGGGAGGGGGGGCTTCTGGCGTGGGCGGGTCCCCGCTTTGGCCAGAACTAAAAGCTGATTATCAAACTTTTATGTTCGACTTGAAACATTGATTTACGCGACTTTAGTCCCTTTGAGACGGCGAGGATGGCCCGGCTCGGGTAGTCAGAGAGGGAGGGAGGGAGGGACAGCGGATTTATAAAACAGCGAAGTGTGAACGGGCAGCTCAACGCGAGACTCTTTTTCCTTCTCGCCTGCATTTCTCACGAGGACGTCCTGCGTCCTTGAGGCGTCCTTGAGGCGTCCTGGGCCGTCCTGCCGATCAAAAATAAACGGCAACACAACACTGCCGCCCCGGCGAGCTGGCGGCCAGTTCTCCATCACGGTGTGGTGGAAGGGAGGCAGCGACGACGGCGATACCCCGCGGCGGCGCGGTCACCCCCCGCACGGGGTATCGCCACCCGGCCGGCCCGGCCTTCCTCTCCACGAGGCATGTCCTCTTGACGGCGCGTCGCAGCCAATCAGGTCGCTTCGTTCCACCGCGTTGCGCGTTGCCTTCTGATGTCCGTGAGCGGCGTCACCGCGTCGTGCTCGGACCGCCGGCCTCCCCTGCGGATCGGCAGACCCACCTGCGCACAGAGGAGACACAGTGTTACCAACTAGGACCGAAAAGAAATGTCGACAATGATCCCAACAAATACAGCGATCTGAGGTTGGCAACCCTTTCGGCACTGGTGGGAAGGCGGGAAGTTTTGCCTGCTTTTGTGGCAGCACTGCTATGCCAACCGGCCGCGTTCGTCCAGCGTGCCGCAGTGGGCCAGAAGAACGGTGGAGGCGGTCAAAGTCCCGGACGCGTTTGGAGCTCCAGAGTCGCTAATGGGACTCGAACCGAACGTGTGACCCCACCAATGGGTTCCTCGTTCGGAGACCAATCCATTGGTGGGGTCACTCGTTTGGTTCGAGTCCCATTTAGCGACTCTGCAGCTCAAAACGCGTCAAAACGCGTCCAGAGTTTTGGCCGCTTCCACCGGTCTTCTGGCCCACTGTGCCATTGGCTACGGCGACGCGGCTGTGTAAACGGCCTCGTCGCCGCAACGCGCCGTCCTCCGAACACGCCTCTAGGCATCAAGAGCGTCGTTCGGGCGGCCTGGACGGCTGGACGGACAACATGCTCGCTGGACGGCGTCC